>NC_061514.1:146940330-147096389 GCF_022539505.1 Lolium rigidum
TGTTACTAGTGCTTTTCCAGGTGCAGCTGAATTGACAACTCAGTTGTTAAGGCTTATAAGTATTCTTTACCTCCCCTTGTGTCGAATCAATAAATTTGGGTTTTACTTCCCTCAAAGACTGTTGCGATCCCCTATACTTGTGGGTCATCACTCCAAGAGGGGGTATTTATGCTCGATAGTGGGTTCATGCCTCCATTAAATCTGAGACAGTGACAGAAAGTTCTAAGGTTGCGGATGTGCTGTTGCCACTAGGGATAAAACATCGATGCTTTGTCTAAGGATATTTGTGTTGATTACATTACGCACCATACTTAATGCAATTGTCTGTTGTTTGCAACTTAATACTGGAGAGGGTTCGGATGATAACTCTGAAAGTGGACTTTTTAGGCATAGATGCATGTCTGGATAGCGGTCTATGTACTTTGTCGTAATGCCCCGATTAAATCTCATAGTACTCATCATGATATATGTATGTGCATTGGTATGCCTTCTTTATTTGTCAATTGCCCAACCGTAATTTGTTCACCCAACATCTCGTTTATCTTATGGGAGAGACACCACTAGTGAACTGTGGACCCCGGTCCTATTCTTTACATCCGAAATACAATCTATCGCAATTGTTCTTTCTTGTTCTTCGCAAACAATCATCATCTTCCACACTATACATCTAATCATTTGTTTACAGCAAGCCGGTGAGATTGACAACCTCACTCGTTACGTTGGGGCAAAGTACTCGTGATTGTGTTGTGCAGGTTCCACGTTGGCGCCGGAATCTCTGGTGTTGCGTCGCACTACACTCCGCCACCAACAACCTTCAACGTGCTTCTTGGCTCCTACTGGTTCGATAACCTTGGTTTCTTACTGAGGGAAAACTTGCTGCTGTGCGCATCACACCTTCCTCTTGGGGTTCCCAACGGACGTGTCAACTACGCGCATCACAAGGCAGATCACCGACCGAAGCCTGCGGAACGCACTGGTGCTGAGGTATTTGATATGGTCAAGGATTTGAAAGTCATCTTTGGAAAGGGTCCTGGCGGACAATCAGTTCTGAAGGGAGCTGACGGGCACGCACCCATGTGGAAGAAGAAATCTATATTCTGGGAGTTAGAATATTGGAAAGTCCTAGATGTCCGCTCCGCAATCGACGTGATGCATGTTACGAAGAATATTTTCATGAACCTCCTAAGCTTCTTGGGCGTGTATGGGAAGACAAATGATACAAAGGAAGCACGGCAGGACCAGCAACGTTTGAAAGACCCTGATGACCGGCATCCGAAATGGTTTCAAGGTCGTGCCAGCTACGCTCTGACCAAAGAAGAGAAGGTCATCTTTTTTGAATGCCTGAGCAGTACGAAGGTCCCGCCTGGATTCTCGTCCAATATAAAGGGAATAATAAACATGGCGGAGAAAAAGTTCCAAAACCTGAAGTCTCACGACTGCCACGTGATTATGACGCAATTGCTTCCGATTGCTTTGAGGGGGCTCCCTGCCGGAAAATGTTCGAGTAGCCATTGTGAAGCTATGTGCATTCCTCAATGCAATCTCTCAGAAGGTAATCAATCAAGAAGTTCTACCACGGTTACAGAACAATGTGGTCCAATGTCTTGTCAGTTTCGAGTTGGTGTTCCCGCCATCCTTCTTCAATATTATGACGCACCTCCTGGTTCACCTAGTCGGAGAGATTTCCATTCTCGGTCCTGTATTTATACACAATATGTTCCCCTTCGAGTGGTTCATGGGAGTATTAAAGAAATATGTTCGTAACCGTGCTAGGCCAGAAGGAAGCATCGCCAAGGGCTATGGAAATGAGGAGGTAATTGAGTTTTGTGTTGACTTTGTTCCTGACCTTAAGCCGATTGGTCTTCCTCGATCGCGGCACGAGGGGAGACTAAGTGGAAAAGGCACGATCGGAAGGAAATCAACGATATGTATGGATGGCCATTCTATGACTGAAGCACACCACACAGTTCTGACCAATTCCAGCTTGGTGGCTCCGTACTTTGAGAAACACAAGAATATTTTACGCTCGGACAACCCGGGAAGCCTGAATCCTGGATTAGGAAGGCCCACATGGAGACTTTCGGCAGTTGGTTGAGAAAACATTTAATGAATGACATTGATGTTGTAGATCAGCTCGTACATGTTGGCCAAGACACCATCTTCGACTATAACGACTTTCCAAGGGTACGAGATAAATGGGAATACATTTTACACGATCGCCCAAGATAAAAAGAGCACCAACCAAAACAGTGGTGTCCGCTTTGATGCAGCAATCGAGAATGGGCAAAAGGTCACATATTATGGTTACATAGAGGAGATATGAGAACTTGACTATGGACCCTCCTTTAAGGTCCCTTTGTTCCGGTGCAAATGGTTCAAGCTAACAGGAGGTGGGGTAAAGGTGGACCAGCAATACGGAATGACAATGGTGGATTTCAACAATCTTGGTTACCTTGACGAACCATTCGTCCTAGCCAAAGATGTCGCTCAGGTTTTCTATGTGAAGGACATGAGTAGCAAACCGAGGAAACGGAAAGATAAGAAAACGATCAGTACATCATGCGATGATCCAAAGCGCCACATTGTTCTTTCAGGGAAAAGAAACATCGTGGGAGTGGAGGACAAAGACAGACATGTCAGAAGATTATAATATGTTTGCTGAAATTCCGCCCTTCAAAATGAACACCGACCCAAGCATTAAGTTAAATGATGAGGATGCTCCATGGATACGGCACAATCGTAAGCAAGCAGGGACACAAGGGAAGAAATTATGTGTAATAATTTATTGTACCAAACTTTATTGAATGGATCATGTGAATTATATTACCCGTGATGTGTTTGGTGTCCATTTTCGAATGATTTGATTGATTCGAGATACCACACTGATGATACATGAAATTTGGAGTGATTTAGTCATACTCCTGCCTAGGCGTATAATATGCATACTCGTAGTCTTCATAGCCGCCGCCGTTGTACTGGTAGTCGTCGCATTCTAAGTTGCCGCCGTCGTCGTGGCTGCTGTCGTCGCTGTCGTCGGGCGGCGCTCGTGGCTCGAACTGAGGGTAGCGCAGGCGGGGGATATCGCCGGCCGTGATGTAGTCCATGACGCTCTGCAGAGTCCGACCGTACCACCATAGCCGACGGCCGCCCTCGTGGAAGTTCCCAGGAGGCAGACCGTCCTCCTCATACCTGGCGAGCGCCCTCTCACGCCGATTGATGAAGAAGGCGTCCCAAGTATGCTGGTTATCGGGATGCCAGCGGGGATTCATCCGCTGCTCCGGCGTGAGGTCGAGGTAGTAGTGGTTCGTGATGGCCGCCCGGCTCGCAGTACCCTGAGGGACGGGAGGGACCGGCACGCCGCCGGCGCTTAGGCTCCAGCCGGCGGGGACGCGGTAGCCCGGTGGGCAAGGGTAGTTCGAGGCGCAAAACTCCTCCACATGCTGGTAGGTTAGAGTGGGTGCGGTGGAAGCCATGAGAGAGTGATGAGAGATTGTAGAGATGTGATAATGCTGGCCAAGCCGGGCTACATATATGTAGTGAGAAATGGCGGGAAAAATGGGAGCGGGAAGACAGGAGGCGGGAAGAAAGAGGCGGGAAGAAAGTGGCGGGAAGAAAGAGGCGGGAATAAAGAGGCGGGAAGACAGGGAAGAAATGGCGGGAAGAAGAGGAATCCAGAGCTGGTCATCTAATCTTTAGTCCCGGCTGGTGGGTGCAACCGGGACTAAAGGTGGTTTTATATCATCTAATAAAACTGTCGGTGGGATAAGGACGTCTGGGTAAGCTTTAGTCCCGGCTGGTGGGTGCAACCGGGACTAAATGTGGTTTTTGTGTCATCTATGAAAACTGTCGGTGGGATAAGGATGTTTGGGTAAGCTTTAGTCCCGGCTAGAGGGTGCAACCCTGACTAAAGCTGTCGGCAGGATAAGAACGTGTGGGTGGATGCACTGCTCGATGAGATAAAGCATGTAGCGCACGACGCCCTGTCGGAGGAACAAGCCAAAGCCGAAGCGGCGCCGTGCCTATAAAAGGAGCATCGATACGCCTTGGCAAGCAGACCAACAAGCCAACCTAGCAGATAGGGAGAGTTTCATCCTCATGGATGAAGTAAATGGTTGGAAAATCTCCCGTGGCGTAGCTTCTCGAAGATGTCGTCGGTGCACACGCCCTACGACATCTTCAGAAGTTGCTCCTCGGGAAAATTTTCCTGCAAGCCCGTGAAAAACTTCATCTCCTCTAACAGTGTTGGGTAAAGGGTTGGAAAATCTCCCGTGGCGCAACTTCTCGAAGATGTCATCGGTGCACACGCCCTACGACATCTTCGGAAGACAGAGGCGGGAAGAGGGGCCGGCGAAAAGACAGAGGCGGGAAAAGGGGCAGGGGCCGGCGGAAAGACAGAGGTGGCCGGGAAGACTGGTGGGAAGAACTGGTGGGAAGAGGGAGGCGGAAAGATTTTGAAATGAATTAGTTTTATTTTTCTGAATTTTTTGATATATTATTTGCATTTTTAAGATTTTTAAATGAATTAGTTTTATTTTTCTTTATTTTTTGGTATATTATTTGTATTTTTAAGATTTTTAAATGAATTAGTTTTATTTTTCTGATTTTTTGATATATTATTTGTATTTTTCAGATTTTGAAATGAATTAGTTTTATTTTTCTGAATTTTTTGATATATTATTTGTATTTTTAAGATTTTTAAATGAATTAGTTTTATTTTTCTATATTTTTTGATATATTATTTGTATTTTTAAGATTTTGAATTGAATTAGTTTTATTTTTCTAATTTTTTTATATATTATTTGTATTTTTAAGATTTTGAATTGAATTAGTTTTAATTTTCTGAATTTTTTGATATATTATTTGTATTTTTAGATTTTGAAATGAATTAGTTTTATTTTTCTCAATTTAACCGCGACTAAAGGTCTTTGCGCGCGGGAACGAAAAAACCTGGCGAAAAAACCCTTTAGTCGCGGTTGGTGACCCCAACCGCGACTAAAGGGGTCCTATAAATTCGCGCGGCGCGAACCGCCACGCCAGTTCTTCTTCCTCCGCCTGAACGAGACCCTGCGCGCTGCTGTGAGACGCCGACGATCGCCGTCGCCGCCCTCGTCGTCTCCGCGCCGTCGCCGGCGTCGTCGTCTCCGCGCCGTCGCCGCCATCGCCGGCTCCTCCCTCGTCTCGTCTCGCCGCGCGCGCCCGTAAGCAACCAACCACCACCGCCCGTACGTGTCGCCGCGCCGTCGCCGCAGCCGCCGCGCCACTCACAGGCGCACGAGAGGAAGGGGCGCCGCGAGAAAGGGTCCGGCGCCGCCGGCCAGAGAGAAGGCGCGCGCCGGCCAGTACAGGGGCGCCGCGCGCGGCGCCCGGCCAAAAATTAAATCTCTTTTTTTAACTTAATTAACTAAAATCTTGTCTTAATTAACTAAAAATTAACAATTTTGATTTACTTAAATTTGCATGTATGTGGAAAACTTAAATTTGCATGTATGTGTTGGATGATAAATTACTACAAAATTTGCATGCGCTCAAGGATCTTTGCGAACGTGGCCACGGAATCCTCCCATTGCTCGCCTACTCCTACTTCTCACCAGAGATTATTACACAATTGCAGATTTGGTGTATATGGCCACTAGTGATTTCAGATTTTTTTTTTCTAAACAAAATCCATATTTCAGATTTTCAATCTCTAAAAATAGGATGCCATCCTTTTTTTTCGCGAAACACGTGAAACACATGCAATACACGCTCACAAATATGTATGCATACACTTACCGCTATGATCGCACTCACGCACACCCTACCGGCGGGCCTTGAGACTGACGAAGGTCACCACTGACGACACCCTCTCGATCCCACCCCTTCCTCGCCCCCTCCTACGTACGTAGTACCCTCGCTCCGCCTCCTCCTGCTCCGCCTTCGACCCCCGGCGTTGGGGTGTCCCTATATATACCGGCGCGGAACGGTCGTGCCGATCACCCAGTCCATTGGCAGAGGTGAGCGGCGGTCTCTCGGTCACGCGATCACTGCGAGGCGAGGTCGATCGTCCGCATATACACATCTAATACGCGTCTCCCCTCTCGCCTCCCTCGTCGCCCTCTCGGTCACGCGGTCACCGCCACAGCCCCCCTTTCGCCACCGCCACCGCCCCCTTCTTCACTTAATTAATTAGTTTTTACTACATGTTTTCAGGACTGACATATGGCGGACGCTAGAGCTGACCCGATTATGGCCAACTATGATCCGGACGCTGAAGAACATATAATGGGCCTCATAAACGGCGATATTCTTTATGTGCCGACCGAACAAGATGAAGAAGAGGATATCTCTTCTTATCTGAACCTTGACGGTCAAGATGAAGGCCGTCAGCAAGATGATGACGAAGAAACGTCGATAAACGACGATCTTCAATTGGAAGTAGCAACCACCTCCGGCGCCGAGGTATATATATACATTGAGCCTCTGGTGATACAAACTTACTGATTTGAATAAATATGTGTGTACTAACGCGCGCGACTCTCTTTCTTATTTTAGCCCAAGGCCGGATCGTCGAAACAATCGAGTATGTCGTCAAAGCGTGGCGCAACCAAGACGCTGAAACAAGGAGAAACATATACCATCGAGGTTGTCAGTGCAACCGGCAAGCCGCTGGAGCCCCACAAGAAGGCCACCAAGTTTATCAACCAATGCGGAGCCGTTGTTAGAGACAACGTCTCGATCACCGTCCAGGAGTGGAATGAGCCAAAGAAGGCACGTCTTGGTTTCACTTTTGTCGAAAAGAGAACAAAAAAAGATTGCTTGAAAAAGCTTATGGAACATTTCGTTCTACCTCCGGAATACAACAAACTCGATGAGGAGGGTAACAAGATTGAGGAAAACAAGGAGAGGAGGAGGCTAGTCAAACAGTTCGCTCTTCATAAGATGGCCGGTGCATTTCGGAAATTCAAGCAAAATCTAGCCCGTGACTATGTCAACCAGAACAAGACTCCGGATTTCAAAGGACAATATGAGAAACTGAAACATGATTGGCCAGAATTTGTGAGGCAAAAGAAATCGGAGCAGTTCATAGAAATATCGAAAAAAATAAGGAAAATGCGGCTAAGAAGGAGTACAATCATATTATGGGGCCAGGAGGGTATCGCCTTTGGGAGCCTAGGTGGGAGAAGATGGAGAACGAGCTGAGGGCGCGAGGAATCCGTTCAGGTACGGGGGGTGGGACCCAAGGGCCAAAAGCTGGTGGTACGGGCATGGAGGAACGCTACACCCGGAGACAGGGGCGTGTGTTCACCGGAACAAAACGTTTAAACCCACCCAAGCCCTTATTGACGCAATGAGGGATGCTCAAGAGGGGAAGATCAAGTTCAACAGAGAGAACGACACGCTGACAAAAGCCCTCGGGAATCCTGAACACGGAGGACGTGTACGAGGCATGGGGAACATTCCGTGGAAAATAGGGTTCTCCCGAACGATGACCCGTACGGTTACAGAAGCCGTAAGAGAAAGATGGATCGGGATGCAGATGTTGTGGCGCGGTTGGCATCGGAATTCGATGAGATGAAGAAAACCGTGAATATACTAGTACAAGAAAGATCGGCAGCTGGGACGCATGAAGATCATCCAGCGGATCTCGGAAGCCAGCAGCGGAGAAGCAGCGTGGCTTCCACGGAGGCCCCGCCGGCTACTGCTAATGCACCGGCGATCGATATTACTGCACCGGAGCCTCCTCGCTACCCCGTGGACGATGTAAAGGAGATGAAAGAATGTCATCTGCATTATCCAATGGGGAACATGTCCATGAAGGTAGCCATCGGCAATGCTTTACCATGTTTACCTGGAGCACTCCACCACAATAACCCCATTCAAGATGGCTATGCTCGTGTCACGGTGGAGGACATAGTCCAAGGGTTTGAGGACCTGGAGATTGACATTGCTACACCTGAAGGGGCGAGAAGACTTGGAGATGTCAAGCGCCAGTTCATTCTATGGCAAAAGAAGTTTATCAAGTTTCCAGGCGATGCGCCAAGGCCAACAAGTCCACCCCCCTACGGTGGTGGTGGTGGTGGTGGCGGTGGCGGTGGCGGTGGTGGTGGTGGTGCTTCACCTACACCTCCTTCACGTCAGCCGACGCCGCCCCCCAATTCACCTCCGGCGGGTAAGCAGCCGCCGCCCCCCAGTCCGCCTCGGGCGGGTAAAGCGTGCGCGACGCCGCCCCCCAATCCACCTCCGGCGAAGAAGCAGAAGCACTCCTGGACTATTAACCCGGACCCTTATGTACCTAAGACCACAAAGGTACCGGAGCCATCACTGAAGCCTCTCCCCACAAGGCCTTGGGAACGTAGTGCCGAGGAAGTCGACGCGGCCGCGACTGCTGATTATGAGAAATGGAAGGCGGACTGCAAGAAGAAAAGAGAGCCCGATCCCAAGCCAGTATTTTCTAATGAGCAAAAGAAGTGGGCTAAGTCATTTTGAGCACACCGTCCCAAGCCGCGAAGAATCTGCGTGAGGACTATGCACGTGAACTTCGTAGGCAAGCACTCATGTTGAAGGAGAAGAAAGAGTTGGCGGAGAAGCAGGAGAAGAAAGCCTTGGAGGAGGTCGAGAAAGAATTAGAAAGTAAAATAAGCGGGAAACGAGTTGCCCAGCTTGGGGAACAAAGTAAATAATCGATCCCCCCGCTCATAGTGAAAGCCGCCGGTCCGGATGCTGAACTAATGGACCCCACAATCATATCAGCTGCGGCAGCACAGGGATTGACTGTAACGGGTGCCAGAGAACAAGCGGCCCGGATGGGTATGACTCTTCGTGCGGTGTTAGGCCTTGAGGAGGCGCCGGTGAGTGAGGTAGTAATTACATATGTGCCGAATGGGCCTCTCGTCGAGCCTCGCGCAGGAAAAGGATCTACCTCCACAAATGAAAAATCTGCTAATTTGGTACAAGGGTTACATCAAAAATAAAAACGCCAAAGATTATATTTATGCGGAAGTTAGACATGAGCATCACTTCAAACATTACTATGTAAGAGTTCATCAGAGTGAATTGTTCCAGCTGTTCAATCTGCGCGAGCTCGACAAATCTATCATCAGTTGCTACGTTCTGTAAGTGATTTATTTCTACCTCATCTCGTTCATTGCCTGCACTATATATATATATATATATATATATATATATATATATATATATATATATATATATATATATATTGTCCTAACTATCTTGTTGTGTACGCTATTATGCATAATGAAGCTTAGGGAATGCAGAATAAGGAACATCCATGATGTTGGGTTCATTGACCCACAAATCGTTAATGGATATGTGTTAAAAAATCACCCCGCCGACATGGAGGAAGACCTGTGGCGGTTTCTTTCAAAGCAGAAACTCAAAAGTGATATTCTATTTCCTTACCATTTTGGGTGAGTGTTTCTGTCTTGAGCACATTCTCTTTTGTTTACTCCATGCATGGTATGTGGCTAATCGATGAGTTATGCATGACTGTGCAAGTATCGTGTCTGCAGGTTCCACTGGATTCTGCTAGTAATTCAATTTCACGACTCCACAGTTCTCGTCCACGACTCTCTGAATCTGGATGCAAAGCTTTGGGCCCACATGAGAAGAATGATGCAGAAGTAATTATTTTCATTCATTTGCGCTCTATATCGATCGGCCTATTTCGTTCATTTCCTAATATAAAGTAACTAATAACTCTCTTGTTCATTTAATTTTCTTTGCCTCGTAGGGTTTGGAGATGGTTCGTAGATGAAAAGGTCGGTGAATTCAAAAAAGAGCTAAAATTTAAAAGGTCAATGCCTGGGACTGGGGATATTCAGCCACCGGGGACCAATCTATGTGGATACTATGTTTGTGAGATGATCCGGAGATACACCTCTGAGCGGGTTCCGTGTGATAACAATGTCAAGAGGAATAACCTCCGGAAGATGCTTAGTCCAGAAGCTCGCTTCCGACCACTTCAAGAGGAACTAGCTGGATGGTTCGTGAGGGAAGTCATCGATCCTAAAGGAGAACACTATGTAGAGGACGTAGAACTTCTGATGCAGTAAATTATGTATGGAAACTTGTTCAAAATTGTATATGCTGGTCATCCGATATTGAATATATATTGTATATTCCTCTTGAATTCTCTTTGGTTCTAATTTCAAATTTGTTGGAAATTGTACATTCATATGCATATATGTAGTACCGTAGAATATGTGAAACTCCTTCAAAATTAAAATAAAACACAAAAGAAATAAAACAATACAAATTAAAAAGAAACCAGGTTTAGGGGGGGGGGGGCTAAAACCCTAAACCTGCGGCGGCCTTTAGTCGCGGTTGGCCAGGAGAACCGCGACTAAAGGTCCTCCGCCCCGACGGACTGCTGGCGGCCACGTGGACGTGCCTTTAGTCGCGGTTCGTAAGAAACCGCGACTAAAGGGGGGCATTTAGTCGCGCTTAATTGGTCGCGGTTGCACAACCGCGACTAATGGCAGTTGCGAACCGCGATCAAAGGCCGTTCTTCTACCAGTGAGAGGACTTCTGTTACAGGGTCCACCGGCTGATTGACAGTCCCACTATCTCTCCGAGTCGGACTGCCAATGAATCTGCTGTATATATAGTTGGCAACTCGATCCATGGAAATCATTAATCAAATCCTGGCTATAACTTATTGTCTAAACACCAGCATGGCTCAGGTCGCTGCAGGCAATGGCAGTCACGTCATAGACATCGACGTCGTCGACGACAGAGCCCAACGTACGGATCAGCCTCCTCTTCCTGATCAGCTTTCCCCTGCGGCCAATCACTCTCCCACGTAATCGACGTCAAGGTCGACACAACTACCGCACGTCCGCCGGAGCTTCACGAGTGCGCGGTATGCATGGAGCGTCTCAGGTGATCTCTCACTCACGGACGGAGATAGAAGAAAGACACAAGACACTGAAATTTTTCCGGGCCAGCGCACGAACGCCGCCGTAGGCGCACGAACACCCCAATCTTCTTTATCTTTGCAATGTCTACATGATCAGCTCTGGTACTCTATTAGCTCGTACCAGTACAGCAGGTCTTATAGCTAGTCTGGTGCCAGGAGCACGAACTCCACGCTGCAGCTCGATCCGCATGCGCCGGCCGCGCGCACGACGCGCACAAACACGTACCACGCAGCTGCCTCCAACAGCTAGCAACGACCCCCTACTGCATGCAGCTCTCCATGCTACGGATGCGGCTACTAACTGACTATGACTAGAAACACAAACGCACACTAGGCACAGCTGCCACGGCCATGAGCAGGAACACGGACGAGGCCACGCAGTCCGGACTCGACCTAGGCGCACACACGCTGGTCGACGTCGCGGCGTGGCTTATTCCTAACATCAGGTGGGTGGCGGTGGGGCCTTGCTGCCACCGCGAAGTCTGCTCCAAATGCACGGTCCGCATCCGCTACGTCGACGGCAACCGCTTGTGCTGCATCTGCAGAACCCCCTGCCCCACCGTGGTCATCACCAGGCGGTCTAGGGCCGGCGACGACGAGAAGCTCGTATACAACGACAAGGTGTCGTCGTTAGAGTTGGCCGCCCAGTCGCCCACGAGGGGCGGGTGGGCAAGGGCAACTACTGGTACCACAAGGCTTCCGCCGCCTACTTCGACGACGAGCGGCAGTACAACGAGGCGCAGAGGGCGTGCTCCGAACTCCAACGCGCTGAGGTGGGAGATGAAGAAGACGAGGACGACGAGGTCGAAGGATCGTTAGCGGAGCTTTTCATAGTTTTTGTAGCCTTCTGTTTTACAGGTGGCGTTATGTTCTCCAGCGGTTACGCAGCGGGAGGCCACCATTGGGGTCTTAAAATTGCGGTGTTGTTAGGGAGCGGCTTTGGCTTTGCAGCCATGGCATGCATATTTTGGTTTATGTTGGACTGGTTCCTTCGGGATAGCGGTCGGCACTAGTATGCAAGGCTTCTGCATCTTTCTTTGTATAATGTTACTTAGGTCTACAGTTCTCACTGTGGTTTACTTAGTGATGACACCCGGGTATATATGTGGTATGCGCATGAGATGTATGCGCATGAGATTATCCCGGCTACGCCCTGGTGGCGGCAACGGGAGTGAAGGTCGTTGAAGGGGAGAGCTACAGGAGCCGCCGGTGACCGCCCGGCGCGGCACGGCGCCGCCGTGCGGGTGTGGAAGGGTCAGGTCATGGATGCAACATTAGTAATTTAGTATGCATACGCAGTATGCCGACCTTACGAACATGATCGGGGCAACGAGAGAGCACGGTGAATATAACCATGGGAAGAAAATGCTTCTCCCACTAGTACAGAATAGCCCTATGCTTGGGTCGCGTTTTTGTAATTGGTGGCCACTAAATGATGTTGTATTGTGATCCAAATTTATTCTAAAGGAAGGCTAACTTCTGATGAGCGAAGCGAGATCGATGCCACCGTCTATAAATACCTCTTGTAAGCCGTCGGCTAGGGTTTATCAGATTATAAGATATCCTACGGCGTTTGTAAACACTCCCCGATACAGTGAACTTTTGTTGGCTGGCGTCCGTGGTTTTTACCTCTCTTTGTTGGAGAGGGTTTTCCACGTTAAAATCTTGTATCCCATGCGTGTGTTCTTGTTTCGTTCTTCGTTATTTGCTTGTCGCTTTTATAACAAATGATATAAGTAACACACCGGCATTTGTTGTTTTCGATTTAAAATAAATCGGCGCCCAGAAATTATTGTGGAATCTGATTTGGCTGTTAATAAAATAAAGATAAATCTCCAGCTTGGCACCCGTCGATGCGCTGCCCATAGACCCGGGCCGCAGCGGAACCTCCCGAGCCGAGCAGCACCGTCGCCGGAGGAGAAGGCCCCGCGCCCCACCTCCAAACGCCCGGGGAGAAGCAGCTCCGTCGCCGCCGACACCACACGGGGCTTTGCCCGGACGGACTGCGCCGACGGC
Source organism: Lolium rigidum (assembly GCF_022539505.1). Lineage (NCBI taxonomy): Eukaryota > Viridiplantae > Streptophyta > Magnoliopsida > Poales > Poaceae > Lolium > Lolium rigidum. Next base: position 146,953,265 of record NC_061514.1, read on the forward strand.
GGCGGATGGGGAGGCCGGAGGAGGGGGTCGAGGAAGGCTAGGGTCTAGGCGCCCTCCTGTCGCCCGCGGGGAGCGACAGCGAGGGCCGGGGGAGAGGGAGGAGACGGGGATGGAGGCGGGGAAGGCCTTGCGGCGGCGGCGCAGGGCAGAACCCTAGTGACGGGAGCGGCTCATCACGGCGTTCCTTTGGGTTTAACCCAATTGCAAGCAACCTATCGTCATTCAAAATGATTTTAATAGGCATTTTAACACAACAGTGAAAATATGATGAAAATATTCTCAGTTTGAAAATTCTACCACATGCATACTAGTGGATGCGCAATTTCAATATGAGTCATCTGGTATTGGTTTAATGTTAAACGCATTCACTGAATTTAAATCATGTCAAAAACACCATAAACACTCATTAAAATTTGAATATCTATAAGTTTTGCAAAAGTGCAAACCAACAGTACCAAAGTGTTCTGCTCCTTTTTCTGAATCCAACGGTATATTATTCGCTAAATTTGGCTTGTAGATATTTTTATATTGATTTTACAATATTACAATAATTTATGTCAGATTTTTGGCTACGGGCCGGTCGCACGCGCGTTTCACGTGACCACTGATGGCGCCACGTCACCAACTTAACGGCCAAAAAGACTAACGAGACACAATTCTGCTACTTCGTGACCAATACTTGCCGTTTTCCCAGTTCGTGACTAATATACTCATCGATGGCAACTTCGTGACTCCCGAAGCGTTTTACTCAAATTTAAAACTTAATCTAAACCTAAACTAGATCGGCGGGCGCCACCACTGCAGCTTCCTGGTCGGCGGGCGCTGCCACTATGGTGTTATCACCGGAGAGGTAAACACCATTGGTGTCATCACCCATGGCGGTGAGGTCGATAGTGTTACCGTGGGTGTATGACACTTCTAGTGTTTCCCTCCTCCCGGCTCTCTATACCCGCTTCTTCCGGCGACACCTTCGATGAGGTCGACTATCGGGGTCTTTCCCTTCTCTTGATGCTTCCTGGTGCCCTCCTCTTCCTCCTCACGTCATTGCCTCCTAGCCACCTTATACGCCAGACGTTGCTGGTGGCAGTTCTCCACCAGCACACGGTGTGTGGCGTCCTTATCGACGGCTACGACATTGCTCTTCGCCCGGATCTCCGTCATTTCCCATACCTCCACTACGATGATGTCCCGTGCTGACGCCTCACATGCCACAAGCTGGCGGGTGACCTCGGTGGCGTGGTCCATGAGCATGGTGTTCGCCTCCTCGAGCTAGGAGGCGCCAAGGCTCGCCCGAAACCTCACGTTCAATGAGGTGGGAGAGAGGCCTACTCTAGATGGCAGTAGCTCTGGTGCCTCCTCCTCCTCGTCGGACTCGTATTCGGCCTCCATCTCGTTGTTCATCATTAGAGGCGGCAGCTCGCACTAGTAGGAAAACCCTTATAGGCGGAGCTTAGTTCTGTGGCGCACCGTTAAAAATGCACCGTTAAAAATGCGCCACAGAAATTTATTTTGTGGCGCACCAGGAAGGATGCGCCACAGAAATAGCTTAATTTTGTGGCGCACCGGCGAAACGTGCGCCACAAAAACTTGGTGGGCCCCACAAGCTGTCACCCCCAATCTTTGGTTTTACTATTTCTATGGCGCACGTACCCCAGTGCGCCACAGAAATTCCTTATTCTGTGGCGCACGACAACAGTGCGCCACAAAAATAAGCTATTCTGTGGCGCACTATGCTCGGTGCGCCACAGAAATAAGGTATTCTGTGGCGCACTGTGCTCGGTGCGCCACAGAATTAGCGAGCCAGATATACAAAAGTGAGCCAACCTCCCACCTACCACACTACACAAGCCATTCTTCTTCCTCCATCTAGCTCGTCCCCCCCCTTCTCTCTCATACCATTTTGGCTCTACTTTTCACTTGCTTGGGTATTTATTGCACTTACTTTGGTTGATACATAATTGGAGTTGAGGAGAAGGCTCTCCATACTCTCTCCTCCTCTCGAACTCATCGATCACTGTCTCGTCTCGGTATCGAATCTACAAGGTGAGTAGTTGGAGGAGACATACATATGCTTGGAGGAGACATGCATATGCTTGTAAATCTTGTGTGGCCGTCGTGTGTATGGATGCTTGTTGCAGGTGAAGCGCTTGTGTGTGTGCCGGTGTGGTGCATGGATGTTTGCCGAAATGTTGATTCATTTCCGTTTCGGCAAATTTTGCACTACCCATATGTCCTACTTTGAGGAGAGGTCATGCCGAATTTTTCCGCTCCATGTAATACCTTGAGGAGAGGTACGGCCCATGCATGTGTGTGCATTTGTTGCGGTTCTAATTTCCTGTTCTATGTATACCATTTGTAGGCAAGCATGGTCCTCTCGATCAGTTCCGCTCGAATCTCTAGATACAAGATAGACGCGAAGGAGGACATGATTCGGAACAATAGGCGCCAGATAAGATGTCCGTGTCGATCATGCAAACTCGAGCGCTGGATCACCCCTGATTCCGGACAACTGGAGGAGCACCTGCTGAGGCGCGGTTTCATGCAAGACAACCAGGCGCGGCCAGCCCCATCAAATGGTGCGCATGAAGACCATGTCGAGCGAGATGACTATCATCATGAAGAAGACTATCATCATGCCGACGGGGACTATCATCATGAAGAAGAAGTCGGCGGAGAAGATCATCATGAAGAAGAAGATGCCGGCGGAGAAGATCATCATGATGAAGAAGAAGATTCCGGCGCGACCCCGCTAATTTCGGCCTTGCGGGACTCTCATGTTCAAGATCTTCTCCTCCGGAGACGAGCAACGATAGAGTTGCAGCTAGAGAGAGAGCCAAGCTGTCGCAAATGGAGAAAGAAGGGATGACTCCGATCTTTCCTGGGTGTCGTCCGCAGGATACGCGCTTGCATGTAACGCTTGATTACCTGCAGATGAAGACGCAGAACAAGTGGACCGATTCCAGCTTCAGCAAGAACTTAAAATTCTGGCACGATCGTCTCCCGGAGGGGAACACATTGCCAAGTAGTACCGAGGAGGCCAAGAAAGTCGTGTGTCCCCTTGACCTACCGCACGAAAAATACCACGCCTGCATTAATGATTGTGTGATTTATAGGTGCGAGTACAAGGACAGAACCACATGTCCGGTGTGTGGCCACGGACGGTACAAGGTTGGGAACAAGAAGGTACCTCGAAAAGTGGTATGGTACTTTCCTATCACTCCCCGTCTGCAGCGGTATTTCGTGGACCCTAAGGAAGCAAAGCTCATGCAATGGCACGCTGATACGTCTCCAACGTATCGATAATTTCTTGTGTTCCATGCCACATTATTGATGTTATCTACATGTTTTATGCACACTTTATGTCATATTCGTGCATTTTCTGGAACTAACCTATTAACAAGATGCCGAAGTGCCAGTTCGTCGTTTTCTCGCTGTTTTTGGTTTCAGAAATCCTAGTAAAGAAATATTCTCGGAATTGGACGAAATAAAAGCCCGGAGGCCTATTTTCTCACGAAGCTTCCGGAAGTCCGAAGACGAGACGAAGAGGGGCCACGGGGTGGCCAAACCCTAGGGCGGCGCGGCCCCACCCCCGGCCGCGCCGGCCTATGGTGTGGGCCCCCGTGCCGCCTCTCGACTTGCCCTTCCGCCTACTTAAAGCCTCCGTGACGAAACTTCCAGTACCGAGAGCCACGATACGGAAAACATTACTGAGACGCCGTCGCCGCCGATCCCATCTCGGGGGATCCTGGAGATCGCCTCCGGCACCCTGCCGGAGAGGGGAATCATCTCCCGGAGGACTCTACACCGCCATGGTCGCCTCCGGAGTGATGAGTGAGTAGTCTACCCCTGGACTATGGGTCCATAGCAGTAGCTAGATGGTTGTCTTCTCCCCATTGTGCTATCATTGTCGGATCTTGTGAGCTGCCTATCATGATCAAGATCATCTATCTGTAATTCTATATGTTGCGTTTGTTGGGATCCGATGAATAGAGAATACTTGTTATGTTGATTATCAAAGTTATGCTTATGTGTTGTTTATGATCTTGCATGCTCTCCGTTTCTAGTAGAGGCTCGGCCAAGTTTTTACTTTTAACTCCAAGAGGGAGTACTTATGCTCGATAGTGGGTTCATGCCCGCATTGACACCGGGACAGATGACGAGAAAGTTCTAAGGTTGTGTTGTGCTGTTGCCACTAGGGATAAAACATTGATGCTATGTCTAAGGATGTAGTTGTTGATTACATTACGCACCATACTTAATGCAATTGTCTGTTGCTTTGCAACTTAATACTGGAGGGGGTTCGGATGATAACCTGAAGGTGGACTTTTTAGGCATAGATGCAGTTGGATGGCGGTCTATGTACTTTGTCGTAATGCCCATTTAAATCTCACTATACTCATCATGATATGTATGTGCATGGTCATGCTCTCTTTATTTGTCAATTGCCCAACTGTAATTTGTTCACCCAACATGCTGTTCGTCTTATGGGAGAGACACCTCTAGTGAACTGTGGACCCCGGTCCAATTCTCTTTACTCAAATACAATCTACTGCAATACTTGTTTTTACTGTTTTCTCTGCAAACAATCATCTTCCACACAATACGGTTAATCCTTTGTTACAGCAAGCCGGTGAGATTGACAACCTCACCGTTTCGTTGGGGCAAAGTACTTTGGTTGTGTTGTGCAGGTTCCACGTTGGCGCCGGAATCTCCGGTGTTGCGCCGCACTACATCCCGCCGCCATCAACCTTCAACGTGCTTCTTGGCTCCTCCTGGTTCGATAAACCTTGGTTTCTTTCTGAGGGAAAACTTGCTGCTGTGCTCATCATACCTTCCTCTTGGGGTTGCCCAACGAACGTGTGAAATACACGCCATCACACGCGGAAAGGCAGAAGCCCGAAGAAGATCCGGAGATGGGCTATATGCTGACACACCCTTCAGACGCTGGATAGTGGCATGCATTGGACATCGCCTTCCCTAGGTTCGGGGGCGACGCAAGGAACATCAGGCTGGGTATGAGCACCGATGGACTCGATCCGTTCGGCAACCAGAGTAGCACGCATAGCACCTGGCCTGTGTTTGTATGGCCTTACAACCTACCCCCGTGGTTGTGCACCAAGCAAAGGTACATACACTCGAGTATTCTCATTCAGGGGCCGAAACAACCAGTTGTCGACATGCATTTGTATCTCGGGCTGCTGAAAGAGGAGTTAGACACGTTGTGGAAGACGCCACCCCGTACGTGGGATGCCTACACTAGAACTTATTTCAATATGAGAGCCGCGTTGATCACGACGGTCACGGACTATCCTGGTTACGCATATGTATCTGCCCAGGTCGGCCACGGATTCAACGGCTGTGTGAAGTGCATGGACGAGACCCCGCATCTACAACTACCAAGGGATCACGGGTCCTCGAAAACCGTGTACCCAGGTGCTAGAAGGTGGCTTCGCTTGGATCACCCGTGGATAAAACGCGGTGATCTGTTCAATGGTAAAGATGAGCCCGATGGACCCCCACGCCCGAGGAGCGGCGCAGAAATCGATGATCTTCCGAAAAATTGGAAGGAGTGCCCAGCGCCGGGAAAGAAGCGACCGAAGCCGGAGCCGCCTGCTCGGTGTATGGAAAGCGAGGTCTGTTTTCCACGACTTGGAGTACCGGAAGGTCCTCCACACGCCCCACAGCCTCGATGTCATGCACATTACGAAGAACGTTACCGAGAGTCCGCTTGGCACTATTTGCAACTCGAGAAAAGTCCAAGGATGGACCGAAAGCAAGATACGATCTTAAACATTTTGGCATCAGGAAAGATCTTCAAGCCCCCGATACTGACGACGACGATGATGATGATGATGATGATCAGACGGAAGGGACTCAACGTCTCCGCAAAAGGGATAAGAAGAACACGGTGCAGCTTCCCGCTGCCTGCTTCACAACAAGTCCGGAGGAGCTCGAGCAGTTTTTCAGGTGCCTCCTAGGAGTGAAAGTTCCTCACGGTTACTCGGGGAATATAAGCAGATATCTGGACGTAGCGAAGAAGAGGTTCACCGGGATGAAGTCTCACGATTGCCACGTGCTAATGACGCAGATACTTCCTGTTGCGATCCGAGGCATAATGGACGAGCACGTCCGTGATACGCTATTTGGCCTTTGCAACTTTTTTGACGTTATCACCAGGAAGTCGATCGGCGTGAGGCAGCTCAAGATGCTACAGGATGAGATCGTGGTGATACTATGTGAGCTCGAGATTTACTTCCCGCCTGCATTCTGTGATATATGCGTCCATCTCCTTCTCCATGTCGTTGAAGACATCAAGCAGCTCGGCCCAACGTTCCTCCACAACATGATGCCTTTCGAAAGGCGTAACGGTGTCATGAAAGGATACGTTCGCAATAGGGCCCGTCCGGACGCAAGCATGGCCAAGGGGTTTCTAACCTACGAGTGCATCTCCTTCCGCCGAATTATCTAAGCACCGAGGACGACGAGGATCATGTTGGTCTACCCCCCAGGACGCACCTCGGGAGGCTTGCTGGAGTCAGTCACCGCGAGGGCTACCGCTCAGTCCATGTCGGCATTGAAAATCGACGCGACGACTTTGTCAGGGCTCACCGGGTCGCGCTACAACACTTAAAACTGGTCGAACCTTTCGTGCAAGAGCACAAAAGCATGGTCGAGCAAAATTACATCGATATGGGCCGGCCGAGGAAGATGGGAGACGTAACCAAAAAGCACAACTCCAGCTTCACGCGTTGGTTCAAGCAAACTCAACTGGTTGAAGCATAGAGAAAAAGGCCTTCTACCGAAGATGAAAAACTCATATACACCTTATCACAGGGACCCGCGCATAACGTAAGGACCTATCAGGGGTACGACATCAACGGTTACAGATTCTACACCGAGGAAAAGGACAGAAATAGTGAAAATCAAAACTCAGGAGTAACTATGCTGTCATACGCCGATGACGAGACTAATGTCAAGGAAAGATTTTTTGGAAGGATCGAGGAGATATGGGAGCTTAATTACTGTGGAGAGATGGTGCCAATGTTTCGTGTGACATGGGCCAAGAAGGTCGAAAAAGAAGGCCGATATTTCACAACCATGGTTATACCCGATGCAAAATCGAAGAACGCATCCGCGAAAAATAAGCCATGGGTACTCGGTAGCCAAGTTGACCAATGCTTCTTCATCACTGATCCGTCGAGGCCTAGCCGTGTTGTCGTGAGGAGGGGCAAGAGGAGCATCATAGGAATGCAAGGAGACACCAACGAGGAAGACTTGGACAAGAACGGTGACCCGTAGATTGAGGAGGAATTCGACAGGCACTTCGACATGCCTACTACTAGTAAAGTAAGAAGGAAGACCTCCCTACCCTCTAAAGGTTGTCCGTTCACGCGACGAAATCTCAAGGTGGCCGGCATAAAGTATTCAACCGCCAACAACAGAAATGGCAAGAAGATTGCGAAGAGACGCTAGAGCTCGGAGCCGGGACGAAGAAGATCTTTTTTTGGTCTATCACATGTGTGTGAGTGTGTGTGTTAGACAAGTACATGCATGTGTGTGTGAGAGAAACAAGAACATGTTTGTATGAGACAAGTAATTTATAATTCTCTACTAATTACTAAATAATGTTTGTATGAGAAAAGTACATGCATGCATGTGTGTGTGAGAATGGGCAAGAACATTGCGAACAGACGCTAGAGCTCGGAGCCGGGACGAAGATCTTTTTTTGGTGTATGTGTGTGTGACAAGTACATGCATGTGTGTGTGAGAGAGATAAGAACATGTGTGTGTGAGACAAGTAATTTGTAATTGAAATCTCTAGTAATTATTATTAAATGTTGTGTTGTTTCTTGAAAATGTAACAAAAACATTTTTAAAAAGGGAAAAAAGTAGGGGCAACCAGGGTTCGAACCTGGGTTACCCAAGCCTACCAGTGGGCTTAACCACTGGGCTAATGTTGTGTTTCTGACAGAACACAGCATTAGCCCAGTTTGTTTACCAAGTGTAAATATTCTGTGGCGCACCTAGTACTGCATGCGCCATAGAATTACTTAATTTTGTGGCGCATGTCCCACTTGGTGCGCCACGAATTAGGAATTCTATGGCGCATGCCAACTTTGGTGCGCCACAGAATATTTACACTTGGTGAAATAGTCGCGAACACGCTTTCTTCCCCACCCTTCCCCAGTTCTTATTCGCGCACGAACCCTAGCTAACTGCCACCGTCACCACCGCCTAGCGCCGTCCCCACCGCCTAGAGCCACCGCCTAGCGCCGCCGCTGCTGAGGAGGAGGACGCCCGAGCCGTCGCCACCGAGAAGGAGGAGGACACCCGAGCCGCCGCCGCCACCGAGGAGGAGGAGGACGCCCGAGCCGCCGCCGCCACCGAGGAGGAGGAGGAGGACACCCGAGCCCAGTGGTTCACGCTCGAGCCCGAGCCGCCGTCGCCGAGGAGGAGGAGGAGGATAGCGCCACCACCACCGCTTGATCCCCGCCACCGCCACCCGTTCGGTGAGAGCTCCTCTCCCCTGTCCTCCCCACTCCCCTGTCCCCTGCCCCTCTCACCTCCCCAGTGAATGCTCTCCTTGCAATGCTGCTTCGAATTCCCTCTCTGGCTAGCCTAGTTGCTATGGATTGCTTGCAGTACCAAGCTGTGTTGGTATTTCTAGTGTTCTAGAGATGGTTTGAGCTTGCTCAAATGTGCATCTCCATTAGTAGTTTGGTTGGTTCAATAAAATGCAGTAGCAAATGAATGCAGTAGTGCTGCTGTAGTCAAATAGAATTTCAAGAAAAACTAGGTTGTAGTGCTGCTCTAGTCAAATAGGTTGTAGCAAAACAAAAAAAAAACTAGGTTGTAGTGCTGCTGTAGTCAAATAGAATTTCAAGAACACCTCAATTTGCTTTGTAAGAGAGAGTCAAAAGAGGGTTAGTATAAATGCAGTAGCAAATAAAAATGAACAAGCTAATGTTGTAGCAAATGAATGCAGTAGAAACTTAGCAGATAAAAAGCTACTTGCTATCAAGAATAATGTTGTAGCAAAATAAATGTCGTCAAGAATAATGCAAAATAAATGATGTCAAGCTTGCTATTTTTTTAATTCATTGCTTGTTGTTTTTTTAATTCATTGCTTGCACTAGAGCTAATAAAGTTCTTGCTATTTTTTTTTAATTCATTGCTTGCTATTTTTTTTAATTCATTGCTTGCAGTAGAGCTAATGGTTCAATAAAATGAACAATGCAGTAGGTTTTTCAATACAATGCAGTAGGTTTTTTAATAAAATGAAATGCTACTGCCTAGTTGATTTTGAATTGATGCTAGGATTTGTTGGCGGTAGAAAATTTAGGTTTAGAAAATGAAAATGCTTGGGTTAATAAAATGAAATGCTACTGCCTAGGATTTGTTGATTTTGTTAATAAAATAAAATGAAATGAATTTTATGAAATGATCATGCTCATGCTCCCTGGTTGCAAGATGAGAATGCATAGATGGTTTTAGTTCACCTCTGGCCACCTCTGCCCTAGCAAGAATATTCCTCTGAACCAAAAATGCCTCTGCCTAGCAAGAATGGACCAGTCTCTCCTGACCCATTTTGGGGAATATTCCCAAGGGCTTGTCTCTGACCCATTTTGGAGAATATTCTCCCTCTTGTGGATTGACATCACAATTCAAAAAAAGAAACTGATGGCATTGTCCTATGTAACACAACTGTTCATCTTGTGTTCTCATACCCTCTGTGCATGCCCTCCATCCTATATAAATGCCTAGTGTAGTGAACCAGAAAACCACACCAAACATGGACAACCTGTCCTGGAGTGCAAAGAGGAGGAGCACTGGCTCCAGTGGTGCCTACGGCTCTAGGGATGCCACTCTTTCCAAGACATTTTCTATGGGTAGGGCAGACAAGGAGTTGCTAGTGTATCGTAGGAGAAGTGTGCAAGAGAGGGAAGCTTCTGCTGCCAGGTTCAGGGAAGAAGAAGCAGCAGATGGCTTGAACTAGCTAGGTGTGTTCACATACACTACACAAGTTCTCCCAGTTCCAAAATCTAGACCTAAGCCCATTCCCAAACTGAAAAAGTATAAGCATCAGTTGAGGGAAGGAGGACCCACAGAGGTGTTGCCCTACTATGTAGAACCAAATCTTGAAGAAAAGGTTAAAGCTGGAGTTATCTTGTGCTTTGGCTGAGGAAGGGCATGAAAAAAATCAAAGATTTGGTATCCTAGTTTGTTGTAGTTAGTTGTAGTTTCAGCCATCTAGTTTTAGTGTGTCCTAGGTTGTCTGAATAATTATGTAATGTAAGGGTTGATGTAATGCTTCCATGCAATGATGAATAAAAGGGTTTATATAATGTATGTAATGTAAGGTTAAATGATGCTCATGCTCACATGTTGGCAGTAGCTACTGGTTGGCTTGCTCTATAAGCTTGTATTCTTGGTTATGAAGAAGCATATCTCTGCCTTTTTAAATTTAAGTAATTATCTACTAAAATTTGATTAGCTATTGGTATAATTCTCTTTGAATTTATAAAAAATTTAAGTCACTAGCTACTGCCTTTTGTAATGTATATTTATGAGTAATAGCATTTTCATTTGAAGTCACTAGCATTTCCATATGATGCTCAAGCTACGCTATTTAATTATCTCTGGAATTTTATATGTTGATGTTCTTTATTGCTACTGCTAGCTAGGATTTGTTAGCAATTCTTGGTTCAAGCTAATGATGCTACTTTGGTTAGTGCTACTGTAAGTATAAGTGTAATGCTCCAGGTTTTGATGCTCCAGGTTTTGATGTAGTTGTATGCTTCAGGTTTTGATGCTTCAGATTTTGATGTAGTTGTAGCTCCAGGGTTTGATGCTTCAGGTTTTTGATGCTCCAGGTTTTGTTGTAGATGCTCTAGGTTTTGATGCTTCGGGTTTTTGATGCTCCAGGTTTGGATGTAGTTGTAGCTCCAGGTTTTGATGTAGTAGTATTTGGATACAATTTTGTATGATGATGAACATGGTTAGAATCTGTGAATATGGTGATGAATGTGGGCTCCGGGTTTTGCGAGGATTTCATTGAGTTGCCCATTTCTCCCGAAGCGTTGATTAACTTCTGTTTCGGTTGAGAAATGGGCACTCCTATGTAGAAAAAATAGCAAAGGTCATGCCGAATTTTTTGGTTGACTTTTGTACTAACTTTTTGCCTCTTTTTAATGAAGTGCAAATAAACATGTCGGGCAGCACTTCTAAGCCCGGGAGCCGGAACGAAGAAGCGAGAGAGGCCAACAAGGACTTACGGGAGGGCTACGAGCAGCCCCGGAAGGCCGCCGCCGAGTCGTCCGGCGATGAGGAAGAGGGCCGGGACGCCGCCTCCGAGGGAGAGGGCCGTGGGCGCCGACGACACCGACGAGGGCCGGACGCCGCCTCCGAGGAGAGGGCGGGGGCGCCGCCGACACCGGCGACGATGACGATACCTGGGACGCCGCCGCCGAGACCGGTGAAGAGACGACCGGTGAAGAGAACGCGGCCAACCGCACGGAAGGTGATAGCGGCGGCAACCCTCAGGAGGGTAAGAAGAAGAGGACGGCGAGGAGGCCAAGGAGGGAACGGAGGCCGCAAGTGCTCGCAACCGTCACCGATGCTGTCACGGTAGTCTCCGAAAGTGGCCTACCGATGGAGCCTTCGTGGGTTGCCAAAGGGTACGGCATGCAACTAGGGTGCATCGTCCGTGAAACCGTGCCGATCCTAACTCGGGACCTCGAAGCAAGGAGAACGAGGCTCTCGCCCAATCCCTCCTCCGAAGCTTCACCAACGATACACGTTCCCGGAGCCGTTCAATAAGAAGGTGGACTCTTTAGCTCTCACGAAGATGAGCACCGCCTTGAGCAGCTGGAAGAACCGGCTGAAGAGAAAGATCGATGCCGGTGAAAGCTGGGAGAGGATAAGTACCAAAGACCCGTCGATCTCCTTAGAAGACTTTAATGCATTCAAGTCTTACTTACATACTGACAGTGTTAAAAATGGACCGCCTGGGGGAAGAAAATGCGGGACTTGAACTTAGGGACCCACCATTGCGGAAGCGGCGGTTACCGAGGAAAACAGCCCACTTGGGACAAGGAGGATGCCGAGGTGGTACGTCTGGGGAAAGAAAACCCCTGGCACAAAATCCAGGATGAACAGGCTAGGAACTTTGTCCGGTCCCGCTACTACTTAGGCCGGAAGACGGGAGAATTTATTACGGATCACGAAGACGTGAGGGATTTCGAGAAGTACCTGGTAAGGATAGTTCTATATTATTTCGCTCATCTTATTAGGCAATGAAGCCAAATGGGCTAACCTTAAGTTCCTTTGTCTGAAGGATGAAGAGTTGACGAAGGCTGGCCCATCGTCCCAGGGCTCGACGGAACCGTGGGACACGCCTTTCAACAGGGCGATGAACAAATACAAGGAGAGGGAGCTGGACAAGCCACCGACGTCGGGTGGCCGTGTGTCCGGCTTTGGCACAAGTATGAAGCTATCCGAGTACTACGGATCGGATGCCAAGACGAGAAAGCTGGAGAGGAGGTCGTCGGCTAAGGATAAATCCGAGGTTCGGGAGCTGAAGAAGAAGGTGGAGTCACTAGAGAAGCTGGTGGCCGAAAAGCCTGTGGAGAACACGGAGATGATGAACAAGTTATTGGACGAGAAGATCCGGCGAGATCATCCCCCCTGGGTTGATGGAGGGGTTAGCTTCTTGGAATGCGGGAGGTCAAGTGGGGTCGATACATGTGCCCAGCATCAGCGGCAGCAACTCAAGCTTCCACGTGTCGCCGACGGTGCCGCTCCACCCGTCGCCGGTGTCGGGGCTCCACCAGACGCCGCCGCTCCACCCGCCGCCGCAGCTCCAACCGCCGCTACAGCTCCAACTGGTCGCATCGACGCCCCCAACCGCCGCCCTTGTATCGACAGTAGCCGAGATCGACGCCATCAAGGAGGTAAACTCATTAGTTACTCCTTTGCGTCATCTTGTTTAACTATATATGCCTTTCGTGACTGTCATCTCACGATGCCCAACATGGCGCCCCTGACTCAGGATGAACAATGCATATTTCTGCAAGCGGTGGAGCCCGGCGGCAAGTTGGTGGAAGTTGCTAGCGGCCATGTCATGGCTTCCCGCATTATGCACGGCGCTAGATTGGCGGAAGACGTGGCGAAGGTCAAGTTGGTAATGGTAGTGCTGGAGTACCGCTACGCCATGCCCCCCTTTCAACCTCCGGGCACAGACGAAGGCGACGTTTTGCCCCTTGGGGATTGCACCTCATGGGTTATGAAATGGCCGAAGAACCAGATTCGTCTGGGGGGGTCTTCCGAGTGCTAAGAAAAGCACCGGCGCCACCTCCCCTATCATCCGGCCCAAGATCGCCAGCGCCGACGACACCCTTAAGGAAACGGCGGTCGCCGCCCCCACTACCCTGAAGGAACCGGCGGTCGCCGCCGCCACCCGGAAGGAACCGACGATCGCCGCCACCACCACACGCCACAAACAGTTGTTGGGAGCGCTACCGCAACGACCGTCAACTAGACGCACGGTACGCCAAGCGGCGGCATCGCAACCGCCACCACCTAACGTCCAGGACATGGCGCCACTTGATGGCAATGATGTAGATGATGATGATGACATCGATGCCTACATCAACACTGGCGCCTGCAGCCAAGATATGTGCATGCCTCCTATGGATGAACAAGCCTTCCGCACACACGGCGATCAACTTGGTCGTCCCCCTACAGTGACGAAGCGGCGCACTGGTCTTCACGGGTCTTTCTCAAGACACTCCTCCGGAGGCTGGCAATCCAGCTCAAGTCAAGCCTGCTACCGTTTTCAGCCCTAACACGCTGCGTAAGACGATCATCGGGGAGCCACCCCAATCAACCCCAGCGACCTCAGAAGCACCACCAGCACCCGAAGCACCACTATCAGCACCACCAGCACCCCCAGTAGGTCAGGTGAAGAAGGCAAGGAAGAGAGGAGCCAAGAAGGGCGCATCTTCGAGCCAGCCTACTCCTAAGAGGATCCGGGCCGACGACATGGTACCACCTACACCGGATGGCTTGCCCCGGTGTCATGAAGCTGGTAAACCTATACTGCCTCCGGACATGGAACACCTCGCAAGTGGAACAATGCTCCCTTTGCAGCACTCTATTCATTATCAAGAGAGCGTCCTTCTTAAAGAAAAGGATCAAAATTACCCGGTGTTCTCGGTCAAGGTGCCGTCCGACCAGAACTTCGTCAATGAAGACCCCGCGGATATCTTCTTCATAGCGTTCGAGGACGTCTTCAATCTATTTCACTCGAAACGGCTCGACTATAACTTGGTCCGCCTATACGCGATCAATCTTCGGATGAAGATCAAAGAGAGAGACCCCGCCACATCGCGGTAGCGGATCCCTACTACATGCGCGATAGCCAGCTCCAGGACGGCTCAAGGACACGGACCAAGGCGGTGCGGTACCTCCAGAACTTCATGCTCATGCACAAAGAGAGCAACACCATTCTTATGCCTGTCTTTCCCGAGTAAGTACACATCCGCTCACGGCCGTCGTAACTTATGCTTTCTTATATATTTCTTCCATTGCCGATCATTTCCAACATTCCATTTCAATTGCATGTGTTGAGCAGGGACAAATACGCACACTCATCATCCTAGATCCAAAGTGGTCACTAGCCCGAGTATTTCGACTCGTCGAGTACGACGACGAAGAAAGACTACAAGAGAATAAGGGGTGTTCTCGATGAGGCTATCCTTGGCTACTCCAAAAATGGAGGCACCTTCGACAAGAATGGGCAATATATCAGGCCGAACACTAAAAAGATCGGGTTCAAGCACGTGATCAACTTCCCTTGTATCAAGCAGCGCGGTGGCAGCATTAAGGAGGCCTTCTATGTCCTCCATCACCTTAAAGGGTTTGTCGGGGATGCGAGAGATGATGTCTCTGCCACCTAGTAAGCGAGACCCCATTAAAATGTCGGGGAAATCAGTGATGATGATCTTAGAGAAGACTTCCATCGCATCCAAGTAAAGCTCTCGGAAATTATCTTACAAGATGTATCCAACGGATCGGGGCTCTTACACGCAGTCGGAGCGTTGCCTAAGAGGGATATCGAAGAACGCCTACATAGGCAGGGTGATGGAAGGACGTGGACGACGAAGGACTTGTACAAGCCGTTCCCGGAGCCGCTCAAGAAGACGTCTCGTTGACCGAGGCCGGTGTGCCTAGCATTACTTTGAATCGATGGACAATTTGTACCGTGTTGTAAACTAAACTTGCTTAATTTGCTCGAAACGGTGGTCGTCGTTGTTGGACTTCAATTACTATTGTTGTCGTTATCGTTGAACCATATTACTTATGTGATACCGATGCTATATGTCTTTTAGGTTTATTATTATTTCCTTGCTTTAATTCTTGTGAATATGTATTTATGTGAACCCTCTAACTCTTTCCATTGCGTTATATACTAATATGCCTTGTGTCCATAGAGATGACGTACTACGTCGTGTTCGAGGGGCGGGTTCCAGGAGTGTACGAGGAGTGGGAGGAGTGCAAGAAACAGGTGCACAAGTTCAGCGGCAACTGCTACAAAGGGTACCCGACTAGACACGAGGCGGTTGCCAAGTGGAGGGCGCACCAAGCGAACAAGAGCAAGATGAAGACCTTCCTTGTTCTCTCGATCTTGCTCACCATCGTCGCGGCGGTACTCTATTTCATCCTAGTGTAGGCGGCGGCCGGTGTCACTTCGTTTGTATCTAGAGATGATGAGAACTTAATTAATTTGCATGGATTATGAGTTGTATGGAGCTATATGTATAACTCGATCGGGCTCTAAGTAATGTGATGATGATGTGATGATTATATATGTCCATATTATATCTGTCTATATTATATCAGTATATAACCTGTATACGGTGTATAAAACCAGTATAAAACCTGTATAATACACCAGGGAGCACAAAATCGAGTATACATGTAGATTGTTCTGTGGCGCACCAAAACATAATTCTGCGGCGCACCTATTTCTGTGGCGCAGCTACATCTCATGCGCCACAGAACTACTTATTTCTGTGGCGCACCGGACCTAGTGCGCCACAGAAACCTTAATTCTGTGGCGCACTGCCAGATGCGCCACAGAAACCTTATTTTTGTGGCGACGTTTCTGTGGCGCACCTCCCGTGCGCCACAGAAGCCCATTTTCGTGCGCCACTGATGAGGCTTTTCCTACTAGTGTCGAGCGACGTCGTTGGAAGTGTAGGTGGCGCGGCGCGGGTAATGCAGGTCCAAGTGGTGAACTTGCGGCAAGGCATCACGGAGGAGGTGGTGGTTCAGATGAACGCCGACGGAGGAGGATGTGCTCCATGGCGGAGTAAAGGGGCGAGCTTATTAAGCATTTCGGCCGGTGAAAGAACGCCTCGTCGTATTAATCACCGGCAACGGGAGACGATCCGGTGTGGGGTGGGACAGCGGTGGAGCTCAGCGGAGAGAGCAGACATGTTTCACCGCAACATCAATAAAGATCAACACCTTGATGGAACGACTCGCCAGGTGGCCATAGGCTTTTCCCATGCATTTGATGCGACTAGTCAATTGGTGGGTGCTCTTTCTAATGGTGGCGTGGGCAGCCACCCACGTGCCACCAGAGTGGCGTTGAGCATTAATGCGGGGTTGACCACGTGTGTCGGGCCCACTTGGTGCTGGGGCCATCCCGACACGCTACCGTTACAAGCAAAAGGGTGGCGTTTGTCATTTCACAACGGCGGTGTTAGAGCATCTCCAACAGGCGCTCTATCCCGCGCTGTATCCCAAAAAATGACTGATTTAGCGCACGGATGCAAAATAATGCTCCAACAGGTGCTGCAACCGGCGCTGTAAAATACAGCTTGGGGCAAAAGCGCTATGTGGTGCGCTATATCTACAGCGCCGGAAAGAGCGCGCTGTATAAGTCGCGCGCAGAAACAACTACGAATTTTTACAGCTCCAAAATTTAGAGCTTCTGCTGGAGGTGAATATATACAGCGCGCGCAGAAACAACTACGGATTTTTACAGCTCCAAGATTTAGAGCTTCTGCTGGAGGTGAATATGTCCTCGCGCGCAAAACATAGATAGAGCGCGCTGCAAAGCGCTTTTACAGCGCCAAGATTTAGCGCGCCTGTTGGAGATGCTCTTATTAACAGCGACGTTGGACTAATGAGATGTTGCACTAATCATACGACCCACTTAGCATATTCCTACCAGTGTCCGAAGAAGTAGGTTTATGATGTTTAACTAGCATGAACAAGAAGCTTGGAGAAGATCATGTACTTGCACTTACAAAAGAAAGGATCGAGCTATAGCTCTTACAAATCCAGCTAGCGAGTGATTGCAGTTTGTTTACTTGGGTGGCGCACGTACGTCGGCCTTCCACACCCCAGCCGGGCACGGGCGCATTTACCGGTCATATTGGCCCCATGCTATTACACACCTCCGTGCACGAGCCAACACATAGATCCCGCCGACTTTGACACGGTCTAAACAAGTCCGACACCGTTTATGTTCCGGGTAATTCAGGTGAACATGGTCCAGAGTCCAAAGAGGACTTCTGTTACAGGTGCACCAGCCCGATTGATAGTCCCACTGTCTCTCCGAGTCGGGCTGGTAATCTGCTGCGATGGTATGAACCATACGTACCAGTATATCCGTATATATATAGTTGTCAACTCCATCCATGGAGTATTAAGCAAATCCCGATTGTCTAAACACCAGCATGGCTCAGGTCGTTGCAGGCAATGGCAGTCACGTCATAGACATCGACGCCGGCGACAGCGCCGAACGTATGGATCAGCCTCCTCTTCCTGATCAGCTTGCCGCTGCAGCCAATCACTGCCACGTAATCGACGTCGTAACCGTCGACACAACTGCCGCCCGTCGGCCGGAGCTTCACGAGTGCGCGGTATGCATGGAGCGTCTCATGTGGGTGGCGGTGGGGCCGTGCGGCCACCAGGAGGTCTGTTCCAAGTGCGCGGTCCGAATACGCTCCGTCGACAGCAACCGCCTGTGCTGCATCTGCAGAGCCCCCTGCCCCGCCGTGCTCGTCACCAGGCGGTCTAGAACCAGTGGCGACGGGAAGCTCATATACAGCGACGAGCTGTCGTCGTTAGCGTTGGCCGCTGACGAGGGGCCGGTGGGCAACTATTGGTACCACAAGGCCTCCGCCGCCTACTTCGACGACGAGCGACAGTACAACGAGGCGCAGAGGGTGTGCTCCGAGATCCAACGCGCTGAGGCGGGAGATGAACAAGATGAGGACGACCACGAGGAACGATCGTCGATGTGCCTTCTCATAGTTTATGTAACCACCTGTTTTGCGTGTGGCGTCATGTTTTCCAGCCGTTACATAGCGGGAGGCCACCATTGGGGTCTTAACCTTGCGGTGTTATTAGGGGGCGGCTTTGGCTTTGCAGCGGTGGCATGCCTAATTTGGTTTTTGATGGACCGGCTTCATCTCGATAGAGGTCGGCACTAGTATAAGGTTTTTGCATCTTTCTTTGTACAACAGTAACAGGTTCAAAGTTCAAATGTAAGCTCTTGTTTCGTTGGGAGTTAACTATCATAGCTTAGTTCAACAGTTTTCCTTTAGGCCTCGTTTACTTTTTTTCGATAAAGAATGCTTTATTACTTTGAAGAAGCAATTACATGCCTCGTTTACTTCTAGAGAATTTTCCTTTCGTAACGTGATGTTGCTAATCTATGTATGTGCTTTCAGTGTTCGACTGTTGCCTCCTCTCAGTGGCCGGATGCCATTGACGAGCACGAAGTTGAACTTTCTGTATTTATTTGTTAAGTTGTTGCCTCTAAGTGGATGCCATTTCGACTGTTCACTGTTGCCTCTCAGTGGATGCCATGTTCAACTGTTTCATAAATTTTGCATGACATCAAGTTGTGTAGTTTCTGTATTTATTTGTCTTGTCATGCAAGATTAAACCTTATATTTGCTTGTTAAATGGTTATTGTAAATACATCCATATATCTAGTGCAAAGATTGGATTTTTACTCGAGTCACTATGCCGATGTAGAGGTAAAGTTATAGTTCTTATTATCTAGCTTAATACACCACAATCCCCCACCATCCCCAAAAATCAAAGTAACTAGAGGGCTTCGAAAAAGAACAAAGTCCGTCCCCCCCCCCCACTAAACATTTCATTTGGCTCATATCCCCCCCCCCCCGCGAACTTTACTTGGCTCTGTAAACCCCGTAAACTATGAATAATGGTCTAACCCGGTTCAGAATGTTGGGTCAAAATTCCAGGTAAAGGGGGTAAAATAGACCATTAATGATAGTGGGGGGGGGGGGTTAGTGAGGCAAGTAAAATTTAGGGGGGAAATATGAGCCAAGTGAAAATTTTAGGGGGGGAACCGGACTTTGT
Organism: Lolium rigidum; assembly: GCF_022539505.1. NCBI lineage: Eukaryota > Viridiplantae > Streptophyta > Magnoliopsida > Poales > Poaceae > Lolium > Lolium rigidum. The sequence goes on from NC_061514.1 coordinate 146,972,678, forward strand.
TCTTGGGAAAATCTAGGAAAATCTTGTGGGGGGGGGAGTTTGGGATTGGGTGAAAGGTAGCGCTTCACCAAATACCCTAACATCCCCAGCCACTAGGAGTTTGAAAATACTCTAGAAGTAAATAAGGTCTTACTTTACAATCCGCTGGGAAAGAGAAGTGAAAGGACGCGGATACCCTCCATTGATTAGAATGCTTTGGGCGCGGGAGAAGCAGTCAGCAACAATTGTTCCGCTCCGAATGGGAAAATGGAAACTACACACTTCTGCATGGGGTCCTCTGTGACAGCGAGTAAACGCACCTTGTGGACAATCGACGATTTTTTTAGATGTCATCTTTGTCGGCAAAATAACGCAAAACTGAAATGTGAAAAATATTTCATAAGGAATGCAATGCAGCATAGGAATTGCGAGCCGTGATAGTTTTCCAAGGACAGTTTTTAATGGGTTCATTCCTACCACTATGAAAAAATGTGAATAATTTTCCATTTGACCCATGGAAACCTTGATCTTGCCATTGCTCACTTACAACACTCAACATTTTTGTCATCCTATCATCTCCACCATTAGTCTATAATCAGTTTTGCACTATGACCAACTTGAATCTCAGTTTTGCCGATTGAGACCTCAATTTTTTCACTGCTTCATAACAACACTTCTCGGTTTTGCCATTTCGCCATCTCAAATGTTAGTTTATAAACAATTTTTCCATTCCAGGTTCTCCAAATATTTTTCTTTATTTTACATCTGAATGATTGGTTTGGCCTACATATCATCACTTTCAACAAATCCAAAGCAGTAATTCACTATGCCATGGTGTCTCCAGTTGCCCGCAAAATGCCACACCACAGTGTCTTAGTACACTCACCAACGTGGAACAGTAATGGGAAAGAGGCTGCATCTATCCACCAACATGAGCGTGAAGCGAGAGATGACACAATTGAAGAAGCAGCCCATCGCTCCTTAGTTGTTGCAAGTGCTTCCTCGAGATTTTTGTTGTAGAACTCCTTTGAATTTTTATCACAATTTGCGGCATGTCGTTACTCAATACCGTACCTTACAAGGGTAGCAATGTATATTATGCTAGCAATCTCATTAGCGTTCTCTTACTCATCAAATTCATACTAAATTAATTCATGCATATGACCTAAAATAGTTTGTATACCAAGTGTAGAAATTTGTGGAGACATGCCTTTGTAGAAAGAACATTACACGGCTCTCTGTTGGTATTTATAAATGTTGAATGCTTGCCCATTTGACCAATTAAATGCATTTCCATCTGCCTCCACTCTTTAAATGGCAAAACTGATTATAGACTAATGATAGAGATGATTTAATGGTAAAACTGAGGAGTGTTGTAACTGAGCAATGGCAAGATTGAGGTTTCCTTCGTCAAATGGAAAATCTGAGATTCACGTTGGTCATAGTGGCAGAAAAGATAAAATCTCTTTAGTTTGCCAAGGATGAATGAATGAGGCTGCTTAGAGGTAACTAGATAAGTAAATCAAGATACAGGTTTGTGAAATAGATTTGACATGGCCGGCAGTTAAAGTATTAATTGTCGACATCACCATATCTAAAACATTGGCGGAGTCCATCTACTAGTACTTACTCCGTCCCAGAATAAGCGTCGTGAGTTAGTTTAGATTCACATGTATATATGAAATTAAAATATGTCTAGATACATATAAATCTAGAAAAGTTTGCAAGACTTATTTTGAAATGAAGGGAGTATATGTTTAAAATAATTTGATTAGATTTTTTTAGAACAACAACGCATTTCATTAATAGAAAATCAAGTTTTTTACTTCAATAAACAAACGTGGAAAGTAACAGATAGATCAACAACAAAAAATGTTGTCTCCGACACTTTCTATGTAGAATCTTAAAGGATGGAAAAATACAAAACTATCCCTAGGGATTCCTCTAGATTTAGTGCAAATGGGATTTGGTGGTCTTTTTCTCATTTATTTTCTATCAAGAAATTTAAGGTGCAGGTGTATTCCAAAGATTATCTTCGACAGAAAATTAATTTGCAATACAAAGTAACATGACCGAGAAGTGCTCCAATTTCAATATTAACAGATGTTGTGGATTGTAATTCACATGTTGTTATGTCAACATATATAAATCATCCGAAGACCACCATGGAAACAAACCATGTAAATAAATAAAAGTAATAGTATTGACAAAGATGATTTGCGTTAAACATAACTCACATTTTTTAATTTGTATATGTACAAATATTTATAAAAAAACACCTACTAACTAAGTAGGTGTCCAAGGCATATGGTACGAACACGTGTCACGTGGGCCCCCACCCAGCCTGCATGGTACGAGGGACGAGGAGCACTGTAAGGAAGATCTATGGATCTACGGAAGGAACCCAACCCGAATATAAGGTGAAATACATACATACTACAAAAAAGGAGGAGATCAACGATGCAGAGGGTGGAATAAATTACTAGAGGACATACACCTTTGAGAATCGATAAAGAGAGAGTTACCAAGCCTAGTATAGGTCAATACGGAACTCGCTATGTCATATTCTAACCTCATCGGCTCCTTCATTGTAAAATCATGTACTTGTGTTCACCGTTTCATTATTGTTCAAAGGAGGTAGTAGAGATTTTCATCATCAATATCCGGGAAGCCCGACCTTGAGTGAAATTAACATGCGTGAGTAGTGCTCCAATTTCAATGTGAATTGCATCATGTAATTCACATGTTGTTATCTTCTCAAAGGATGTAAAACATGAGAGAACATGTTATAAATAAAACTATTAATATTGACTAACCATAATCCATCCTTTTAGGTTCGTGTAGGTGCACATATTTATGAAACATGCCACCTCCTAAGTAAGTAGTTATCCACGATATTATCACGTGTCACATGGGCCTGTCACATGGGCCTGGCATCCAGCCCGCATGCTACGAGGGACAAGGTCCACATATGAAAGATCTAGTGACCTACGGAAGGATCCCTTCCCAGATGTAAGGAGAAATAAAATAGCAACTTAGAATGAACAACACGGGGACTACAAGAGGATGAATTCAGGGAGGAAAAAGGGGATGCAATCATAATGACAAAAAGACATACACACCTTCGAGAATCAAGACGAATAGAGGTAGCCGATCCTAGTCTAGATCGATGCAAAGCTCCATTCGCCCGATTATATATGCTATATTTTTTTGGGTATGACTGTAGTCAACTATTACCCTATTAAACATGTGGTTTGGGTGTTACTGTATCATGACCGTAAATAAATATATTTTCGTATAAATCTTATGTATCTGACACATAAATTTTGTACTAATGTGACCATTACTTAAAGTTCGTGTAATCTTAATCTGGGGAATTTATATCCATCTCAGGTTGGTGTGTGTGTGAGAATACCAGCCACACACGTAAAATTGTTTATAGGTATCTTAAAGTCTATTACTCCCTCCGATCCATATTATTTGTCTGTGTAATAAGTAATATAAATCGGGGAGGGAGTAGTAAATATGAGACACGCACATAACCAATTTTACTCTACTTATTCTAGAAAACACCACAAGCCACAAATCAATATACCACGGGTACCACATCATTGGGAATTATTACCCTTGTGCGCCACGGGTACAGGTGCGCCACGGATAACCTATCTGGCGCTTCAGGATTATAATTTTGAAATTTAATTTTTTAAATATGTTTTCCACGTATTTTTACATGTATACACTACAATATACATAGTTTACAAAATAGTATAAATTTACAAAGTTGATCACATTGGTACCAAAACATATATGAGGGCAACACAACTGTAGTTCATCACATTAATTAGAACCTGAAATAATGACAAGTGTTAAAATAATAGAAAAATATAGGTCTCGAGAATAAGTATAGAAAGTTCATCATCACATTACAAAGGAAGACCGCAAACAATGTTATCCCGTTCCTTCTTCCTCTCCTCTCGCGGGTGGTTCATCCACCTAGCTTCCACCTCTCTGCTCTTGCACACTTTATAGTTGTTGCCCTTGAACTTGTTCACTTGCTTAAAACAGCCATCCCACTCGTTGTATACTCCTTAAACCATACCCTTGTACACCATGTACCACTTCAGCATCTCTACACACAAGACAAATTATATTAGGCAACAAAAAGCAAGAGTTCATCACATATCCGTAATACTAATTAATGAGGGTGATGAAAGATTTAAAGTTTTAATATAAAGACACACGAAACAAATAGGGTCAACTCAAAAGCATGATTTACACATACTTAGGTTGGACACACAAGCAACACCCGGATGGTTCTAATGAGCCAAGTAGAATTCACAAGATCTGTACATGTGCATATCACAAGGCTCACTAGATCATCCTGTTACCAAATAGTGCTACAAAATTTAATTATTGGAATTCTCTCGGAAAAATACAAAGCTAAACGAAAATTATTCGGAATTATGCATCATACTTAGGTTGGACACACAAGCAACCTTTATGGTTCTAGCGAGCCAAGTAGGATTCACAAGATTTGTACTTGTGCATATCACAATGCTCACTATACCATCAAGGTTGCCTCACACATATCATGCATGCCAAAACATTTTAATCATCGATATTTATGAAGAAAGACCAAAGTAAAGAAATGATTTGGATTTGCGCCTCATAAGAAAGACCAAATAAACGGATAGTGATGACACGACATTTTAATCATCGACAATCTAAAACAAACATCAAGTCGGGATGAAATAATTAAAAGCAACATATTTAAGCATTAATTGCACGATTCATAACCCTAATAAATAGTATCACAAATTAAGTTCAACGACTTTCAAAACTATAGAGCTAGGCAAGTTAATGTCAGGATAAATTTTACAACACAAGCTCATCGGCCCACTGTTGGAGATGACTACGATTGCCCGCATATGAAGGAGGGCGTAGTAGGCATCCTTCTAACTGCTAGGCGGCTGCTTGACGCAGGGCAACACCGTTATGTTGGTGAACACGTGCTTTCCATACGTGACATTTTCCTTCTCGAAGGTGCCCCCTGTTGAAGCGTATCCGTAGACAGCATCATCCAGAACTCTATTGATACCGTCGTAGTATTGCTTTGTCGCACTCCCCTAGTCAAAATACGTGGCTTGTGAATATTTCGGCGAAAAGGAGATGAGTGTGCAACTTTTATCTCTACATAAAATATTTCAAACTGAATGTTGGAAAAGAAAGACGGAAATCTAATAAAGCATGTTAGGCATGGATCGAAACACGGTACAATTTTATATATTGTCGGCTAGCTTCGTCATCTTGTGCTAACATGCAACCTTCACATGCAAACATGCATACACACGTCAGCGCCGGACCGGCCACACCAACATGCATATCCTCCAACTAATCACATAGTATTATATAAGTTGCCGATACGAAGGACCGAGAAAGTGTGGAGGGGAAAGGAAGTAAGATTTAGTAGATCTTAGAGCTGGGAGAGCTTTTCCTTACATATCTATCAACCAAAGTAGGGCTAACTAGCTAAAATGGGTGAAACAGTTGAGCAAATAAGGTGAGGAAGAGGAGGGAGACCACCATATCCACTTTTTGAGGGAGGGGAGAGGAGGGAATGAGAGGTTTTAGTGGCTCCATGGAATAAATTGGGTGATGTCAGGCTATACATGGCGTGGCGCATTTGTACGGTATACGGATATTTTTGCTACCCGTGGCGCACCAGTTTTAACGATGTGCCACGGGTAAGTTGCTACCCATGACACACCTGTTTATGGTGCACCACGGGTAAGGAATCCACCTATAGTTGTTTTCCTATTAGTGAGTGGAAGCGGTCGTCATGCCGTAGGTCGTCTTGAAGATTGAGCGCGGCCAGTGGCGTAGTCAGATGAGAACAACGGCGGGGCCTAGGGTTAGATCGAACCTTCTGATACCATGTAAAGCAGAGAGTATTTTGGGCAATAGGACAATGCTAACTAGCGCGTGGCCTCCGGTATTTATATTAGAGACATATACTAACCGACTAGAGTTAGGATTACAACAAGGACTCTTATACATGTATAAATACACTATCTAACACCAACATGCTGGGGACAATGAGAGAGCACAGTCATATAACCACGGGAAGAAAATGCTTCTCCGAAAGGAGAAGGTTTATGATGTTTAACTAGCATATATGAACAAGGAGCTTGGAGAAGATCCCGTGCTTGCACTAGCAAAAGAAAAGAACGAGTTATATCTCTTACGAATCCAGCTAGCGAGTGATTGCAGTTTGTTGACTTGGGTGGCGCACGTACGTCGGTCTTCCACACCGGACGTCGGAGACTTGTTGTGCCGGGCGCGGGCGCATTTACCCGGCCGTCAGCTTGGCCCCATGCGACTACACATCTCCCTGCACAAGCCAACACATAGATCCCACCGGCTTTGACATGGTCTAAACAAGTCCGACACCGTTTATGATCGGGGTAATTCTGTTACACACGGTCTAAACAGAGAGGACTCCTGTTACAGGTCCAGCAGCCGATTGACAGTCCCACTGTCTCCCCGAGTCGGATTGCCAATCTGCTGTGATGGTACGAACCTACGCAGATACGTATCAGTATATATAGTTGGCAACTCGATCCATGGATCATTAATCACATCCTGGCTATACCCTATTATTGTCTAAACACCAGCATGGCTCAGGTCGCTGCAGGTAATGGCAGTCACGTCATAGACATCGACGTTGTCGACGACAGAACCCAACGTACGGATCAGCCTCCTCTTCCTGATCAGCTTGTCCCTGCGGCCAATCACTGCCACGCAATCGACGTCAAGGTCGACACAACTGCCGCACGTCCGCCGGAGCTTCACGAGTGCGCGGTATGCATGGAGCGTCTCAGGTGGGTGGCGGTGGGGCTGTGCGGCCACCGCGAGGTCTGCTCCAAGTGCACGGTCCGCATCCGCTCCGTGGACGGCAACCGCCTGTGCTGCATCTGCAGAACCCCCTGCCCCACCGTGGTCGTCACCAGGCATTCTAGGACCGGCGGCGACGGGAAGCTCATATACAGCGACGAGCTGTCGTCGTTAGCGTTGGCTGCTGACGAGGGGCCGGTGGGCAACTACTGGTACCACAAGGCCTCCGCCGCCTACTTCGACAACGAGCGGCAGTACAACGAGGCGCAGAGGGCGTGCTCCGAGATCCAACGCGCTGAGGCGGGAGATGAACAAGATGAGGACGACGACGAAGGATCGTCGGCGGGGCTTTTCATAGTTTATGTAGCCATGTGTTTTGCGGGTGGCGTCATCTTTTCCAGCGGTTACGTAGCGGGAGGCCACCATTGGAGTCTTAACCTCGCGGTGTTATTAGGGAGCGGCTTTTGCTTTGCAGCGATGGCATGCATAATTTGGTTTATGATGGACCGGCTTCCTCATCTCGATAGAGGTCGACACTAGTTCAATGTTTTTGCATCTTTCTTTGTACAATAGTATCAGGACCAAATGTAGGCTCTAGCTTGTTCCTTTGTACGATAGAGGCTGTTGGACAGCCTTCATCGAGATACAGGTCGGCCGTAGTACAAAGGTGTTCGCATCTTTCTTTGTAATGTTACTTTAGGTCTACACTTCTCACCTTCGTTTAGCCAAGGAAATTAAAGTTGTAATGCCTATGGATGGCACCCGGGGTATGTCATCTCTGATCTTACCTGTTACACGTGTCCATATCTGTTAACGGGTATATGTTTTCCATATCCATCATCCGGCAGAGTTAATCGGTGTATCCGCGGAAAAGAAATATTGGCGTTTAACTAATGAGAAAAATAGTGGCAAACAACAATAACTAACCATAATTTATAAATGTAAGCCCACATACTTGTGAATAACAGCATATTATAAATAGCAGCAAACACTACTTGTCCATAGACACCAATATATCGAGATGTGATGCCATACACAAGATATGAACTGTGGCAGCCACAAGACGGAGGTGAAGCGATTCTAACTAGGTGCCTAATCCTAACTAACCTTCCAACGATCGTGGGACTGGGAAAGTGTAAGATTCGGCCAAGCTACGTGAATGTGCGATTAGAGGAAAATTAAGTATGTTAAATTATTACGGAGGTCCCACTTGTCAAATATTTGATAGGTACATGGGTACGCGGGTATGGGTCGCTCTACCGATGAGTATAATATTTTTCCATGTATATACCCATGGCTAATCTTCCGTTCCATACCCATACTTCTAATGGGTTTTACCCGCCAGATATACGGGTAATGGGTCCCCATAGTACTCCCTAGTCATACTTCTTGGCCCTAATAATTAGAACGTGGGGTTTAGTTGTTCGATGTTCTTTATACAAAACAAAATATATTTTACTGCGAGGGTCCCAAAAGAGGGCTCGATGAAAGCACTAATCTGTCGTTGTCAAACTTGAATAACTTGAACTTTCACTAAGGTCTCTCATACCATAACACTAACCCCTCCCCCAGCCTCTTCCCTCTATAATCTGTACTTATCAGTCTTTCACGCACATCGGCTACTACAGAGCACTGGATGGTTGTACCTCATTGGTGATGTTATCGGAGTGAAGCTCTATTATAACTTGCGCTTTTTGAAGAATCTCATCATCGTCGTTAGGACAACTCTCATGCTCTACGATGATGCTAGAGCGAGTGTGGCACGATAGCAGAATTAAAGGAAAATATACGTACCACGCGAACACTGCCACCGCCACAAAGTTCCTACTTTATGAATGCATGCATGTGTGATATCCAACAACGCGATGTTCTATTTACAGGGGGGGAAAGCTTATTTTATTGTGAAGCAAAAGAGGTCAGATTTTATATATAGTACTAGGAAGTTGTAGTGCAGCGACACGCGCGCATGTAGGGTTTTTTGTTAGGTGATTAATAAAATAATGTATCAATATTTTTTCCGAATAAAAGAGGTAAAAAATGGTAAACTATTTCAAAAGTAGTTATTAGTATTTTTATTGGGTAAAAGATGTGACGAACGATCTAGCAATTTTTTCTGAAGTACTACAAAAAGTCACTATTGGCGAACGGTTTAACATTTTTTCCGGATCGAAATATTGAAGAAACACCGCTTCAAAGTATTGTAGTTCCGAACCACTACATCGAAGCACTCTAGCCCCGATAGTTAGGAAATCAACAAAAGAAGATAATGATAATTTAGCGAATAAGAGATGCGAGGAATAATGGAACATTTTTATGACGTCACGATAGACATGGGGATTTTTCTCGAATAAAGAAGGTGGCGAATAGTGGAGCATTTTTTTCTGACACCACGGGGTGATCATAAGTTGATGAACAAAAATGGTAAATATTTCTCCCAAATAAAAAAGGCCACGAATAATAGAGGATTGTTTTGTCCCGATCATGAGGCGGTCAACATCATAAAAGAGACGACAAATAATGAAATATTTGTTTGTAGACACCATGGTAGGCATGGCTTGACCGTGAGGCAATTAAGAAAACCAGATTGTAGCATGGCAACAAGACGCATTCGTACAGCTATCGTTAGGCGATCAATAAAATAATGTAGCAATATTTTCCGAATAAAAGAGGTGACAGTAATAGAAGATATTTTATCTGAAGCAACTGTAAAAGAACCCGGTAGTATGTTTTCTGAATAAAAGAGGCGACGAACAATGCAAAAAATTCTTTTCAAAGTTACTGCCAAAGGAAGACCACAGTAGACATAGGGCGATCGAGTACACTAAGTGAGGACAATGCGCCGCGGTTGAAGAAGGTGACGAACAACATAGCATGTTTTTTTGCAAAGATATCATAGAGAAGGTAATATTTTCAACTACTAAAAGAGGCGACGGATGGTGGTATTTTCGCTGGCTGAAATAGATTGTGAATGGAGTAAGTATATTTTTCTCAAGACACCAAAAAAATCATGAGAAATATTATAATTATAAAGAAAAATTGATGTAAAAAGTAAAAGAAAAATGGGCGGCATTGTTCACGGCTACTGTTCATGACCGCATGAACAATGCCCAAATGAATGTGGTGAGGGCAAACCCCTTCAACTTTTATATATAGTAATAGGAAGATTGGCACGGCGGCACACCGCACCCGTGTTGATAATCGTTTATAGAAGTAATTAATTGTTATCTCTTTAGAGTGTGTATTTTGAATCCTTGTATATCTATTTTTTTAAGGGATGTAGCTTAAAATAAAATCTTTTTAAAGTTAATTTAAAGAAACCTGAAATTATTTGGTGTGTGTTTTTTGAGCCATTGCATGTCTACCTTTTAAGTGGTGAACCTTAAATAAAATTTCACGCCCATGGTTGTAATCTTCTAGAAGTAGTTAGTGGTTACTTCTTTGAATTGTGTTTATTTGAGCCATGGCGTATCTACCTTTTAAGTGGTGGATCTTAAAAGAAAAGTTTTCTCAGAGTTACCATAGGAAGTTTACTGCGGTGGCACGCCGCGCACTTGACCGTTAGACTGTTGGATATTGTGTTGTATAAGTGCTATAATAGCTAGGTCACTGAAATACTATAGAAGTGCTGGCATAGAAGCACTGTTCTAGAAACGTGAAAATGGTATTGTAGTGCTATATTTCATTTTTTTATCGTTCATGGGAAATCCTGAAGCGATGAAATAATAGGGTAGTATATACGAAAAACAAGAGATGATCATAGGAGCTGGAAAAAGTGGGTAGCATTCCAGCAGTACTACAGTGTCATGAAGTGCCTGGAGAGGCAACTCACGGCGGTTAAAAGGTTCGGCGGGTAACTGAGCAAAAAAAAAATTAGATATACCACTACTATTTTTCTAGACTAAAAGGTGCGGTAGATGGTGGAGTATATTTGTCTCCGTAGTAGTTATAGAAGAAAAATGCTAATATTTTATCAGGCTTAAAGTCTTAAAGAGTTGGAGGTAAGGTAGAAGGAGACAATAGTATTCTCCCCCCCCCCCCCCCCTAGAAGGCAAAGTAAGTATATTTTTCCGATGGTACCATAGAAGAGCACAACTTTTATTATGTGTAAAAGGACGACGAATGTTGGATTTTTCTTAATTACTGTCAAAGAATTATGCACCGGAAAAAAAATTAATAACTCGTACAATCTAGAACTATCGTTGATGTTGAAGATTCATGTAAAAATTAGCATGGTCATGCAGCATTGAGAAATTACCGCCAGAGAAATAGGCGCCCGGAAAGTACTACTATTCGATAATTGATGGCCTGCTTCATAGTTGACATCGGCACTCGACAAATTACTGCAGAAAATATTTCTAGTGTTGGAAAAATTATGACAGAAGTTGTATATTTTTACTGACAAATTAATGCAGAGAAACTATTATCGAGAAGTTAGAAAACGGGGAAATATCCGAAGTACTGTTGATGTGCACTGTTCCTGGACTCCTGTGCTGCAACCGAACCATTTTTCTGAATTACTCTCGAAGGTTAAACACCGAAAAAAATTAATAGTGTGTACAAGCTGGAACTACGGTTATTATTAGGTAGTTAACGGTCTTTTATAGTTCATATCGACACGCGACAAATTCTGGAGTAGTTGAATATTTTTGCCGATAGAAAGTTACAACAGAAGTTGAATATTTTCACTGACAAATTACTGTAGAGAAACTATTATCGAAAAAAAGAAAAATATCCGGAGTACTGTTTACATGTCATGCACACGTGAACAGTACCCAGACAGTTGTGGTGCAAGCAAACCTGGTCACCTTGTATATATATATAGTATACGCTTGAACGAGAGGGCAATCTGATCTGTCTCTCTCTCATCCAATATTGTCTAGTTCGTCCGAGAAAAGACATTGTCCAACCTGCGATCTCTTTGAGTTCCTTATTTCTCTTGCACTTCGTCCATTGCATCGTTCTTTATCGATCTGTAGGACCAGGGAGGAGTAAGGTGGTGGTTGGAGGTAGTGAACTCTAGGCATGGTTTTAAATAGCCGGTTATAGCCTCGCTATAGCCCGGCTATAGCCTTTCAGGAGATCTGCCGCTGCGGCTATGCTCTTTGTAGGATAAATCAGAAAAAATCGCTAATAGTCTGATATAGCCTAATTTAGCCCCTGTTTAGCTTTTAATTTAGCCGCTAAGCCTCCTATATTTTGAATTTATCTTCTCTTTTATTTTTTATTTCTTGTTTTCTGAATTTGCGTTCAGTATAATTAGATAAAACTTGTGATCGAGTTGAATATATGAATACTTGTTTGCCTTGAGTAGTTAAATAAGTTGTATCACAAATCGTATTTGAGTCATAGTTTTCCTCTTCTTTTGGTACGATATGACAAACATATTTTAAAATTTTGAAAAAGGCTAAATGGAATAGCCCGCTATAACCCGGCTATAGCCTTTTATAGCCTCTAAAAAAATTGCGGCTAAATGAGATAGCCCGCTATTTTAAACTATGACTGTAGGGCAGGCTCAACTACGGTGGACAGGCGGTAAGTGGCGACTCTTGGTTTTGGTGAGCTCCGGGTGTAAATCCCACATCATCGACCTCAGAGCATCCCAGCCGTCTCCCCGACGAGGCCCCTAGGACCGCGTTTTGTCATCCGGATGGACGAAAACGGCCCAGTCGCGCCCCTGGTTCCTCGTTTTCGTCCGGAATAGGCCTTTCATCCGTCCGGAGAGCCCAGGCCATCCCCGGCCCCGCGGGGAGCGCTCGGGGACTCCGGACGAAACGAAAGCGCGGGAAACACCGAGGAAATTTCACGCGCGTCTGGTGGCCCCAACTTATCGGTGAGAGACACTGATCATCGTCCTCATCGCATCGTCTTCCGCGCGCTGTAAAAGCCTGCCGCCGGTCAGTATTCGCCGGCCGCGTAGCTTCCACGCGGCGAGTTAATGCCGTTGCCTCGGTATCACGCACGCCTACCTCTATTTATCGCCGAACTACCGTGCCTGCCCCACATTCACCTCGCTCGCCTTCCCCCAAATCTTCCCCGATCTCGAACGAACCAGCGCCGATCAGGCAATGGCGAACGACGGTGCGGCCAACAATGGCTTCGGCCGCCGCTCTCTCCACCAATGGGAGGGACGGCTCCTCCACAACGCGGGCTACCCGGCGCCGCCGGACATCCGCGCGCCGGGAGGATGCAGACTAAGCGCGGGCGGCGTGCCGATCCCGCCGCCGCCAATGGGTCGGCCACCCTGGAGGCGGAGATCGACGCAGTGCTCGCCACATTCACCGACGAGCAGCGTGCGGAGCCGCGCTTCTTCCCCGACGCCTACGACTCGTGGACCGAGTTCTTCCGGCGCAGGTACGAGCGCGAACTCGCCGCGTATGACGGCCCTCCTCCTCCTCCGGCAAGGAACAACGCCGCCGCCGGTGCTGGAGCGCGCCTGGCCGCACCCTCCCGAATGTGCTCGCGCACATCGAGGGCGGAAATTCCCCCGTCCTGGAAATGCCGCCGCCGAAGGCGGCTACTGTGTCGCGCCGGCGCGGCAGCTCCTGGATGCCGAGAAGGATGGCGTCGTCCTCCTCCTCGTCGGGGTCAAGGTCGGCGTCCAGGTCCGGTGGGTCGACGTCGGTCTTCGTTAAGAAGGAGTCGGCGTCTCTGTCGACACCGGCCTTCGTCAAGAAGGAACCGGCGTCTCCACCGCCGACCAGAGGGCGCAGCAGCGGCGCCCTCGTCATCCGCGACCAACCCTCCTCTCCGCAGCGCGGGCGGAAGAGGAAGTCGGCGAAGAAGGAGGCCGTCGCGGCCGCCGCCAACCAGCTCGCCGAGGAGGAGGTGAAGCGCGCGGAGGACGCGGTGGCGGAGGCGATCGCCAGGTCGCTGAAGGACCTGGTGCCCGCCGACAACAGCCTCCCCATCGACGCCGCACTGGAGTGGTCCGAGCGCGGCCCGGGAGCGCCGAGGAGGCGGAGCGGCAGCGGCGGCTCGCCGGATCTAGCCGCCGCGCGTCAACTCGCCGCCCGCGCCGCCGCACCGGCCCGCCGGAAGGAACGCCGCGCCCAGGGAGGTGATCAAGCTCGAGGAGAGCAGCGACGACGACATCTACCGGCCGTCGCCGCCACGCGCCGGCGACGCTGGCCAGGGTACGAGCCGCTGGTACGAGGCCGCCGCCCCAGGACGACGCCGGCTCGAGCGACGACGATGACGGTTGCGACTACATGGCCTTCTACCGCCATTTCGGTATGTAGGAGGCCGGTTTTAGTTTAAGTTTAAGTTATCCCTGGGCGAATTCAAATATATGTACGAATTCGGTCTTTTTATGTACGAACTCGCATCTATATGTTAAATATCATTAAATTTCGCTAATGTTTGAACGAGCTTCGCCCAATTTTATCTGAATTTGCCGTATTACGTCAAAATCCTTACATCCATCCTAGGCTCGCGGCCGGGAAAATGGGCCTCCCCAGGCCAATTTTTACATTCATCCGGCGTTATTTAGCGTCGGATTTCGGTCTGGGGAGACCCAACGGCTGGAGATGCTCTCATTACCAGCAATGGCGGCGCTCTCGTTCGCTCCCCTCCTTGGTGGCATTATGGTGGAGCCCCCTTCGCCTCCCATGCCAGTGATTGCTCTGTCTGTCTGCGTGGCGTTATCCGGTTTTTCGTCATGGGCTTAGGCAGTGCGTGCCCATAGGGCCAGCCTGGATGTAGGAGCGGCGACTTATGTTCTGCCACTAGTGGTTGGGGCGCCCCATGGGGCGCCTCCTCGCTGGTCCTCAGTAGTCCAATCAAGGAGCCATAAGAATTTCCTATGTCAACACCATAACAGAGGTACAAACAAGTGTACTGCATTGCATAAACACATAACCAAACCAAACAATGATGTCTAGTTTCCAGCACAAAAACGTTTACAGCAGCAGGGAAATATTGGAATAGGACATGACACTAAGGTTGCTCTTTGTTTTCATCACAGATATCTACAGGCAGGGACTGAGAATGCAGGCTTCTATTTGCCAGTGGTTGAGAATTGCTACTCTACGATCAGGAGTCAGCGGCCGCGGCCTTGATGGTGGACATGGGGAGCCCTGTGGACTTCAGGATGCTCTTCAGGTAGATGGCCTGCCAGATCTTGGAACACAGCCCATGCCAACCCCATCATATAGCCGGCATCATTGAGCCCTTTATTCGTGGCAGCAGCATCTTTCGCTTAGTACCTGAAGGAGAAGAAGCACAGTGTATGGGAAGATTCCCAGAACTGTTGTCCAAGGAGGAGCAGAAACGAGGATGTGCGGTAGAATAACAGTACTTGTGAGACACAAAAACCGGTCACCACGGTCGATGATGTTAACAGCACGTCCTTCCCAGCCACTTCTACAGCATCACAAATCTAGCCTGTTGACACAAGTAAAAAAATACATAAGCTATTTTCATGGCATAATCAAGTACCGGAATGAAGAAATGAGTTCAGGCACACAGATATTCCTTACAGCAGTGAGAAACAACACAGAACATTAAATGTATCATCTAATAGACTATTTGACAATAGCAGGTGCATAACACAATGTGCTCCGAGGAGACATGTCATTAATTTCATGACACAAAACATTTCACGTGATTTCAGGAAGTATGGTGGCAATTATCAAACACAAGCAGGTTTTTTGTTCACTCCACCATATTGAGGTAAGGTCAACCACCGGCTTGCATATTTTAACCATTTTCACTCTAGGGAGATTGATGGCATCACCATTCACCATGCATGAACTCACTATGCATGTGATGGCAGTATCTGATAGCTCAACTAACATGACAACCTTATACAAGGAGAAGCAACAATGATTAAATATTTGTAATCCAGGAGTCCAGGACTGACGCATGACATAATGCATGTAACATGGACAATGGAGGGGACAAAGACAAGAAAAAATGCCAACCAATTTATTTCCCTTACTACTCGAACACTGAAGTATCGAAGCTACCATTCTCAAGGAAACGAGTTGACAACGTATGAAACAAAAGAAAGGCCACTAAAGGGCACCAACAATGAAACAATTGTTTATCCCAAGCCACACAAACATTACCTTTTCGTCGCTTCGCTTATTAGATCATTTTAGATACTAATACATCAGATAGAAAAATCGGTCACGTAATGACGGGTCACGATTTGTAAGTTGTCATCAAATTATTAAACAAATTTCATTGTATCTAGTACCTAACATTCAATTTCTCTGATACCTGTAGGACAATACTAATCACCACAAGGAGCAAACAGCGTATGGTACCCCACAAGGGGTAGGGGGGGCAATCCAGAACACAAATGCACAACTTTATAAGTATTTAGTGAAATTAACAAGCTCCTCAGGAAGATATTTTACCCCATTGAATAAAAAAATTATGAGGGCACTACAACACATGCAGATAATAGTGTCATTCCATGATTTTCAAATGGCCCATACCTACCTTGGCAGATGACCAATGAGTATCTATATAAGGCTCCATCCACTTTTGCTAGAGAACTGAAGTAGCTAGTCCAAAGGAAATTCAAAGCATTGTACAAAATAAAAATATTTTCATAACATGACCTGTGGTGCATACATTGAGTTGCTTGGATAGTTCCTCGCGGAGTAATTGACATACTCTCTTTCAGTATCATAGCTATGAAGGTATGTGTGGTACTCACTCCACCATCTGTACCCCTACACTGAAAAGGATATTGAGATAAATCTCATTTCTTAGAAATTATTAGGAGACAACAAATAAATTTTAACTGAAGGCATGAAGGTGAAAAAAAACTATTTTCAATAAGATAAGGTAAGTAAATAAGAAGTGGCTAGTATTTATTAGAAAAGAGTCTACCTTATCCCCCGCCACCCCTACTCGCCATTCCACAGCCTTCTTGGTTGCCAGCTTAGTCCTCGGTCACCATCCCGTGCTCCTGCAAAGAGATAGAGTGGGGTTAGATTGGAGAGAGAGAAGCCTGGCGAGAGGGGGGAAATGTGAGCGAGCCCCCTCCTGCACACAGGAGCCATGTTGGATGGCCTTGAACTGTGTCCGTAAAATTTGCATCACCAAAGTCTATTTGACCTAGAAACTAATAGGAAACACATTTTTGAATACATATATAGGCATTAGAGAATGCTATCCACCTGCTATTTCCTAAAGGTACTATTCAGAGTAGATATGATATCTTTTAGTACTGCAGTCAATGCTGTTAAATGTTGCTTAAAACAGTGCCATTGAACTCACAAGCTGCAGGATAAATTGACACTAAGTTTTTTTCATATATATCTTTCTCCAGAAAACAATTTTCTGTACAGCCTTGTAACTGAACTGAACCAACGGATTGAACAACATGCATATGCACTTCAAATTTTAAAACTAAACTACAAGGCATCAATGTTCTTGACCATACAAAATAAAGATGCCATCTCAGTTATTACAGATAGCTTATTTCCATATAAGGCAACTTATTTTCGCAGAACAACTATAGAAACATTGAGGGCAGAAATTTTATTTTGGAAGCCAGAGCTTTCAAAAGTGACATCCATTGAAGAGAAGAGCTAATGTATTCTTACCGTCATTGAGTATTTGTATAGGCTTAGAGCATTTTCGCCCCTAATTTCTTTAAATGCCGTAACTTTGGGTTAAATGGTAAAAAAGCCAAATGAGGTAAAATCAAAAGAAAAGGGTAACATTAACTTTGAGTTCTCTTTTTCAATATAAGCAACATAAATTCATAATTTGGTAATTACTATTTCTTGTCAATTATACTTACATATCTAAACTAAGATGCCATGAAAATAATAAGCATGCTGCAAAGGTGCTGACGATAGAATTACTATGCAAGAAAGCACAGAAAAAGCAAGCATAGACATTTGACATTTGAATCATTACCTTATAGATGAGATAGATGAAGTCCATGTCAAGACCTTCAAGCAGATTGATCAGATGCTAAAATTTGCATGCCCTGTAAAGAAAATTACATCATGCTTTGCATCAGAAAGGCTTTTTCTAATACATAGCGAATCTGCAATGCATGAAAAGGAAGTATGGGAGGATATAGTTGCAAGAGCAGTTTTCTATGAACACAATACAAATCCCAAACTTACACTATGCTTCAAATCCTAAAAACGTCCAACCATTACATGCTTGAATAGCAAGGTTTGTGCCTAATCTTTTGTAGAACGTCATCTTCTTGCTTCAGACTACACCTGAACAAAAACACTGTGGGCAAAGTCAGATGCACAACCAAAACAAAATCTATCTGCTCTAGAAATTAGCTTGTGAGTGCGAAGAGAGCTGCACCATTGCCACGGCCAGATTGAGCCGCCCTCTCACCAGCCTTTTTCCTCGTTTGTATCCAACGTCCTCATGTTCCAGCCCCATCAAGAAACCAGTGGTAGTGTGTACCTGAACCTGCAACGAGTGATAGGAACCTGAGATTCTCAATCGAGCATTCATGCTGCCCCGACACGAGGATGACGGTGAAAGTACCAGGGACATGGACCGTGGATGCGCCGGGGACACGGACGATAGCATCGTTGGGGGCGCAGGCGACGGATCTGAACGTCCTTGTCGGCTTCTTCTCGTCTGTTTGTGCTCCTTGTGCTCCTTGTCGTCCCTTTCGGCAGCAGCTCCAAAATATTTAGGATCATACAAGTGCTACAACGAATAAAGAAAGATCGCACAGATATAATACAAGAATGGACCAAGGCTCCGTAGAGGAATAATAGGCACGAACGCTAATATGTAGAGGGGAGAAGCAACAACTTCACATCACTAAAATAAGTTAGACCATAGCACAAATGTGAATAAAACACTTGAAAGGCTCAGGGGAACCTCACAAGATTTAGAAGCTGGACCTCATGTATTCTCCACCACCTACAAGCTACAATAAAGCACAACATTGATAAGGAGACGCAAAAAAAGGAAAGAATAATCAGCCTTGAAAAACTAATCTGCAAAGAACTGAAATAAGGATATCTCCATTACCTGCTCGACGACCATATAGATATTCCGTCGAACACCATGTCTGCATAGTTCATCAGGTCGCCCCAGGGTCGTGGATCAGCGAGCTCAGAGCAGATCAGGGAGCGCATGACGTCTCAATGAAGGCAAAACCGAGAGGGGAGAAAGGCCGGTGGATGTTTGGAGGGGTGGCTGGCCCGGCAAGGATGGGTAGAGCGGCAGGGAGATCGGACCTCCTCCTCCACCGCCTCACCATCTTGGCGACCGCTCCTGCACTTTTGCTATGCTCGGCAACGAGAGCCGCCGGCTTCTGCAAAGAACTGGAGCCACCACCTAGAGTCGTGCCGCCCTGCTCGAGGAGGAGACTGACGGCGAGGTGCATCAAGTGAAGGGGGAGCGCGAGGGGAGGAGAAGGTGAGAGGCGGCGGCGACGGGAATGAGGTAGGGTTCTTTACCGCTAGGCTGTTTCTCCTAGCAACTCCTTTTTTATTTTGCGGTCTCTTATTCTCTCCCTCAATGATACGACAAAGGCCAAACCAACTACATCGTGACACCTAGGCTAGCAGATGGAAACAAAAGAACGCCACCGACGACCAGCCCTTCAGCGCATCGTGGATAGCCCCAGAGGCTCGGTAGGGTGCACGCACTTGCTTATTCTCAATGTTTGTGTTGAGGTGCTGGGTGTCGACTTTGTTCGCTCAGGCGACCGACTCGTGTGGAGCGCAGCCTCAGCGTGGTGTGTTTTGTGTTGTGTCAGCTTTTGGCTAGTTTTTCTTATAAATTGATCAATTCACTTATTCTATAACAATGAAAAGGAAAATATTTTGCCTTATCTTTACTATTAAATGGGAGTTGGTTGTTTAACACTCAACGCACTTTGATGATCGTCATTAAAAAGATCCTGGCCATCCAATCTTGCAATACGGAGAACCACCGTACAATCCCGTGCCCGCCTCCGCTCGCGGATACCTCACCCTCCACCCCCACCCTCCATACCTCCCTCGTATCGTACGCCTCCACCCATGACGCGTTCTCTCCCTCTCGATGACTGGATCCGATCTGGCCGCCACCGCCGCCTCTACCACCCATATCCCCGGCCATCCTAGACCCTCCCACCGCTGGTCGGGCCTCTTATTTTCCAACGCCTCTCCTCCGGTCCCCTCATATTGGCGACTCTGCTCGCGATCGCTCCCGTGGACGCGCCCGGCATGGCGAGCAGCCGATGGCAGGGGGCAAGCGAACCAAGACCTGTGAGTCGGAGCTCCAGGCCTGGCCGATGGGCAAGACCAAGGTAGCACTACGGTGGCGATGGGCGACGACTGCGTCCAGCAGGATAGGTGCAGCCGGAAGGAGCTCTTCGCGGCGCAGGATCCATTCATCCATGTGCAGGAGCCACCGTCCTCATCCTCGGACGCCGTGCTTCTGTCGCCGTGATCTCCATGGCGTGGCTGGCCTAGATGATTTCCGGTGCCAGAGAGTTTGCATCGTCGTACTGATGAAAACTGACATGATGACACGAATCTCCCTCCTGTCCATCCCTCTTTATTCGATCAGTGTTTGCTGATTTTCGCATGCCTCAGAGAACCACAAGCTTTCAACATGGTGTGCTTCGTTGTGGCAGCCATCCCCTTCCTACCAATTTGGTGATTTTCGGGAAGTCTTGCAATAATAATGACCATCCACTTCAAAACATTCCTTTGTTTTGTTCAAATTAAAATCGAGTTCATCTTTTCAAACAACGAATTGATATTCTGATCGTGCCTCTTGTTATTTCCAGGTTGGTGACGTCTTGAGATTGTTCAGTCGGCGTTTTTTTGGGATCCATATACAGAACAGAGTAAATATCAAGAAGTACAGACAAGAAATTCATGGCACTTCTTAGCTTTGAGGTTCGTAAGTACCTGCAGTCTCGCATATATTCATTGTAATGCTCTTATCATTTTAGCCACCAGGGAACCGTCTCACTGACCATATATCATTTGGGTCGTTACTTAGAGCCAGGAAAGCATCTCAAGATAGAAGTGTGTATGTGCATTACAGGGTTGCTATCTGGAGATTTTATTTTTTTGCATATGACGCTCAGTTTACATGTTTAAATTGGAGCAGAGGTGAGGTTATAATTGGTTTATTCTTTTGCTTATTTCTCTACTTCTACGTGCAGGTGATGGGTTTCGTTAACATTTTCAGACCAAAATTGGTTGATCTTTCAGACCATTTATACCTTTTAATAAAGCAAAATATGCTCTGTGCTTTTGAATAATTCCAAAGGTAGCTGGAGCTCCTGGAAAATTGTCGTTGTACGGTGAAACATAAGAAAATTTGGAATCAAAGAAGTTGCTAGAACTAGCAAGGTTATACTTTTTGAGAAAATATTAGAACCATATTCTGCTTTCGCTCCAGACTAGATCTAATGTGCCTTATTAATGTAATGGATAACTTTGCGGCGTGAGAAAATCGGACGAACGGCTCCCTTTTGGATGTTTCTGTAGAATCCTATCATGATCCTTCAGAATATGCATTAAGAGTCTACACCGAGCACTACAATGAAGACTACCAATAACGAGTCTGAAGAACCTTCACAGGTAGGAAATGACATTTTTCATCATTCATATAATTTTTCATGTATCCATTTTTTCTTTAGCATTGCACCAACATTGTTTCCATTTATTTTGACCTGGTATGTCGTGTTGTCTGAATTATGTTCGTTCATTCAACAGAAATCAACAACTCTGCCTATGCCTTTTAGGAATAGCCGGTCCCAAGCCCGGGTAAAGGAGGAGGGTTGTGATAGGCTTGACGGGGCAACGTAAAAATCAGCCTCTCCTATGGATATGAAACCCATTCAATGGAAATCAACACATGTAATAGAATGCCACGGCAGGGCGGGGAGTTATGGCAGTCTGAGCCACAGTGCTATCCAATGTAATTATGGACTTGCAAAAGAGTATAAACTGTAGGAAATAGTGAGGGATTTGGATCTGGTCTTGTATCTGCATATGGCTCATTACTTGGTTGACAAAGAGTTTTATCATCTAAAGATGTTACTGTTTAGAATAAAGTGCTTTATTGGAAGCTCGTAAGCATCTTTGGTACTACTTAATGGCAGCTGCAGAAGTGTTACATAATGATATAGTGCAATTCATTTTCCATGTAGACCCTGGGCTTATGGAGTTGCTAAATTATGTGGGGTTGTTATATTTTCAGGAGACATGCGACGGTGGAACGGGTAAAGGGAGGGGTAATGGAGGATGAGTAAGATATTGGGGCCATGATGCCTTATCTCTATACAGCTACATCACTATGGCCTCGCTTCATGTGGTTCTTCTCTTTTTTCCTTTGGAAGGCAATTTGTAAGCTTAACTAGAACACCAGGCCCTTCTAGGACACTAAGCAAGTTCTACAAACCAATAAATTTGTAACATATTCTATAATAACTATGTGTATCATATTTCTAACTACTACCAATGCTTTCATTTTTCTAGCGTCAGTTCACTGTTTATTATACCATTCTTTGGTGATAAATTATTGTTTCAAGAAAAGGTTATATATCAAAACTATAGATAATTGGTAGAATTAAGAGTATATTCTAGAGTGAAGTATGCACATTGAATATCTTTCAACTTTTTCTCTTTGCTAAAATTTGTACTATCATCTATTTAAATAATCATTTAACCCTCGATAGATCATTGTAATCATTGCACTTCTAAGGAGCTCATTGTGCAAAGTATTCCAATGTGGCTGCCATATTGTTGCAGCTCCTTGATTTAAATGGACAATATGTCATGTGGTTTTGTTTGCATTCTGGAAAATAAAATGTCTTGAATGACTAATTATCCATGTGATATGTTTTGTGGGGATATGGAACAGTGGAGCGCGTAAAGAAGGAAGACCACATTCTCTTGAAAAGTGGGACTAAAAATGGAGCGAGAGTTGAAACAAGGTGAAATAGATGATGAAAAATACATTTATATTAGTCTAAGTGCTTATTTCATATTCAAACGACATCAAATTATATTGGTTATGAAAAAATACTTCAAGCGAGGTGAAATCTTGTGTTTTTTGTGGAATATCTTGTGGCTGTCTTTTTCGTACACGTGAAATGTTGCATGAATTATATATTGAAAAGAGAAATAGAGGCCGTAGCAGCGCACGGGCATTCAAGTAGTTTAAAAACAAGTTAATCGGGTGGTAAAATTAGCCATTTGCCTGAAGAAATGGAAGAATATTCAAATAAATAAATAACCGCCATCATAATCATGTGATTTTGGTTTTTGTTAGTGGAATTTATCCAAGTTTATGTAGCTGAGAAATACCAAAAGTGAAGCATGAGAAAAGTCATATTAGCACTGTCACTATTAGCAGCAAATGCTAAAGTAAGATAGATTAGAATATGCCTAGCCTGTAGTTGAAGGTTTTGCATTTAATGAGCCTGGATCCTTGACATGTAATAACTGGCTGAAATATAATTAACCTCGTATACTAATTTAATTTTTCTATACTGCACGACAATGCTCAACAAAATTGGCTAGTGTAGCAGTCTCATTCGTATGCAAGATAGAGGTCACATGCAGAAGGTTCTCTTATTTTATATCAGAATCATTCCAGGAGACATTAACTCTATACCACGATCATAGAATTTATGTGGTTAGCTAAAAATTGAATGAAGACGATGCAAGAATAAATCAGTTTCTTAGAACCAGCGAAAAAGCCCCATACCTTGCACATCAGAATCAGTATTCAAGTAAGCCACCACTTTTGGAGTGATGGATGCAGATCGGATCATCTGGTTGATTAAATTATAAATTCTGTAGTCCAAGATAAAAAAAAATCTGAATTCCTTTAGTTTCACCTTATGCTCTCAGACAAATGATGGTGTGGTTGTTAATTAGATCATTAACTTTAAAATTCATCTCTTCCAGGACAGGTGGCGAAGGTATTTCACAACTAAAGGGTATTGTCAAAAAATTCTACAGTTTTTCAATAAATAAAAGAAGCATGAAAAGTTTCACCAACATGATAAAAGAAACGAACCTTGAGTTCTAGCTAAGGCCTCAAAGAGACATATACAGACCATGAAAATTGATCTCCAGTATATGGACTTATTAACCAACACCCTAGTTATCTAGTTAACAGATGCTCTGATGATATGAACATATAGAAAACCCCACGACAATCAAATGAAGGAGCACATACTACAACCTACAACATATTAGAGAATTAGGCATAAAATTAGAACCTCCATATAATTTAACCTACAAGAGGACTCAAACACTAAACAGAAGTATATTGCCCACTTTTGATTTTCTAAAGGGAAAAGTGTGAGAGTGCAGGCGCACCCTCACACTTTTTCACTTTCTCTTTTTTATATTTTTTTGCAAGTCACTAAAAAATAACAAATGGAATGGGACAAAAATAGTTCAGAATTTTTTTGTGCAATTTCAAATTTCAAATAATTTAAAATTCAAAAACAATTCTTGAAATATATATATACATAATAAAATAAAAAATCCAAAATATTTTTCCCACGTTCCAATTGTTATGTTTAAGTGATCTGCAATTTTTTGTTCAAACAATGTATGGTGTGAGAGATACAAAAATTGTTAAGTCTATGCGGGGAGTAACGGGCCTCTTTTACGGCGATCTACATTGGTAAAGCACTGGTAACACAGTTTGGGAACGCAAACTTCATCCAGACCGTTGGATGATCTTATCGGACGGCTAAGGGCTTCAAAACGTTGTGGAAGCTTCTAGGTAGGCAAGTTATAATGTTACTTAATACGGAAAGTCAAAATCCCTTCACGTATCAAAACTTTTGTCTGGTTGGTGCTCAAGGGTAGCATCCTCACGAGAGACGTTTTGTTTCATCGTGGAAGTGGTTGTGCTAAGAAATGCCTATTTTGTGGCCGAGATGGAACCATTGTGCACGTGTTCCTTCAATGTCCCTTGGCTAGGTACATTTGGAATGTTGTTAGTTGTGCATTTGGAATAGGCTACCATTTTGATAGCATTGCCCATCGTGTGAATATCTGGTTAAGAAACTTATGAAAAAAAAAGGATTTGGTTGTTTGGGGGGTGGCGGCTATTTTTTGGGGAATTCGGAAAGTTAGGAATTCTGCTTGTTTTTAAAGTAAGTAGTCGGCTGATCTAATTTCTATCATATATAGCATTTGCCATTGGACTCATTTCTGAAGTGTTCTGCATGTGAAGTAGGAAGAAAAGGACAAACAATGGCTGTGTGCTAAGATTCTGGATTGTATTGATGTGGACCTCTTCATTGCCAAGAATAGATGGGCTCCATGGTTTTTGTGATTAAGCATGTAGCGGTGGTGAAGATAAACTGAAGAAAAAAGACGATCAAATAAAACACATAAGCATTGTACCCTAGAGTAGGAAATTGGAAGCGAAGACACAATGATGACAAAAAAGATGAAGCTTAGGGGTAGCGGGGTGGTAGCTATCTAAATGTTATTCTGCCTTGTTGTTTGGTCTCTTTGTTGTCGTTTGAACATTTCTACTCTGTCTGGAATTGTTGTTTGAGCTGCTCTGGGAGGGGGATGTGAAGGAGATATGCCCTAGAGGCAATAATAAAGTGATTATTATTATATATCTTTATGTTTATGATAAATGTTTATATATCATGCTATAATTGTATTAACCGAAACATTAGTACATGTGTGATATGTAGACAAACAAAGAAGTCCCTAGTATGCCTCTTAACTAGCTTGTTGATTAATGGATGATTAGTTTCATAATCATGAACATTGGATGTTATTAATAACAAGGTTATATCATTGTATGAATGATGTAATGGACACACCCAATTAAGCGTAGCATAAGATCTCGTCATTAAGTTATTTGCTATAAGCTTTCGATACATGGTTACCTAGTCCTTATGACCATGAGATCATGTAAATCACTTATACCGGAAAGGTACTTTGATTACATCAAACGCCACTGCGTAAATGGGTGGTTATAAAGGTGGGATTAAGTATCCGGAAAGTATGAGTTGAGGCATATGGATCAACAAGTGGGATTTGTCCATCCCGATGACGGATAGATATACTCGGGCCCTCTCGGTGGAATGTCGTCTAATGTCTTGCAAGCGTATGAATAAGTTCATAAGAGACCACATACCACGGTACGAGTAAAGAGTACTTGTCGGAGACGAGGTTGAACAAGGTATAGAGTGATACCGAAGATCAAACCTCGGACAAGTAAAATATCGCGTGACAAAGGGAATTGGTATCGTATGTGAATGGTTCATTCGATCACTAAAGTCATCGTTGAATATGTGGGAGCCATTATGGATCTCCGGATCCCGCTATTGGTTATTGGTCGGAGTGAGTACTCAACCATGTCCACATAGTTCACGAACCGTAGGGTGACACACTTAAAGTTGGATGTTGAAATGGTAGAACTTGAATATGGAATGGAGTTCGAATATTTGTTCGGAGTCCCGGATGAGATCCCGGACATCACGAGAAGTTCCGGAATGGTCCGGAGAATAAGATTCATATATAGGAAGTCATATTCCAAATTTGGAAATGATCCGGTGCATTTATGGCAGGTTCTAGAAGGTTCTAGAAAAGTCCGGAAGAAATACACTATGGAAGGTGGAGTCCCGGAAGGACTCCACAAGCTTGGCCAGCCAAACCCTAAAGGAGGAGTCCCGGGTGGGCTCCACCTAGAGGTGGCCGGCCACCCCACCTAAGGAAAGGTGGGAGTCCCACCTTGGGTAGGACTCCCTCCTTGAGTAGGTTTCCCACCTTTGGGAAGTTTTGGTGTTGGGGTCTTATTCGAAGACTTGGACTACAGCTCTTGGGGATTCCACCTATATAATGAGGGGCATAGGAGAGGGGGCTGACCACCACAAGCCCATAGCTTGGCCGCACCCCTAGGTGGCCGGCCACCCCTCTCCCAAACCCTAGCCGCCCCCTCTCTCCTCCTCTTCTCCCGCACGCTTAGCGAAGCTCCGCCGGAGATCTCCACCGCCACCGCCACCACGCCGCCGTGCCGCCGGATTCAAGGAGGAGCTACTACTTCCGCTGCCCGCTGGAACGGGGAGAAGGACGTCGTCTTCATCAACAACCGAACGTGTGACCGAGTACGGAGGTGCTGCCCGTTCGTGGCGCCGGAAGCGATCGTGATCAAGATCTTCTACGCGCTTTTGCAAGCGGCAAGTGAACGTCTACCGCAGCAACAAGAGCCTCATCTTGTAGGCTTTGGAATCTCTTCAAGGGTGAGACTCGATATCCCCTCGTTGCTACCGTCTTCTAGATTGCATCTTGGCTTGGATTGCGTGTTCGCGGTAGGAAATTTTTTGTTTTCTATGCAAAGTTATCCTACAGTGGTATCAGAGCCGTGTCTATGCATAGATGGTTGCACGAGTAGAACACAATGGTTTTGTGGGCGTTGATGCTCTTGTTGTCTTTAGTTTGAGTATTTTGCATCTTTGTGGCATAGTGGGATGAAGCGGCTCGGGCTAACTTTACATGACCGCGTTCATGAGACTTGCTCCTCGTTCGACATGCAACTTGTATTGCATAAGAGGCTTTGCGGGTGTCTCGTCTCTCCTACTATAGTGAAGATTCAATTTACTCTTCTATTGACAACACTAGTATCACCGTTGTGGTTCATGTTCGTAGGTAGATTAGATCTTACTCGAAAACCCTAAACCACGTAAAATATGCAAACCAAATTAGAGACGTCTAACTTGTTTTTGCGGTGGTTTGGTGATGTGATATGGCCATAATGTGATGATGAATATGTATGAGATGATCATTATTGTATTGTGGCAACCGGCAGGAGCCTTATGGTTGTCTTTAAATTTCATGTTGAGTAGTATTTCAAAGTAGTTGTAATAGTTACTACATGAGGTGAACAACCATGAAGACGGCGCCATGAACCTTGACGCTACGCCGACGATGATGGAGATCATGCCCGTTGATGATGGAGATCATGTCCGTGCTTTGGAGATGAAGATCGAAGGCGCAAAGACTAAAGGGCCATATCATATCACATATGAATTGCATGTGATGTTAATCCTTTATGCATCTTATTTTGCTTAGATCGCGACGGTAGCATTATAAGATGATCCCTCACATTAATATCAAGGTAATAAAGTGTTCTCCCCTCGTATGCACCGTTGTACAGTTCGTCGTTTCGAAGCATCTCGTGATGATCGGATGTGATAGATTCAACGTTCACATACAACGGGTGTAAGCCATGTTGCACACGCGGAATACTTGGGTTTGCTTGACGAGCCTAGCATGTACGGACATGGCCTCGGGACAACGGAAACCGAAAGGTTGAACACGAGTCATATGGATGATATGATCAACATGTTGATGTTCACCATTGAAGCTACATCATCTCACGTGATGATCGGTTTTGGTGTAGTGGATTTGGATCGTGTACCACATAACAACTATGAGGGATGTTGTATTAAGTGGGAGTTCATTAGTAATTAGATTAAAACATGAACTAATTATCATAAACATAGTCTGAGTAGTATTTTGAATTAATTTTGTAGTATTGGCATCCGTTTACTACTATGCGCTAGTCTTATAATTGAGATAGAAATACTGTTAAAATCTGACTAGAAATTTTACGGATTGGTACCGTATTGTTAATGAATCAAGAAATGATTAAGTCCTATTGCAAACTTTTAGTAAAACTCACTTTGTTGATTCAGAGATCTATGGTTTCAATTAGTACCTAAAGTTATCTTGTCTCCGTGAAACTTGAAGTTCAAATCTGTTTGAAAAGTAAGGAGCTGAAAATTTAGTTTTCAGAAATAATCAAGGTACGAGATATATGTGATATCTAAGACCTTATTGCAAGATGATAGAATATAAATTTGGTGAGACTACATAAACTCATAAGTTTTATGGGAATGTACGAAGGTTGAAGACGCAAGGCGTCCCAATCCTCCAACTATTGGGGCACTAACGATATTCGCATATCCATGAAATGATTGTCCTTAGTATGCACCGTTGCTAAGACTCGTCGTTTCGAAGCATCACGTGATGATCGGGTGTTATAGATTCTACGTGTGCTTCCAACGGGTGCAAGCCAGATTTGCATATGCGAATACTAAGGTTTAAACTTTATGAGCCTAGCATGTACGGACATGGTCTCGGAAAGTTATCATGAATTGATGGATAAAATTATGAGTGAAATTGTTCATCGTATTACAAATTTACTAATAGTGAAATCTGAAACACTTGTCATATGATGATCAACTTCAAAGTAAGAACCTCAAGGTTATTGGTATTTGACCAACAAACCTAGAAGTTAATGATGTTGAAATGTTTTTCTGAATAATGAGGAAAGCTAAAAGAGAAACTGAAAAAGATATTTTGGCAAAAAGAAAATAAAAGACTAGAAAGTCTAGCTCAGGTGTATATAAATGATATACATGTTATTGTTGTATTCCTAGTTAAGTCACACTATGAAATTCTTGGGTATTAGTACTATATTGGTTGGTATGAAGTGTCATACAAAACAACGCAATACAAGAATACAATGGCCTAAGTGACTGACAAGGAATATGATAGGAATGCACGTCTGGAACAAAATAAAGTGTTATTATGTTCGTCGTTAGCATTCTATCTAGCCCTTAGAATTTATAATAAAGAACTTAATAATTGTTATGTTGCTCTGGTCAAATGAAAACAATGAGTTGTTCAAATTATGACATTACTCCATATACGATGGATAAGTTATTATAAATCTTAATGGTGAAACACACATACATAACACTGACGCTAAAATGCCATAAGGCAAATGATTTGAATTCCACTTATTTGTGGAACCGCCATTTAGGTCATGTTAGAAAGGAACGCATAAAGGAACTCCATGCAAATGGATTTTTGGAGTCATTTGATTTTTGAATCATTTGGCACTTGCAAATCTTTTCTAAAGAGAATGATTAAAATACCGTTCATAGGCCAAAAGTTGAACGGGCAACTAACTTAGTGGAAAAATACATGATGATGTATGTGGTTCACTGGGCATAGTTGTGTGCGGGAGATTCTTCTACTTCATGAAAACTTTCAACAATGAATTGAGTATATATATGTGGATATATTCAATAAGGAAGAAGTTTGAAACATTTGAATGGATTCAAATAAATTTCAGTATGAAGTGGAAATCATCGTAATAGAAATCAAATATCTATGATTGGATCATGGTGGAAATATTTGAATTACGAGTTTTAGCGAACATCTAAGAGAGTTATGAAATTGTTCTACAACTTACGTTTCTTGGAGTATCATAGTGATGATGAAGAGATATATCCAAACTTTGTTGGATCAATGATGAGATAAAATATTGATGCCATTATATTTTTGTGGATTATGCTTTAGTGACTACCGCTTTTACACTGAATAGAGCATCATCATGATCCGCTGAAATGACACCATACAAGTTATGGCATGGGTATAAACCCTAATAGTCAACCAAAATCGGATGAATGTCTTTGTTGGTTATCCCAGAGATTTAATTGGGAATTCTTCCCACGAGACAAAGACAAAAGTGTTTGTCAATGTTTCTTATTTCCGAGAAATTGTTTCGAGTGAAGTATTTGAGTGGGAGGACAATATAATTTGATAAGGTTTATGAACCCGAGCATAATGATCGGAGTAGCACAAGCATCGGAATTGGTTTCGGAAGCGGCCACGACGATCATGGCTCTCATGACTACAAAGTGTTTTAGCCATGGAGATCGAAGTACATATTGAACCTTGTAGGTATGGTTTACTTTGTGATCAAATAAATGATTTGTGGACAAAGGATTGATTTTGAACAATGATAAACCAACTACAAAACAAAGAAGTTATGATGGGCCCCGACTCCGTTAAAATGGCCATGCGCCATGAAATCCAAGATAGATGAATACTTTATGAAAGTAAATGGATCTATGAAATTGATAGACTTGGATGAAATATCCTTGAAGAAAGCTTGACTTATCGAAAAATTGTTTACGACAAAGTTCAAAGAGTTGAATACGATAAGATTAGATCTTCCGTAGCAATGCTTATAGTCTATGTGGATTATTCTAGTAATCACTACATATTTCTTTTATGAGATATGCTAGTAGGATGGCAAAATACACTACTTAACAGAAGTATGTATACAAGATACAACCAAGAGTTTTGCTGGTCCGTGGAATACTAGATAGGTATACAAGTTTCAATTGGATGAAGTAAGTATCACGGAGTTGGAATCTTCACCAGATGAAATAGTCAAAGAATTTTTGATTTCATCAGAGACGATGAAGAGGCTTGCATTTGCAAGAAATTAAGTGGGAGCGCTAAGACACATTTATAATACTTTATGTAGGTGACATATAGTTGGTTATAAATGATGTAATTATATACTTGATTAAAAAGGTTTCATTGAGAATTAACTTCAATGAAAGGATATGGATCGAAACAAATTTAGTGTCAAGATCTATGAAGATAGATTGAAACACATAAATAAGTTTAAGTCAAAGTACATATGATGGATATTGAAGTAGTTCAATATAGAAATATTAAGAAAATGTTCTTGTCATGTGAAGGTTTAACAAGACTTGAGTGTATCTGACACTCAATGAGTAAAAACACATGAGTGATTATAGATCACGAATAATATGTACACAATCAGATATCATGTGCTATAAAGTGTTATGAGCTTATACCGGAATGATTCATATGATGATCATTGGACGACAGTAAGAATATCCTTGAGTACTTTAGAAGAACTAAGGATATATATATATATATATATATATATATATATATATTTGTATGAAGAAATGACAAACAAATCGCTGTAAGGTGTTACACCGATATTGGTTTTGTCACATATAAAATATAATTTCAATCTCAAATTAGACTAAGTGTTGTTTAAAAGGTAGCACAATGAGCTAGAAGTTGTCTATGCTAGATTTAGAAGAGTTCTAAATATTGTGACGGATTCTACAAAAGAAGGCGAGTATGTCATTATTTTGACAATGACAAAGGATGTTAAGTCAAGAGGTTCTTTGAGAACTTGGTGTAGTTCCGACGAGTCGGAACTTTGAAACTATATTGTGTGTGACAATATTAGTGACATATTTCGGACAGCGGAATTAAGGTTCCGCCAGAAGATCAAACATATTTAATGCCAACTCATTTGGAAATGAGTGATGCGTTGAGACGCAAATGAATTACAAAATACATACGTTTCTGAGCGTGTCAGATCCGATGACTAAAAACCTCTCCCGTTAGCAATACATGATAAAGCACAAGAAGGCCAAGGTGTTATATCTTTACAAATGTAAACTAGATTATTGACTCTAGTGCAAGTGGGAGACTGAAGGAGATATGCCCTAGAGGCAATAATAAAGTGATTATTATTATATATCTTTATGTTTATGATAAATGTTTATATATCATGCTATAATTGTATTAACCGAAACATTAGTACATGTGTGATATGTAGACAAACAAAGAAGTCCCTAGTATACCTCTTAACTAGCTTGTTGATTAATGGATGATTAGTTTCATAATCATGAACATTGGATGTTATTAATAACAAGGTTATATCATTGTATGAATGATGTAATGGACACACCCAATTAAGCGTAGCATAAGATCTCGTCATTAAGTTATTTGCTATAAGCTTTCGATACATGGTTACCTAGTCCTTATGACCATGAGATCATGTAAATCACTTATACCGGAAAGGTACTTTGATTACATCAAACGCCACTGCGTAAATGAGTGGTTATAAAGGTGGGATTAAGTATCCGGAAAGTATGAGTTGAGGCATATGGATCAACAGTGGGATTTGTCCATCCCGATGACGGATAGATATACTCTGGGCCCTCTCGGTGGAATGTCGTCTAATGTCTTGCAAGCTTATGAATAAGTTCATAAGAGACCACATACCACGGTACGAGTAAAGAGTACTTGTCAGGAGACGAGGTTGAACAAGGTATAGAGTGATACCGAAGATCAAACCTCGGACAAGTAAAATATCGCGTGACAAAGGGAATTGGTATCGTATGTGAATGGTTCATTCGATCACTAAAGTCATCGTTGAATATGTGGGAGCCATTATGGATCTCCGGATCCCGCTATTGGTTATTGGTCGGAGTGAGTACTCAACCATGTCCACATAGTTCACGAACCGTAGGGTGACACACTTAAAGTTGGATGTTGAAATGGTAGAACTTGAATATGGAATGGAGTTCGAATATTTGTTCGGAGTCCCGGATGAGATCCCGGACATCACGAGGAGTTCCGGAATGGTCCGGAGAATAAGATTCATATATAGGAAGTCATATTCCAAATTTGGAAATGATCCGGTGCATTTATGGCAGGTTCTAGAAGGTTCTAGAAAAGTCCGGAAGAAATACACTATGGAAGGTGGAGTCCCGGAAGGACTCCACAAGCTTGGCCAGCCAAACCCTAAAGGAGGAGTCCCAGGTGGGCTCCACCTAGAGGTGGCCGGCCACCCCACCTAAGGAAAAGGTGGGAGTCCCACCTTGGGTAGGACTCCCTCCTTGAGTAGGTTTCCCACCTTTGGGAAGTTTTGGTGTTGGGGTCTTATTCGAAGACTTGGACTACAACTCTTGGGGATTCCACCTAGATAATGAGGGGCATAGGAGAGGGGGCTGACCACCACAAGCCCATAGCTTGGCCGCACCCCTAGGTGGCCGGCCACCCCCTCTCCCAAACCCTAGCCGCCCCTCTCTCCTCCTCTTCTCCCGCACGCTTAGCGAAGCTCCGCCGGAGATCTCCACCGCCACCGCCACCACGCCGTCGTGCTGCCGGATTCAAGGAGGGGCTACTACTTCCGCTGCCCGCTGGAACGGGGAGAAGGACGTCGTCTTCATCAACAACCGAACGTGTGACCGAGTACGGAGGTGCTGCCCGTTCGTGGCGCCGGAAGCGATCGTGATCAAGATCTTCTACGCGCTTTTGCAAGCGGCAAGTGAACGTCTACCGCAGCAACAAGAGCCTCATCTTGTAGGCTTTGGAATCTCTTCAAGGGTGAGACTCGATATCCCCTCGTTGCTACCGTCTTCTAGATTGCATCTTGGCTTGGATTGCGTGTTCGCGGTAGGAAATTTTTTGTTTTCTATGCAACGTTATCCTACAGGATGTGGTATGGTGGTGTAAAAACATGGGTTTCGTTAATGAAATCAGGGGAAACCTTGTTTTCTAAAAGAACCATCACCCCCAAAGTGATCCCTCACAGGGTTGATACTGAAGCATTTTGTAGCAGAAAATAATAATTTTTTTAACTAGCGTATTCCGAATGCCCAGATCTATCTAGGAGTAATGCTGTAATGGAGAGATTTTCAGTGACGTACCCTCGTAGACCGAAAACGGTTAACGTTCCGCCGAAACATGGATGATGTAGTCATACTTCGTCGCTGACCTCGGGGTCGAGATGATCATCGTACAACGATAGGCAACAAATGACGAGCACCTCCGTCGTCTCGCACACGTACGATGCTCAGTAATGAATCCTGGTTCTCTCATCCAGCTGAGAGTGCGGAAGTAGATCTCTTCGATCGGAACACCAGCAGCACGACGGCATACTGGGATGGAGTCAACTCCCACGTGCACAGATCTTTGAGGAACCGCGCGCAGGAGAGAACACTAGAGAGAGTGGGAGGAGAGGAGAGAATTCTCCTCGAATTGTGTGCTCTCCTCCTCCCATGTGCCCCACCTTATATAGGGGGAAGGGGAAAGTGATGCGGCTGGCTTGGGTGTGGGGCGGCAGCCAACGTAGGCCATTGCGCCCCAAACCCTAACCCTACCCGCCCCCACCCCCTGGCCCATGGGGGTGGCCAGCCCTTAATGGTCCCCCTCCAGGAAGGTACCATTAAAGTGTGATGCACCTTTTAATTAACAAATAAATATATTTTTAAATATTTATTCATTTAATTAATATACAATACATATTATTTAATTTCTAGTAATTTGAAACCCTTCTGATTCTCTCTTCTCTATTCTCTAGTGTTTCCAATGATACCAAAAGCATTTCTAAGCATCACCGAACCCTTGAGTGTGTTACCTACGGTTCGGAAACACTACAGAAATGATAGAGACGCCTCTCCGACCAATGATCATCAACGGACCTGGATGCCCGTAATGACCCATGCGTATTCCATGAATATACATATGTCGTTGAACCATAAACATTGAGTCATATTCCCTTTGTTACTTCGATACCAACACTTGTCCGAGATCTGATCATTGGTATCATCATACCTAGTTCAATATCGTTACCGACAAAGGCCATTCAACTTATTTCGGTGTTTTTTTATCCTCATTAACTAGTCATACGTTACGCAGCTTAATGGATGTAATCCCACCGAGTGGGCCCAGAGTTTTTCCCATCGCGTGGATGAACAAATCCTGATCTTGATACATACGCCTGAGCCTACCCATTCGGAATACCTGAAAACACCTTTATGGTCGCCTTGTTACGTTGTGAGAGTTGATGCAGTCAAGGCATCGTTCGGTGACAGTGATTAGATATGATCTCGCGGTCTAAAGATTAAGTTACTACACTTTCATAATCATCGCAAGGATGAACTTTGTGATTTGAATATGTTGCAATACTTATATTGGGTATGTCCATCATATCATTCACCCCGTTGTCAATTGACATAAATGTGCGTTTTCGGAAAACCTCGATCGTCGGATGACCAATGAGCTAGTTCACATAAAAGCTTAATAGAGACTCTGGTTTGTTTGCATACCACATGTGTATCAGTATTTCTGATTAGTAGAATTATAACTTATAACATGTCATAAGAACTTACTATGAACTATTAAGATATAATAATAAATACTCTTTATTATTTTCCTCTAGGGCACTATCTCCAATAGATACGAGGGTTCATATCCACAATATCCCATTGTTGTATCGCACAGAAATAATTCTAAAACAATTTTGTTTGAACATCTCGGGAATATCTTAAAAATGTACTTTCTAATACTTTGGGATCGTTATTTCAACAATGCTCACAGTGAAGAGATGAATTAAATTAAACCTCACTTCGATTAATGTTAAAACTAACAAGGGTGGAAGCTTATTGAATTTAGTAGTATGTTATTATCTTGATCCTTTTACGGTGGGTTTCCTTGATAACTTACAATTGTTCTAAATTCGCTGATAAACCTAATTACTCCCTATGTTTCAAAATAGGTGCATATAATATTTGGATAATATCAAACTTCTTAAAGTTTGACCAACTATATAAAAAAGTGTTAAAATTTGTAATCCTAAATTAATAATTTTAGAACCATCATGAAATATATTTTCATACTATGTGCATTTAAAATTGTAGATGTTGATTTTTTGTATATAGTTGCTCAAACTTTAAAACGATTGACTTTGATTAAAAACTATAGACATCCTAATTTAGGAAGGAGGGAGTACATTTAACCCAAAGAATTGCGCTAAATATTGGACCTTGTAATGGTCAAAACTAACAAAAGTGACCAATGTTATCAGTCATAGCTTGGGACTAGGTAT
This sequence comes from Lolium rigidum, assembly GCF_022539505.1. NCBI lineage: Eukaryota > Viridiplantae > Streptophyta > Magnoliopsida > Poales > Poaceae > Lolium > Lolium rigidum. The sequence goes on from NC_061514.1 coordinate 147,009,035, forward strand.
ACAAAACCTTTACGTAAAATAAAAGTTAAATGCAAACCAACCATTTTCCTCTTCGATGGCATTAGATACAGCTTGACAAGGATCAATGCCACAAGGGTACTTGGGTGGGATATGTAGAACAATATTTGGCCAAGATCATTGGCATATATATTTTTTTAGATATCTTTTGGGTATTGTCGGTTCATGATTTTAATTGAAGTTATTTGAGTATTTTATTTATTACTCCATTTTTTTAAGACCGAACAACAGGTGCTCTGCTTTTTAAAATTTATAGTAGAGGGAAAACTGTACAAGCTCATGAAAAAGTGAGAAAGGGAGAGCAAACCGAAAAAAGACAAGATTACACTAGTTGCTCAGCAGCTAATGCTACAAACTCGTCTCTACTCTAATCTGCGCTGCAAGCGCCAAAGCAGTGCATGCTTTACCGTCAAAAATTATGCGTCTAACTTATTGTAGGACCTTATTAAACCTCTGTTTGATTTGTTTAATATTTGTTGTCTACTTATTATAGTAATTAGAATGATCAAATAAATTCATATGATTGGTCGTGCCAGGGAGCAGCTCCCGACCCTCAAGCAAAAGAGAAGGAACGATAGTCGACTTGATTGCTGGTGTTTACACACGCGAGTAGATTGCTGGAAGAAACATGCATGTGTATGTATAGATCTCTTCCTCCCGCGGTATTTCCTACCTACTACGCATGCATCCCCTCGATCCAGTCGATCGGAAAGCGAACCATCTACGACACGAACGCGATAGCACGACGTGAAGAACCATCTACGCGCGGAAGAAGATAAGCACCAGCTAACACATAGATCCGACCGACCGAGACACGGTCTAAACTTTAACAAGTCCGACACCGTTTATGATCGGACACAGGACTTCTGTTACAGGTACCACTGCCTCTCCGAGTCGGACTCCAATCTTCTGCGATGTCATGGTACGAACCCTACGCAGATACGTACCAAGCAGTATATCGATCTGTATATAGTTCCACGGATTATTAATCAACAACAATCATAACTAGGCACTGCCTATACTCTATCGTGTAAAGTGTAAACACAGTTAAACACCGGCATGGCTCATGTCGCTGCAGGCAATGGCAGTCACGTCATAGACATAGACATCGACGTTGAACGTACGGATCAGCCTCTTCCTGATCAGCCTGCCGCTGCGGCCAATCACTACCACGTCATCGACGTCAACGTCGACACAACTGCCGCACGTCCGCCGGAGCTCCACGAGTGCGCGGTATGCATGGAGCGTCTCAGGTGGGTGGCGGTGGGGCCGTGCGGCCACCGTGAGGTCTGCTCCAAGTGCGCGATCCGCATCCGCTCCGTCGACCGCAACCGCCAGTGCTGCATCTGCAGAACCCCCTGCCCCGCCGTGGTCGTCACCGGGAGGTCCAGGGCCGGCGACGGGAAGCGCATATACAACAAGGTATCATCGTTGACGTTGGCCGCCAACGAGGGGCGGGTGGGCAGCTATTGGTATCACAAGGCCTCGGCCGCCTACTTCGACGACGAGCGGCCGTACAACGAGGCGACGAGGGCGTGCTCCGAGCTCGAACGCGCTGAGGTGGGCGACGAAGATGAGAACGACCAAGCCGGACGATCGCCGGTGGTGATTATCCTAGTTTATCTAGCCATCAACTTTGCTGTGTTATTAGGGGGCGGCCGCTTTGGCTTTGCAGCGATGGCATGCATAGTTTGGTTTTTGATGGAGTGTCTTTATCGAAGTAGACGTCGGCAGCAGTAGAAGGGTCTTGCATCTTTCTTCGTACAGTAGTAAGAAGTGTGTGTATGGTTGTCATTATCTAGATACATCTCATGGTATCTTGCAATTTTATGATAGTATCGTGACAAATCGATATGTATGGTGATTGTATTCAATCTGGTAGCATCTTACTCATATACCGATACGTATCGTGGTATATTTAGATACAAAAACGTAATGCTAAAAAAATATGGACACAATGGTTGTGGCAAGCTGAAGAGTAAAAGTTGTTTTGCAGTTTGAAGGCTAATTCGCTATTTAAACAATACAACGTCAATAAGTTTTTGTGAGATAGGTTTAAAAATGAGTTTGTATATGCAAGAAAGCAGTAAACCCATTTGTGTGTACGGATTGTCAAGCATATCTTGTGCTGAGTTCATAATTAATTATGTTTGTATCATGTATTGAATGAGTCAGCTCATATTTATATTATTTAAGTAAATCATTTACAATATGAGACTCTATACAAAACATAAAACCCGAAAATTTAGGATTGAATTCAATTTACTTGAAGTATATTATTAATACATACATATATTGTAATAAAAATAAAAATCTTATAGTATCGTCATACTACAATATGATACTTTCGACAATAAAATGATACTACATAGTATCGCGATACTGACAATCTTGGATGTGTGCGAATGTAGGGTGTCTTGTTTTGTTGTTACATTGTCGTCGTTAACAATTGCCACCGACGAGGGGCGGGTGGGCAACTATTGGTACCACAAGGCCTCCGCTGTCTACTTCCACTGTTCAAAAACTAGGCCGATTCAGCGATTACTAGGCCGATTAATCGCTACTAGGGGTCTGACCGTGTCGATTATCATTAATCGCTTGTGTTAATCCTTTAGCCCGATTAATCATACTGAAAGTACGATTACTAGGTATGTTCCCGATTAACTACTTTGGTAAAAAAAGTTACAAAATTTTCAATGAATATTGCTAGTACAGGCGCTACCCCTCCTCAATAAATTAGGTTTTGCGAAGTTCCCGCTTGATTGCAGCCTCCAGCAGCTCGATTTCCATTGTCACCAACTAGTTACTTGCCCTCCTAGACCAGTTGCTCGCAGTTGCCCAGACCTTAGATACAGGAGCTCGTGCAGGAGCTCGAGGATGCCTTCAATAGGTTAGGTGGTTGAGGTGTAAGAGGGGTCGTACCCTAGGTAGGTGGTGTGGGAGAAGATAAACTTCAGAGGTGAGAGGAGAAGAAGTTGAAGGAAGGAACGCGACTTCGGCTAGTGGATCCTGATGCGCTCGTGACCTTAAAGATTAGGTCACGGAGGAGAAGAGTACATTTTTTTCTGAGATTTTAGGCTCTAGACAAGTAGGACTAGGCATATAGAGGCTCATATATTATTGTTTTTCTTATATAAACTATTTTTAAGTGCTAATTTGTGTATGTTGCACCGATTAATAGCTGACCGATTAAATCAGTTAATCGTCCGAATTCCGATTAATCGCTGCTCCCATGCCGACCGAGCAGTTAACGATTATCGATTTTCTTAACATTGTCTACTTCCATGACGAACGGCAGTACAACGAGGCGCAGAGGGCGTGTTCTAATCTCCAACGAGCTGAGGTTGGAGATGAAGAAGACAAGGACGATGACACTAAAGGATTGTCGGTGGGGATTTCCATAGTTTATGTAGTCATCAATTTTCTAGCTGTGTGGGGGGCGGGGGGGGGGGGGGGGGGCTTAACCTTGTGGCATGCATATGTTGTGTTGGTTTCTGTTGGACCGACTTCATCGAGATAGAGGTCGGAACTAGTACAAAGGTGTTTGCGTCTTTCTTTGTACAGTAGTATCAGGTGCAAATGTTGGCTCTTGTTGTTTCGTTGGGATTTAGCTTAGATCTACATTTATCCTTTATCGGAGAAAAAAGGCCTACAATTCTCACTTTGGTTTGTCGAAGGGAATTCATTTTGTCAGACTTCTTGGCCCTAAAAATTAATTAACACATGCGATTTACCTGTGTGATGTTCTTTTTACAAAAACACTAAACTACCTTTGTCAAACCTTTTTTTGCGAAGGTTATCATTATCAAACTTGACTAAGTTCAACTATGAAAACCGAGCCTTGTACCTCATCGATGACTTTGTCGGTGAAGCACCATGTCACCTTCCCTCGACCTCCATCATAACATCTGCCTTCTAAAGAATGGCATCATCTTCGCTCGGACAACTCTCGTCGGTCGGCCACTATACAACCTCTCATGCTCTACGATCGTGCGTGTGCGTATGTGTGCACTACAACAAATGTGTTGACTTGTGACCATTGACCCTAGGTAAAATCTTGTCATGATTCTATGAAAATTTTGCACTAAATGGTAGTTAGCTGTTTGAGAGGATCAAAACCCTAGAAAATTACGATGATGTGAGTCAAAAACGTCATAATTTGCATAAATGAAATCATCATAATTTATTGAACATAATTTACAATGTTGTTTCTTGTTGACTATGACTAATTTAGATCGTCCGTAACATATAATAAAATGACAATAGCAGAATCAGATAACCATAGCGTTACTACCACGTGAACACTCCGCCACCAGGAATGCCCTACTTTACACATGCATGCATGTGTGATATCCAGCGACGCGGTGTGAGTTTATTTTATTGCGAGGGTCCCAAAAGAGAGGCTTCAAGAAAACATTAAGATCTCATTTCATTTGGTAGAAATGAATGAAATAAAATCAATGGTATCTTTTCATTTGGCAAATTCATAGAAAGAGTGCCATAAGGAGATGATAATACTATCTCTCGAAAGAGTATTTCAACAAAGTATGAGTTGCACCTTAGCTCTCAACTGATGTAGTAAGAGCATCTCCAGCCGCGTCCCCCAAAGCGTCCCCCAAAGGGATTTGGGACGCGCCGGACAAAAAAACCGTTCCAGCCGCGTCCCCCAAAGCCCATTTTTTGTCCGGCGCGCCCCCATACGGTGTCCGGCGCCCCGAGCCCGTCCCCGTCCCACAGGGGACGCACCGGGCACGCCGGACACAACGAAAAGTGAGGCGGGGAGTGGCGAGGCCGACCCGTCAGCGGCATAGTTAATTTTAACCTAACCGTCGCCTACCTCGCGACGGAAGTTATTCGCGCGCAGTGACACACGGCGGCATCTTTGCCTTAATGGCGACGGAGGGGCAGGCGAGACATCTCGTCGGTGCTGCGCAGCCTCCACGCGTCGCCGGCGTTCGCACGCCACCGCCCGTTCCCGCGCGATCTTCCCGCCTCTTCTCGCTTGTTCCCGCGCTTTCTTCCCGACGCCGGCTGACAAGGGATTAACTTGTCAATGCCTACGGGTTATAGGCTAGGGTTTAGTTAGAAGTAGAGGGCAAGTAGATCTCGAAGGTTTCAGCCGAAAAGTACTCGACGATTACGAAAACTAGGGTTTGTGAACAATGATTCGATGATCTCCTCGTCCCTCGACTCCCCCTTTATATAAGAGGCGGAGCCGAGGGTTTCGTTTTGTACAAGTTACAGAGTTCGGGACGGTTTCCAACTCATCCGCCAGATTACAAATAATACTTCCTATTACAACTCTACTTTCCTTAATATATCTTGGGCTCCCAAATCTTCTTATTCTTCGGATAGTGGGCCTTCAGTAAACCCCGGGTACTATTTCTGGCAGGCCCATTTGGGATGCCTATGTCGAGTAGCCCCGAGATTTTGCTTGAATCGTAGAGTCGGGGAAAATCTCCATTGTTTATTTTTATTCAACAATTCAAACTTTTCTATATTTCTTTATATAAATTTCTATATTGTACGGGGATATTGGTAGTTGGGGCTAGTTCATCGACGGATCGGGTACTAGTTAAGCTGCTCTAGTGGCAATCCGCAAAAACCTACTTCAAGATCACGTCCCTGGACATGATCTCGGGATACTGGTGCAAACTTCGACAGGTGCCGCTTAAGGTCTTACCATTCTGTCGAGTCCCGGTCAAATTTATCGAGTACCTAACGCGTCCGTTAGGATTTTTCGTCGTATCTGTTGATACGGATAAAAGTAGCAGAGCGCAGTCTTCGGCGATGCCACGCCCAGCGAGAATGTATGCGGGGTCTTACCTTCGCAAATTTGCGGCATTCAGAAATTGATCGCAACTTTGGCGTTACGAGAATATATTGTCGAGTGCTTTTCCGGCTGTTGGAATGGCACATTTTATCGAGTCAAATATGACTTATATTAATCTCCCGATGGGAGTATATGTAGAGTTAATCATAACTCGAAATATACTCTCTTGCTTTTCTATCTTTCTTTCTTTTTCCTTTTTAAATTTCATCGGGCACGCGAACAGCGTTCCCGATGGGAGTAGCCCCCGAGGCTACAGCCAAGAACTTGTGCTTGGTTGTAGGCTCAACATTTTAGTCCACCTTGTCGCTATATTGCCATTATTTCCCGATATTCTATCTTTTCTTTCTTTTTTTTTTTTTATCTCTCGGGTGCGCGAACAGCGCTCCCGATGGGAGTAGCCCCCGAGGCTACAGCCAAGAACTTGTGCTTGGTTGTAGGCTCCCACAATTTCTATATTTGCCATAGTCGAAATTTTACTTTTATCGAAGTAGCCCCCGAGCATTTGGGCAAAAACTTGTTTCGACCAAAGGCTCCCGAAGTATTCAAATAACTTCTCCTGTCGCCATTCTCCTTTTATTTTTCTTGTCGACATACTTTCCTTTGTCAAATTCTCTTCAGCTCTATTAATAGTCGAGATTTTTCTGCCTTGTGGGTCCATTGTTCCCACCACGTTGACACGTCGTGCAAGTGGGGGACACACGTCCTCCGCTTTCCTGGCGCACGTTCGGTAACGCCTTGTTCCATTCCATCTCCGTAAAAAGACCTTTTTACCCTTTTCTCTGCAAGATCCTTATTTCACCACACGATTTCTTCATCCAACGGTGCACTTGCTTCGCCCGATTCCTATATATACCTTTCTTCAACCTCGGTTCGCTCCTTCGCTTGCGCCGCACATCTGTTCTTCCTTGCAAAGACTCCCCTGCGCCCAACTCTTTCTGATCTTCCGCACGCACGAACATTGCTTTTCCAGTGCCGTTGATGCCACCGCGCACGCGACTCACCCGCCACAGCACTCCAGAATCCAAGATGGCCGCTGAGGATCTTGAGTGGGAGAGATCTAAAATCTCCAACCAAGATGTCAATATGCTGAAGAGGCTTGGCCTGATGAAGAAGGAAGACGCCATCCGCTTTCCTTGCGAAGAAAGCTACCCAAACCCTCCAATGGAGTATCGGGTTAGTTTCGTTGATCACCTCATCCGCGGCCTTTCCGCCCCAATTCATGATTTCCTCCGCGGCCTTCTTTTTGTTTATGGGATTCAACTACACCAGTTGACTCCCAATTCCATCCTCCACATTTCTATTTTTATCACGCTTTGCGAATGCTTCCTTGGAGTCCCTCCTAATTGGGCTCTTTGGAAACGCATTTTCTGCCTCCGCCGTAATGGCGCTCACAACGCCACCTACAACATAGGCGGCGTTGTTATCTGTGTCCGAACCGACGTTGATTACTTCGACGTCAAATTTCCTGACTCTGTCCAAGGATGGCGCAAAAGGTGGCTCTATATACACGAAGAAAGTGCCAATTCCGTGGAACACAACATAGTCCCTTTCGACGGAAACGCAAAAATTCAACGCCGCCACTCCTGGGATGCTGAAGCTTCCGAAGAAGAGAAAAAGGCGACAGAAGCTCTTATGTCTCGCATTCGTCAACTTCAAAATACTCGGGGCAAAGAACTTTCACGGTGTTCAAATCATTGCTTATTTTCTTAGGATTAGAGTGCGGCCTCTTCAGGCTCGCAAAAATCCCCTTTGGACGTATTCTGGTGAAAATGACGCCAATAGGCTCTCCAATGATCTTTCTTTGAAGGACTTGGAGAAGTTAATTCGAAGAATTTCCTCGCTAAACAAGAAGGATCCTATTCCCTCCTCTTGTCGCGTGGAACCATACAGCTCCGCCAATCCTCTCCCCGAGGTATTTTGTCTTCTCGAATTTTTATCTTGTTCCGAACTTTCCCTGCATCTCATTGTATTGATATCTCTCTAATTTTCCTTTTGCCGCTATTTTCCTGCAGAATCATCCTACTATGGCTTCCCTTCCTCCTCTTCCTGAGGATGGAGAAGTCGAAGAAAGGGGCATTATCGCTGACGACAATCAAGAAGCTCCATCTTTTGTGAATGATCCCGTGGATTCTCGAAAATCTGCGGGATCTTCCGAGGACACTACGTCGGTCCAATCTCCTCCTCCCGCCGTTTCTCCACAAAGGAAAAGGAAGAGGAGTAATGCCGAAGATTCCGGCACATCCAAAGCCGAAGAAGTTGTTCCTTCTCATCCGAAGGCAGCTTATGATCCTTATATTGAATCCCTCGTCGGCTCGTAAGTCACCTTGATTTCCCCTTATTTACGTAGTCGAAGTTTTTTCTTGTCTTGCTTTTTATGCTATTGATCCTCACTCGCGGTGATGACGAGGAAGAAGTACCAACTCGTGACGTGGCTCCTCGGACGAGCACGTCACATACTTTAGTTATTTCGGAGAAGCCCGTTGAAGGAGAAGAATCGTCGCCTCCTCAACAAAATGTTGGCACATCTACTCCTCCTTCGAGCCCCCTTGTCCCTTCACCAAAAAGGGCAAGGGTTGAAATGATCATTGAGCCTCCCCCTCAATTGAGCAGCTCTTCGTCCCTGCTCTTGGATGATGTAAGTTTGTCGATATCTATATTTCCTCTATTTTGCTTTTTTAGGCCCTCACTTTTTTTAATGCCGATGTTTTCTCTTGCGTTCTTCTTCTTTGACAGCCCATGATCAAAGATCTTATCCGCATCGGATCCCAATTTATTGGGTACCGCGAGTATGCCAGCAGAACCGAAGGTAACAACCTTTATATTTGCCGTTCTTCCTGGCTTTTGCTCCTGTTGTTTGTCGCGATTTTTTGATCTTTCCTCCCCCTTTTTTATCTCGATAGAGAAACTTGCAGAGGCCAATAAGCGTGCCGACGCACTTGCTCATAAACTGGAGCAAAGTGAGGCGGCTCGCGAAAAGGCCGAACTTGTTGCTAGCGAAGCTAAAGCCGAGGCTGATGATGCCAAAGCAAAAGCTGCTAGTGTCGAGGAACTGCGAAAAGGCTTAAAGATGCTTGAATACTGCTTTAAACGAGCAGAAAGCTGCACAAGCTGCTCGTGAGCAAGGGATCCTCAAGCGTCTGAAGTCGCAAAGTCGACGTACTCTGAGTAATATTATCGATCCCTTCTATTTTATTGTACTTCTTGTTTCTTGGTTTGTGACTAATGTTTTGTCTCGTGTGGCAGCCCAAACAAACCAAGATTTTGATCTGGAGAATCCCGACAATGACCCTCTCCTTGACGCACTTTCTTATCCGGAGCTTCATGGGCGCGAAATTCGTGAAGGCGTGGCAAATGCTAGTGCAGGTTTGTCGGCGTTGTTCCCCTACTTCTTCCCGAAGAAAGAGGAACCTTCGACTTTCCTTGCCCTTGCCAAGAACTTCAATTCATCAGAAGACCTTGGACTGAAGATGCGTCAGGAAAATATGAAGGTTCTTTGTCGAAAACTCTTGTTGCCCTGGTTGCGACAGCCAACGGACTCTTGATTGGATGAAAGTTGGCGACACCGATCGGATAGAGCGATCGAGATGGAGGTCGGCTGATTAAGGCGGCCAAGCCCAACACGAAGAAGATCTTGGCATATCTCGGGATCAAGCCAGCTTCGACTCCTAGCTCATCGAGGCCGGAGGTCTAGTTGCATGCCTCCTTGTTTTTTCTTTCTCTGTTTCTTTTGCTCTTGTCGCCATTTTAGCCTTGGCGACAATTACTCTGTTAGTCCCTATGGAGAACTTCTTTTGTAATGTCCGTGTAAATTTTCTAGAAAGTAATGAAATTCCTCTTCGTGCTTATCATTGATCCTGGGGCTTTCTTTTCCAGTTAATATTTGATAATTACTCGACCACTCCTTGTTCCGCCGCTGCTTCACCTGCATCTTCCTTCTCGAAGAAAGTACTAGTCGACCATAATCCCCTCGAAAGTTCGTCAAGCAGACATTTGTCGGAAGATTTGCAAGAACTTCGACAACAACTTCAATCTATGAAGAAACAAACTTTGGCCATGATGGAACAATCTCGGAAAGCATATGAACGAGAAAAACTTGCTCTTCAACAAGCCAAAGAAGCTACGGCTGCTAAGGATGCTGCTGTATTAGAAGCAAAGGGAGCCACGACCCGAGAAAATAGTATGCTTGAGCTAATGCTTGGAAGCTAGCACGAGATATGTTAGGTACGTTTTTGCGATCTTATGATGCCTTCTCTTTATTTTGCTTGTGCCTTTCTTCCAATTTCTTGCCCTGTCGCTTTAACGGGCTCGGTTCTTGATTCTGCTGCCAGAAGATCGGAGAGTGAATGAGAGAACAAATCTTCTTGTCAATCTTTCCCTTAACCATGGCTGTTTGTTCTGGGCCACTCCTGAGCGAACCCAACAAATTGTTAGGTTCCAAGACCGTGCTTGCCAAGTGCGCGAATTTCTCAGTTTTTGCACGACGACATTAACCCTTGTCTATAGGAATTTATTTCCTCGAAACGAGGTTCCCAAAACTCTTCCTGAATTATTAGAGGTATTCGGAGATGCTCCCCGCATTCATAACTTTGTGCGGGCTCAACTCTCTGTCTGGAGCGAGATTCGCCATGATTATGATAAACATCTGTCATCCAAAGTTAGACCTGACGAAGATTGTTGCTGATTGCACGGCCAAGAAAACGCGTCGGAAAAATGATATTGACTCAATCGATGATATGGTAGCTCCCGTGGCCGAATCGATGATAGATGAACTTCTTCGGATGGACTCAGAGTTCTTTATCAAGGGTTCTTATGCTGAACATAAAACAACCAGAGGCTTGTCCGTAGATAGTATCTTGGGATTTAACTGATTTGTATTATATTGGAAACCTTGTATCTCATTCTTTTTTGATTTCTTCTTTTTTTTTTTATTTCCGAAGGAATTTATTGTATATTGCCGAAGCCCTCTATATTGTTGAAGCCCCCGAGCCTAACTGGGCAAAGGTTGTACTATTTTTTCCACCTTGAAATCTATCTTTCTGTTGTAATAAGACATCCTTGTTTTTCCCTTGGATGGATTGCCAATCTTCGAGTATCTTTGATGTCGAAGTTCTATATTTTTATTGCGAGGTTCTTAGACCAGAGCGCTTAAGATTTTTGACGTGTACACTATATTTATGATTGCTGGCTTCCGATTTTTATATTTGGCGAGGTATTAATGTACCAAGGCGAAATATTTCGGTGAATCTATATTGTATGTATTTTGAGACTTAGGCGTTGAGCCCCCGAGCGTGTCGAAAAATAAGAAGTATATCTCCACTATCTTTATTATATTGCGGCACCACGAGCCCGCCTCATTAAAAACCTTTCCCGGCCCCACTCGGTGCCCCGAAAAAGGAAAAGAGTGCGTCTGAAAACTCGTGGGCGTTTCAGTACATTGAAGTTTTACAAGGACTATATTTTAGCTCTAGGCGTAGAACCGCCGGAGTTGCGCCACGTTCCAGGGGTTTTGCTCCTCCACCCCTGTCTTCTTGTCCTTTATCCTGTATGCTCCTCCTCCGATTACTTCCGTGACGATGTAGGGACCAAGCCATGGTGACTCGAGTTTTTCATGACTTTTTTGCGTGAGCCGAAGAACTAAGTCTCCCACTTGAAAGGATCTTGGCCGCAAACGTCGACTGTGGTAATTCTTCAAGTCCTGTTGATATTTGGTGACCCTTGATAATACTTCGTCTCGAGCTTCGTCGAGTGCGTCTACGTCGTCTTCCAATGCTGTCCTTGAAGCTTCTTCATTATACGGCTGTGACTCTAGGGGAGTCGTGCTCTATTTCTATTGGTAGTACTGCCTCCGCGCCATGGACCGGAAAAAACGGGGTTTCTTGTGTCGTTGTATTTGGTGTTGTTCGGATGCTCCACAACAAACTTGGTAGTTCTTCGGAGCCGGGTATGTCGAGCTTTTTCTAGTGGTCCCAACAGGCGTTTCTTGATGCCATTGCGAGATAATGCCATTGGCTTTCTCGACCTGCCCGTTGGTTTGAGGATGTGCAAGCGACGCAAAGTGCAGCTTGATACCCACTTCTTTGCGGTAATCTTTGAATTCGTGGGATGTAAAGTTACGCCATTGTCCGTGACGATGCTATGAGGCACTCCAAATCTAAAGACGAGGCCTTTTATGAATTTTACTGCGGATGCTCCATCTGGCGAATTTATCGGCTTCGCTTCTATCCACTTTGTAAATTTGTCGACAGCTACTAGCATGTATTCCTTTCCTCCTGGCCATGATTTGTGTAACTTTCCCACCATGTCGAGTCCCCATTGTGCAAAGGGCCACGACAATTGTATTGGTGCTAGTTCTGCTGCTGGAGAGTGAGGTTTTGCGGCGAACCTTTGACATGCATCGCAAGTCCTTACTATTTCTTTGGCGTCCTCGATTGCTGTCAACCAGTAGAATCCTGCCCGAAAAACCTTGGCTGCGATGGCTCGACTACTCGCGTGGTGGCCGCATATTCCTTCGTGTACATCCTTCAGAATTACTCTTCCTTCTTCGGGTGTTACACACCTTTGCGGAACGCCTGAAATACTTCGCTTGTAAAGTTCTCCTTTGATCACCGTGAAAGCTTTAGACCGTCGAATTACTCGCCTTGCTTCAAGCTGGATCATCGGGTATTTCTTTCCGAGGATGTATGATATATATGCTTGCATCCAAGGAACCTGTACCATCATCACAAGCTCTTGTTCCTCTTCATCCTCCGTGGTTTCTGTGAGGGGTGTCGAAGTTTTTTCTTTTTTCTGCACCTTTTTTGGCTTTGTAGATCTCTCCGATATTTCTTCCCAAAACACTCTTGGCGGGGCCCGGGAGGCACTTGCGACCCGATGTTTGCGAGGACGTCGGCTTCATCATTGCTCAATCTATCGATGTGGTTTACCTCGCATCCATCAAATAGCTTCTCGAGTTCATTGTACACCTCCTTGTATGCTACCATGCTATCATTGATCGCATCACATTGGTTCATAACTTGCTGGGCCACCAATTGTGAGTCGCCAAAGATTTTTAGTCGAGTTGCACCGCATGCTTTCGCCATCTTCATCCCGTGTATGAGGGCTTCATATTCCGCTTCATTGTTAGATGCGTTAGGGAACGTCATCCGAAGGATATACTTCAATTTGTCGCCTTCAGGTGATATAAGTACTACTCCTGCGCCAGCTCCTTCTACTCTCTTGGACCCATCAAAATTCATGGTCCAGGTTCTCGACAAGTCTGGGGGTCCTGTGTTTTGCAGCTCCATCCACTCTGCGATGAAGTCCGGCAAAACTTGCGACTTGATTGCTTTTCTTTTTTCATACGTGATGTCCCGAGGGGAAAGTTCTATTCCCCAAAGGGAGACACGACCCGTAGCTTCTGGATTGTTCGAGTATATTTGACAAAGGAGCCTCATTGACCACTATGATCGGGTGTGCCGAAAAATAGTGACGCAATTTTCGTCGTTGTTGTGAATACTCCATATGCTAGCTTTTGGTACCGAGGGTACCTTTGTTTTGATGGTGATAAAACTTCGCCGACGAAGTATACGGCCTCTCGTACTCCGTGGAGTTTTCCTTCTTCTTCTCTTTCGACAACTAGCACCGAGCTTACCACTTGGGGCGTGGCTGCGATGTATAGCAGGAGAGGTTCCTTTTCCTTCGGCGCCACCAAAATTGGTGGTGTCGAGATTTTGCGCTTCAAATCTTCGAAGGCTCCGTCGGCTTCTTCGTTCCACTGGAATTTGTCTCCTTGCTTTATTAAAGCATAGAATGGTAACGCTTTTTCTCCTAGCCTGGCGACGAATCTGCTCAAAGCTGCGACTCGCCCCGTTAGCTGTTGTATCTCTTTCAACTTTGTTGGCTTTCTCATTGTTACAATAGCTTGTATTTTATTGGGATTTGCTTCAATCCCTCTTGCTGAGACTAGAAACCCCAAGAGTTCTCCTGCTGGGACACCAAAGGAACACTTCGTCGGGTTCAACTTCAGGCAAAATTTATTGAGGTTGTCGAACGTTTCCTTGAGGTCCTCAATCAGTGTTGTTCCTTCTTTTGATGTTATGACGACGTCGTCGATGTATACTTGCACGTTTTTCCCAATCTGTGTCGCCAAGCACTTCTGCATCATCCTTTGATATGTTGCTCCCGCGTTTTTTAGACCAAAGGGCATTGTTCTGTAACAAAACACGCCATAAGGTGTAATGAACGCAGTCTTTACTTCATCTTCTTCTTTCAACCTGATCTGGTTATAACCAGAATACGCGTCCGAGAAGGAAAGACGTTCGCATCCAGCCGTGGAGTCGATAATTTGATCGATCCTCGGGAGGGGAAAGTGATCCTTTGGACAATGTTTGTTGAGACACGTAAAGTCGACGCACATGCGAAGGACCTTAGTGTTTTTCTTTGGCACCATCACGGGATTTGCTACCCATGTGGCTTCTGTGAATATCTCTTTGATAAAACCAGCTTCTTGTAGTCGATTGATTTCTGAAAGCATAGCTTTGCGGTTTGGTTCCGAAAAACGCCGCAAAGGTTGTTTGATTGGTCTCGCTGATGGATCCAAATTTAGGTGGTGCTCGGCAAGTTCCCTGGGTACTCCTGGCATGTCGGCTGGACACCATGCGAAGATTTTCCAGTTCTCACGGAGGAACTCGACGAGCGCGCTTTCCTATGCGATATCCATGTTGTTTGCGATAGATGTCGTCTTTTTCGGGTCTGTCGGGTGAATCTGCACCTCCTTAGAATTTTTCTCTCGTATTGAAAGTTGATTCTTTATTTGGCCTTCCAACGTACGGCGATACGTCGCAATCAGTCATACTTTTTGACGCCAAATACTCAGCTTGCATCCCGAAAGTTTCTGATAACCGATGAAAATCTTTGTCGCACTTATCAGCTAAGGCGAAGCTTCCTTTGACTGTGATTGGTCCCTTTGGTCCGGGCAATCTCCACAACAGGTATGTATAGTGTGGTACTGCCATAAATCTAGCATATGCTGGTCGTCCCAACAAAGCGTGATACTTGCGATGGAAAATCCACGACTTCAAACTCCAGTTTCTCGATTCTATAATTTTCTCGGGTTCCAAACTGAACGTCGAGGTTGATCTTTCCTAATGGGTAACTTGGTTTCTCCGGTGTGATGCCGTGGAACCTTGTGTCCGTTGGCTTCAAGTTTGCTAAGGATATGTTCATCTTCCTCAATGTGTCTGCATACATAAGGTTTAAGCTGCTGCCACCATCTATGAATACTCGAGAAACATCGAATCCCGCAATAACTGCCGGCAGAATAAGTGCTGACTGCCCTGGTCGAGGAACTTGATGCGGATGATCTGCTATGGTGAAGCCGATGTCTTGCCCTGACCAATTGAGGTACTCAACTGTTGGTGGAGGCATTTTTTCTGCCATGAACACCTGTCTCGAGATTACTTTTTGAGTTCTGTTGGACGGCCTTCCCTTCGAATCATCGACACCGCTCCGTTTGAGTTAGGATCGACATAAGGTGGTGGTGGAGGTGCTGCCGCTATTCCGAGCTGATGCCGATTGTCGTCGCGTAATCGCGGGAGGTGGTGGTAGGTGAACTTCGCTCCCGGGCTCCCGAGGATTTCTGCTGTGCTGCTCGAGCGTGAGCGTTTCACGCACATCCGAACATTGCCTGAAAATTTCGACGGTCTTTCCGCAGGTGCCCCGACTTGTCTTTTCCCGTTCTTGTCGAGGAAAAAGTGCATCCGGCACGGTCCGTTCAGCATTTCTTCGGGGGACACGAAAGGTCTTGGAAACCTTGGCCCACTATTTTGTCCATTGCGGGAGTCGTCCCTATTATCGCTTCGCTGCTCATTGCTTCTCCGATAATCATCTCTCGTTGTTTCCTCCTGTGTTTGCCCGAAATCCTGCCGAAATTTGCCCTGGGGCGTCATAGTTCGGATACTGCCGAGGAAATCGTCGCCTCGATTGATAATTTCGACCACGGTCCTCCTCTGGCGACCTGTGTCGTTTATTGTGGACAGCGTCTTCTCCATCTGCCCATCTATTTGCTATCTCCATCAACGCGGATACTGTCTTTGGATTGGTCCTTCCCAAGTCCTCGACAAAATCTCCACGCCTAATTCCTGCGACAAACGCATCTATTGCTCTCTCGTCAGATATATTTTCTGCAGAGTTTTTTATGATGTTCCACCTTTGGATGTATTTTCTCATTGACTCATCTGGCTTTTGTCGACATGCCCTCAGCTCTTCTAACGACGCAGGTTTTTTGCACGTGGACCTGAAGTTTTTGACGAATACATCCTCGAAACTTTCCCAACTCGTCGATAGATCCTCGGCGGAAGCTTTTTGATCCAAGATCGTGCGGCTCCACTTAAATGCACCTGAATACTTTGCATGGTCTGTTGCCCTAGTTCCTCCGAGTTAACTTCAGCTGTCTCGAGGTAATCAACTAGCCAATCCTCCGGATCTTGCAGGCCGTCGAATTTTTGAAGTGATCAGGCAACTTAAATCCCGAAGGGACTCGAGTTTTTCGTACTCTCCTTGTGAAGCACGGCAGGCCGCACATATCCTCGTCGTTAAGCTCCGGGGATTGCCGATGATCCCTTCTGTTTTGCCTTGCTCTATCGACCCTTGCTTGTGCTCCTGTATCTCTTGCTCCACTTGGTCCTTCATGGACTGCCGCCGTTGCTGCTGCGGGTCGTGGACTATTTTGCCTTGCCGTTCCTTCGGGAGGCGTTGATACTGAGCAGCTGTCCCCATAGCTCCAACCCCTGCTAACGCCATATTGTATAAAGTTTCCCTTGGGTCTCCTGGGGGTGGCCTAGATGCGAGGATGTAAGCTTGTGTCGCCATGTACCCAGCTTCTGGTGTCTTAGGGATAATGTTTCCTCTTGTATCTATCGACATAAAGGACATGTCGAGGTTTTGAACCAAGTGCGCTCTTTACGCTTCGGGTATGTGTTGTAACCTTGATCTTCCTCTGTTCCGAGCTTCCCTGTGGCTATCATCCGAAACTCTAGATTGTCGACTTAGATCTGCCCTTCTCCTGCTGGATGCAGAAGCTGCCTCCTTTCTCCTGTTCAACTCAGCTGTCTGTTTTTCTATTTCTCTGGCAGTTCGCGCGAGCCTATATTGATAAGCTTGCAATTCTTGAGCCGTAGCTGTTGTCGTCATTGGCTCCGAACCATCTAGGGCTTTTGCAGCTCTATCCCAGGCTGCTTGTGGAAGTTGAACTCTGACACGTGGTGTGGGTCCGACATATTTAGTGCCCATACCTCTCCTTAGATCTGAGGGATCGACATAGGGATTACCCAAATCGTCGAAAGCCTCCGATGTTTCCTCTTGATTTTCGATAGCATAAATCTGATGATATTTCGTACTCAGATCTATGTTGGGTTTGGTGACATCATTGTTGAGATTGATGAAGACCTTGCCCACTGTGATAGATTTGTCGATGAAGTCGTAACTGTCGACATCGCTTGAGCCATCGCTTATATATGAGTCCGGAGATGACTCAAACGATGTGTCGCTGAAGGTCTTGGCGAGTTTCTCTCTTGCTCTGGTGCTGACGTAACGTGTTGCCGAAATTTCTTCTTCTCCTGACTCGGTTGACGATGCATAGCTTGAAAAATCGGAATCGACCGCCGACGATCCCGACGAAATCGGAATTTCGACACGATACGATCCTTCCTTTTCGACGCGAAAGTGAAACCTTCCGAACGTCATCTCCATGGGCTCCGCCGGATACGCATATGCATCCAAACGGGAGGGTGGGTGAGGAACAAAATCGACAAGACCAGCGAGCGATCTGTTTACCTCGGTCCATTGTGTTGCTTCCGGTTGACGATGTCGAAGATCTTGAACGTGCCATCGAGATCGGATCCTTACGCCTCTAATTCCCACGAGACGGCGCCAATTGACAAGGGATTAACTTGTCAATGCCTACGGAGTTATAGGCTAGGGTTTAGTTAGAAGTAGAGGGCAAGTAGATCTCGAAGGTTTCAGCCGAAAAGTACTCGACGATTACGAAAACTAGGGTTTGTGAACAATGATTCGATGATCTCCTCGTCCCTCGACTCCCCCTTTATATAAGAGGCGGAGCCGAGGGTTTCGTTTTGTACAAGTTACAGAGTTCGGGACGGTTTCAACTCATCCGCCAGATTACAAATAATACTTCCTATTACAACTCTACTTTCCTTAATATATCTTGGGCTCCCAAATCTTCTTATTCTTCGGATAGTGGGCCTTCAGTAAACCCCGGGTACTATTTCTGGCAGGCCCATTTGGGATGCCTATGTCACCGGCGTCTATAAAAGGTCTCCCGGCTCAACGGTAGCCACCACACCCCGCCGGCAACAAACACAGCCCTCGTCGCTCCACCGCCGTCTCCTCCACCACCAGTAGCAATGGCGAACCGCCCCGGCGCTGCCCACTTCCCTCCATCGCCGTCTCCTCCACTTGTAGTCCCGGAAACGCAGGTCGACACCGACCCCTCAGCAGCGGCCCGGGAAGAGCGATGGCGTGCACACCGTCAGCAGCGGCGGGAGGCAATGCAGCAGCGAGGCCCGCCGGCCGGCGGGAGGCGGCGCGGGTGGCGGATCCGGCGGCGTTCGCGCCCATGGCCCCGCTGCCGGCGAGGCCGCGGCGGCGGCACCGTGGCGGGAGCAGCGGGGACGCCACCGTTGCGGCGTCGACGCCTCGACGAGACGGGGAGGCGCGACGGTGGCCGTACAGGGCGGAGATGGAGCAGCGGTGGGCTGACGAGCGACAGCGCCAGCTCGCTGAGCGGGATGCGCTGTACCGAGATCGGCGGGAGTCGATCGAGCACCAGCGGCAGCTAGCGGCGGTGGAGCGTCGGCAGCGGGAGGCGGCGCTGGCGGCGATCTGGGGGAGGCGGGCGGACCAGTTGGCGGCGGAGGCCGACGTGTTGGTGATACGTCTCCGACGTATCGATAATTTCTTATGTTCTATTCCATATTATTGATGATACCTACATGTTTTATGCACACTTTATGTCATATTCGTGCATTTTCTGGAACTAACCTATTAACAAGATGCCGAAGTGCCAGTTGTCGTTTTCTGCTGTTTTTGGTTTCGAAATCCTAGTAACGAAATATTCTCGGAATTGGACGAAATCAAAGCCCGGGGGCCTATTTTCTCACGAAGCTTCCGGAAGTCCGAAGGAGAGACGAAGAGGGGCCACGGAGGGGCCACACTATAGGGCGGCGCGGCCCCCCTGGCCGCGCGGCCCTGTGGTGTGGGGCCCCCGTGCCGCCTCTTGACCTGCCCTTCCGCCTATAAAAAGTCTCCGTGACGAAACCCCCGGTACCGAGAGCCACGATACGGAAAACCTTGCGAGACGCCGCCGCCGCCGATCCCATCTCGGGGGATCCAGGAGATCGCCTCCGGCACCCTGCCGGAGAGGGGAATCATCTCCCGGAGGACTCTACACCGCCATGGTCGCCTCCGGAGTGATGAGTGAGTAGTTCACCCCTGGACTATGGGTCCATAGCAGTAGCTAGATGGTTGTCTTCTCCTCATTGTGCTTCATTGTTGGATCTTGTGAGCTGCCTAACATGATCAAGATCATCTATCTGTAATTCTATATGTTGTGTTTGTCGGGATCCGATGGATAGAGAATACTATGTCATGTTAATTATCAAGTTATTATACATGTGTTGTTTATGATCTTGCATGCTCTCCGTTTCTAGTAGAGGCTCGGCCAAGTTTTTACTTTTAACTCCAAGAGGGAGTACTTATGCTCGATAGTGGGTTCATGCTGCATTGACACACGGGACGATGTGAGAAAGTTCTAAGGTTGTGTTGTGTTGTTGCCACTAGGGATAAAACATTGGCGCTATGTCAGAGGATGTAGTTGTTGATTACATTACGCACCATACTTAATGCAATTGTACGTTGTTTAGCAACTTAATACTGGAAGGGGTTCGGACGATAACTCTGAAGGTGGACTTTTTAGGCATAGATGCAGTTGGATGGTGGTCTATGTACTTTGTCGTAATGCCCAATTAAATCTCACTATACTTATCATGTCATGTATGTGCATTGTTATGCCCTCTCTATTTGTCAATTGCCCGACTGTAATTTGTTCACCCAACATGCCTTTATCTTATGGGAGAGACATCTCTAGTGAACTGTGGACCCCGGTCCATTAATACTGAAATACAAATCTGCTGCAATACTTGTTTTACTATTTTCTCTGCAAACAATCATCTTCCACACAATACGGTTAATCCTTTGTTACAGCAAGCCGGTGAGATTGACAACCTCACTGTTTCGTTGGGGCAAAGTACTTTGGTTGTGTTGTGCGGGTTCCACGTTGGCGCCGGAATCTCCGGTGTTGCGCCGCACTACATCCCGCCGCCATCAACCTTCAACGTGCTTCTTGGCTCCTCCTGGTTCGATAAACCTTGGTTTCTTTACGAGGGAAAACTTGCTGTTGTGCGCATCATACCTTCCTCTTGGGGTTGCCCAACGAACGTGTGAAATACACGCCATCAAGCTCTTTTTACGGCGCCGTTGCCGGGAGATCAAGACACGCCGCAAGGGGAGTCTCCACTTCTCAATCTCTTTACTTTGTTTTTGTCTTGCTTTATTTTATTTACTACTTTGTTTGCTGCATTATATCAAAACACAAAAAAATTAGTTGCTAGCTTTACTTTATTTACTGTCTTGTTTGCTATATCAAAAACACAAAAAAAAATTTAGTTACTTTTGTTACCATGTCTAGCTCTGAACTTGTTACTTCTTCGCCTGAAGAATTAGTCTTCACTTTTAAACAAGGGGATGAGGAGAGTTTTAAGGATGCTTGGTCTAGAATTTTTACTTCTTATCGCAAACCTGAACCTCAAATGACTCTAAGTTTGCTCCTTAGTAATTTTTATTTTGGTCTTATGATTCGCTATAGATATGCCTTGGATGCTCTAGTGGGAGGAGATTTCCTCCATTGTAATGGGGATCAAGCTTTTAATGCCATAAAGAAGTTGGTTGCATCACATGATTCATCTAATAATTTTGATTCAGCCCTTATCGGCATTCATAATAGATTAAATACTCTTGAGACAAGTGCATCTCGCTTAAATGAAAATTATGGATACATTCGTAACCGTCTTGATCAAGTTTTAGTGAACTACGAACCTTCATTGTGGAAACCTACTATTAAAATTGTCATAGGTAACCAAACTCTTCGTGCTAATTGTGATATTATGACTGAATTTTGCCTAATGCCTAAGGGGATTCATAAATCTTTGAAACTTTGGGAATTCACCGAAGGGGAGAAGGAATAACTCTTATTGATAACTCTGTTATAATTCCAAAAGGGATAGCTGCGGGTGTGCATACAACCATTCTTGGGATAACAATATCCGTTGATTACCTTGTCATTGAATGCGCGAGAACAGGACAAATCACACTCGGAAGATCCCTGCTGAAATTATTGGGAGCAGTCATAGACGTGAGAGAAGGCACCATAAAATTCACCTCTACACCCGGGGGTAGTCATATATTTCCTAAGCCAAAGAGTAAGGATAAGAAAGGTAAGGGTAAAGCCCAAGGTAATGTCAATGCTTCACCCCATGATAATACTTGATACACACTTTCTGCGCCTAGCTGAAAGGCGTTAAAGAAAAGCGCTTATGGGAGACAACCCATGTTTTTTTACTACAGTATTTTGTTTTATATTTGTGTCTTGGAAGTTGTTTACTACTGTAGCAACCTCTCCTTATCTTAGTTTTATGTTTTGTTGTGCCAAGTAAAGTCTTTGATAGAAAAGTAAGTACTAGATTTGGATTACTGCGCAGTTCAAGAATTCTTTGCTGTCACGAATCTGGGTCTATCTCCCTGTAGGTAGCTCAGAAAATTACGCCAATTTACGAGCATGATCCTCAGATATGTACGCAACTTTCATTCAATTTGAGCATTTTTGTTTGAGCAAGTCTGGTGGCCTAATAAAATCCATCTTTACGGACTGTTCTGTTTTGACAGATTCTGTCTTTTATTTCGCATTGCCTCTTTTGCTATGTTGGATGAATTTCTTTGATCCACTAATGTCCAGTAGCTTTATGCAATGTCCAGAAGTGTTAAGAATGATTGTGTCACCTCTGAACATGTGAATTTTTATTGTGCACTAACCCTCTAATGAGTTGTTTCGAGTTTGGTGTGGAGGAAGTTTTCAAGGGTCAAGAGAGGAGTATGATGCAATATGATCAAGGAGAGTGAAAGCTCTAAGCTTGGGGATGCCCCGGTGGTTCACCCCTGCATATATTAAGAAGACTCAAGCGTCTAAGCTTGGGGATGCCCAAGGCATCCCCTTCTTCATCAACAACATTATCGAGGTTCCTCCCACTGAAACTATATTTTTATTCGGCCACATCTTATGTACTTTGCTTGGAGCGTCGGTTTGTTTTTGTTTTTTGTTTTGTTTGAATAAAATGGATCCTAGCATTCACTTTATGGGAGAGAGACACGCTCCGCTGTTGCATATGGACAAATATGTCCTTAGGTTCTACTCATAGTATTCATGGCGAAGTTTCATCTTCGTTAAATTGTTATATGGTTGGAATTGGAAAATGATACATGTAGTAACTCTAAAATGTCTTGGGTAATTTGATACTTGGAATATGTTGTGCTCATGTTTAAGCTCTTGCATCATATACTTTGCACCCATTAATGAAGAAATACTTAGAGCTTGCTAAATTGGTTTGCATATTTGGTTTCTCTAGAGTCTAGATAACATCTAGTATTGAGTTTTGAACAACAAGGAAGACGGTATGGAGTCTTATAATGTTTACCATATGTCTTTTATGTGAGTTTTGCTGTACCGTTCATCCTTGTGTTTGTTTCAAATAACCTTGCTAGCCTAAACCTTGTATCGAGAGGGAATACTTCTCATGCATCCAAAATACTTGAGCCAACCACTATGCCATTTGTGTCCACCATACCTACCTACTACATGGTATTTATCCGCCATTCCAAAGTAAATTGCTTGAGTGCTACCTTTAAAATTCCATCATTCACCTTTGCAATATATAGCTCATGGGACAAATAGCTTAAAAACTATTGTGGTATTGAATATGTACTTATGCACTTTATCTCTTATTAAGTTGCTTGTTGAGCGATAACCATGTTTACGGGGACGCCATCAACTATTCTTTGTTGGATATCATGTGAGTTGCTATGCATGTCCGTCTTGTACGAAGCAAGAGAGATCTACCACCTTCATGGTTGGAGCATGCATATTGTTAGAGAAGAACTTTGGGCCGCTAACTAAAGCCATGATTCATGGTGGAAGTTTCAGTTTTGGACACATATCCTCAATCTCATATGAGAATAATAATTGTTGCCACATGCTTATGCATTAAAGAGGAGTCCATTATACTGTTGTCCATGTTGTCCCGGTATGGATGTCTAAGTTGAGAATAATCAAAAGCGAGAAATCCAAAATGCGAGCTTTCTCCTTAGACCTTTGTACGGGCGGCATGGAGGTACCCCATTGTGACACTTGGTTAAAACATGTGCATTGCAAAGATCCGGTAGTCCAAGTTAATTAGGACAAGGTGCGGGCACTATTAGCATACTATGCATGAGACTTGCAACTTGTAAGATATAACTTTCATAACTCATATGCTTTATTACTACCGTTGACAAAATTGTTTCACGTTTTCAAAATAAAAGCTCTAGCACAAATATAGCAATCGATGCTTTCCTCTTTGAAGGACCATTCTCTTTACTTTTATGTTGAGTCAGTTCACCTATTTCTCTCCACCTCAAGAAGCAAACACTTGTGTGAACCGTGCATTGATTCTTACATACTTGCATATTGTACTTGTTATATTACTCTATGTTGACAATTATCCACGAGATATACATATTACAAGTTGAAAGCAACCGCTGAAACTTAATCTTCCTTTGTGTTGCTTCAATACCTTTACTTTGATTTATTGCTTTATGAGTTAACTCTTATGCAAGACTTATTAATACTTGTCTTGAAGTACTATTCATGAAAAGTCTTTGCTATATGATTCACCTGTTTACTCATGTCATCACCATTGTTTTGATCGCTGCATCCACTACATATGTTTACAAATAGTATGATCAAGGTTATGATGGCATATCACTTCAGAAATTATCTTTGTTATCGTTTTACCTGCTCGGGACGAGCGAGAACTAAGCTTAGGGATGCTTGATACGTCTCCGACGTATCGATAATTTCTTATGTTCTATGCCATATTATTGATGATACCTACATGTTTTATGCACACTTTATGTCATATTCGTGCATTTTACGGAACTAACCTATTAACAAGATGCCGAAGTGCCGATTCTTTGTTTTCGCTGTTTTTGGTTTCGAAATCCTAGTAACGAAATATTCTCGGAATTGGACGAAATCAAAGCCCAGGGGCCTATTTTCTCACGAAGCTTCCAGAAGTCCGAAGGAGAGACGAAGAGGGGCCACGGAGGGGCCACACTATAGGGCGGCGCGGCCCCCCCTTGGCCGCGCGGCCCTGTGGTGTGGGGCCCCCGTGCCGCCTCTTGACCTGCCCTTCCGCCTATAAAAAGTCTCCGTGACGAAACCCCCGGTACCGAGAGCCACGATACGGAAAACCTTGCGAGACGCCGCCGCCGCCGATCCCATCTCGGGGGATCCAGGAGATCGCCTCCGGCACCCTGCCGGAGAGGGGAATCATCTCCCGAAGGACTCTACACCGCCATGGTCGCCTCCGGAGTGATGAGTGAGTAGTTCACCCCTGGACTATGGGTCCATAGCAGTAGCTAGATGGTTGTCTTCTCCTCATTGTGCTTCATTGTTGGATCTTGTGAGCTGCCTAACATGATCAAGATCATCTATCCGTAATTCTATATGTTGTGTTTGTCGGGATCCGATGGATAGAGAATACTATGTCATGTTAATTATCAAGTTATTATACATGTGTTGTTTATGATCTTGCATGCTCTCCGTTTCTAGTAGAGGCTCTGGCCAAGTTTTTACTTTTAACTCCAAGAGGGAGTACTTATGCTCGATAGTGGGTTCATGCGCATTGACACCAGGACGATGACGAGAAAGTTCTAAGGTTGTGTTGTGCTTGTTGCCACTAGGGATAAAACATTGGCGCTATGTCCGAGGATGTAGTTGTTGATTACATTACGCACCATACTTAATGCAATTGTCCGTTGTTTAGCAACTTAATACTGGAAGGGGTTCGGACGATAACTTCGAAGGTGGACTTTTTAGGCATAGATGCGAGTTGGATGGCGGTCTATGTACTTTGTCGTAATGCCCAATTAAATCTCACTATACTTATCATGTCATGTATGTGCATTGTTATGCCCTCTCTATTTGTCAATTGCCCGACTGTAATTTGTTCACCCAACATGCCTTTATCTTATGGGAGAGACATCTCTAGTGAACTGTGGACCCCGGTCCATTCTTTAATACTGAAATACAAATCTGCTGCAATACTTGTTTTACTATTTTCTCTGCAAACAATCATCTTTCACACAATACGGTTAATCCTTTGTTACAGCAAGCCGGTGAGATTGACAACCTCACTCGTTTCGTTGGGGCAAAGTACTTTGGTTGTGTTGTGCGGGTTCCACGTTGGCGCCGGAATCTGCGGTGTTGCGCCGCACTACATCCCGCCGCCATCAACCTTCAACGTGCTTCTTGGCTCCTCCTGGTTCGATAAACCTTGGTTTCTTTCTGAGGGAAAACTTGCTGTTGTGCGCATCATACCTTCCTCTTGGGGTTGCCCAACGAACGTGTGAAATACACGCCATCAGTTGGCGGCGGCGATGATGGAGGCGCCAACAGATGTGGAGGACGATGCGCCAATGGAGGAGGAGGAGGCCGAGGCGGAGGAGACCGAGGTGGAGGACGACGACGACGACGAGTTCGAGTGGTCCGACGACGACGGGCCGCACCCGGACGAGACGGCCGATCAGCAACGCGCGCTCGTCGAGTCCTTCGAGTCGGAGAAGAAGCTCCAGGACGACGCCCGTGCCCGCGAAGAGGCGCAGATTCTACGCGCCATCGAGCTCTCCCTCCAGGCGGCGCAGCAGGGGAGGGCGGAGGAGGATGCGCAGCGGGAACGAAGCCATCGGGCCAACGCCGAACGCAAGGAGAGGAGGCGCGCGCAGGAGGAGCTGCGGCGTAGGGGAGGCGACGACGGGGCGGGACCGTCGAACGCACCGCCGGGCGGTCAGTAGTGTAGGTTTAGATGAAATCTAGCCGTTTTCATTCAAACTTTGTAATGTATAATCAAAATTGAATGAAAACCTTTATTTTCGTGCACCAAAATTCATTTGGGGCGGCGTTTGGGGACGCGGCTGGGGAGCGACGTCCCCCAAAGGCGGCACGAACAAAACACGTCCCCAAACGCTCAATCCGACGCGGTTTGGGGGACGCTTTGGGGGACGCGGCTGGAGATGCTCTAATATAAGCTTACATGGAGAAGGCCTCATTTCCCCCCCACCTCGCTCTCCTCTCTCTACAGTACCTGACCCCCACTTCTCTCTCACCAGGCCTCTCCCTTCTCCTCTCCGCCGGAGTAGCTGGCCGGAGTTGGAGGGGAGATGGCGCCGGAGTAACTAGGCGTAGTTTTAGATTCAGTATTTGGTCCTACATGGCGTATGGTGCTCATGCCGGGAGGGAAGTGGTAGATCTCGTCGGCCAGATCTGGCACTGCCTTGCTCCCCTTTTCTGCCTCGTCGAGCTTCGGTGGTCAGAGCCGGAGATGGGGTGCTGGAGGGAGGCGAAGATCTCCATAAATAAGGTCGTTCTTGGCGGATCTGGTGACCATAGGTGCAGCGGCAGATTCTTTCTTCTTCCTCGTCGCGGTGACGAGAGGGAGAAGGTGATGCTTGCTGTCTCCAGATGGGCGCCGCATCTGCAGCAGCGAAGCTCGGTGGCTTCTTCTCGGAGGATCTCCACGGCGCTACTGTCGCCGTACCCCATGGCTGAAAGGCAGCCCCTCCATCTCTGCGCAGCGGCGACAAATCATGGCCGCCCGCAGATCTTCTGGAGGATCTCCACGGTGCCACTGTCGCCGTATCTCAAGGCCGAAGGGCGGCCCCTCCACCCTCGTGCGACGGCCTCAAGCCGTCCTCAGGGCATCAACTACCTCCGTCAAGCGTTCTTGCCGACTCGGAGGATCTACAGGCTCGTTGGAGTTGGCTCCCACTTCTGCACCCCAAGTGGTTTCGTCCCCGACGGCGCAGAGGTTGGCTTGTAATTTTCTATTTCCTTCTGGCCTTCGGGACCCTTCCTGTTCAAAAAAAAAAAAAAAAAAAAAAAAAAAAAAAAAAACTTACATCTAACTACAACTGAATGCGACGGTGCTTTCCCGCAAAAAAGGAAAGAAAGAATGTGACCATGGTAAGCCGATGTTCTGGCATACTGATTTAGACAATACCGATATGAAAGATCCGATGACAAGTGCTAGTGACCTGTTAATGCTTCCCTGGTAAGGACATAAGCTTTAGGTAGGATCAACTGAAACTATTTCAGTCCCTCTACTTCCAGGAGATGAGAATGGCTTGCCAATGACATTTCGTCCCACAGCTCAAGCGGTGGTTGATTTACCACAAAACATAAACATAGTGCAAAACAAGGGCAGTAAATTACGCTACCATGCTGTCCATACATACACGTGAGCTTCAGTAGCATCGCACGGACGCTACATTCCTGACACCCAAAATCGAGCTCTCCAGCACACGTCACTACAGTGTGAAATTAACATCAAAACAGTATCGAAAGACCCAGTGGGACACAGGCTGCCTTTCATACTACAGCACCAAAACAGAGTAAACGTTTTCAGGTTTTGGCTGCCCCCGGAATCATGCATATTCTTACTAGGAAACCCTGTACAATACTGGGTTATACCTTAACAGTCCAAAATCTTGGAGACCTCCCTGTGAGTTTTGCCTTCAGCGGCCTTCAGTTAATACGCATATAGGCTGAGGAGAAAGCTGGGAGCACCCTCTGTCCATCCCCTTGCTTCTTCCTCAGCAACAAAACTTGCAGCCTCTAGGGAGCCTCCAGTAACCCACAACGTTGAAGTACATAGCTACATGCTATCAACATACCAAACAAAGCAAAACGGTGGAAAAAAGATGGTAGTGCGAAACTGGGATTGCAACTGTCAAAAGGTTGGATGGTGTGGTTAGTGCTTCAGCTTTCAAGCCGTGGTTGGATCAGCCTCCTTGGGGTAGCCTGAAGAGTGGCTGCCTCCGTTAGAAGGAGTCCAACTGTTGGCAGAGGTTGACAGGATGTCCCGGTGACTTTCTTCACAGCTCAAAATCCTGGATCTCCCAGGCCTAGAACGGATGTGTGTTCCCACTGGAAACGGTTCCTGCAAAAATTTCAGATCAAAAGCAAACTATCATTTCAGACGTAAATTCCAGGTTGAAGAAAAACTATTGTCAAGGGGCATTCTTGTCATGAAATTTAATATACAAAATTCATCACCCGACCAAATGTCAAGCATGGGAATGAGAAGATAGTTTTATTTCCCGCTCCCTAACCTATAACCAATATCCAAATATCACTTTATGTGAAGGGAACGATGAGCCCATGATGTCACTACAAAAAAATAGCAACACCCAGAAAGATGAATGGCAAGCATATATGCTTGAATCCAAAAGGGCCTCGTCGATTCAAAGAATTTTAGGAGGAAGGGAGGATTGTGCTTGGTTTCTTGATTTGTAAAATTTTAATTCATAAGAACTTTTTTAGGGTATTTATTTGGACCAAAATTCTGAAGGAATTGAGATTGCTATCTAGGACAGGTGATTCTGATATGGTGCAAGAAAAAAAATTAACTGCGCAACAAGGCATACTGCATTACTTTATTTTTTCGATAAAGAACTGCATTACTTTAAAATGCTAGATATTATCCACCACAAAAGGCTTGAGACAAGAAGTGTTAAAACCCAATTGGTGATAACTCGATTCTAGAATATCACTATGTGGGCTATATTAAACCTAGTAGCCTCCTTGGATGGAAATGCTCATAAAAGTTAAGGGATGTCATTGCTAGTGAACCGGGATTCATGGATTTTGCAGGACTACAACTCTACCCAGGGAAAAGAACTGTAACTCAAATAGGCTTTTACAGTAATATAAAAGGGATGCAAATTGCTAGTCAACTTTATATTCAAGGAATATGAGAGATTTGCCTTCAAAGTAACATGGATTCCAGAATATGCGAGGATTACATTCAGATTTTGAATGCAAGTGTCTTTGGTCAGAACCAGCAGTTTCCGAGGGTTGGTGCTGACCAAATGCTACTTTCACCACTCGCCACATGGTTTCAGTGTAAAATTGACCAACTCCAGGAGGGCCCCTCATGCCAAGTTTGTTGTATAACAAATTCTGCGCATGTTTTACCTTACTAATTACTCTTGCAATTGCATGCACTTTATCACTGACGGTATTTTCTCAAACTTATCAGATATAAATCATATGGGCAAAAGTGAGCTCAACTATTCACCAGCTGGTTTGTTTCATGCTACTACAAACTTTTATTATAGAGCATTAGTGTGCTCATGTATTGCATGGTCATTGCACTGCCCATAGCAAGATAGCCAGGTACACGCCATTTAGTTAGCAATACCCAGTCAACTGCCCTTAACAAAACAGTAATAGAGCATATAAAAATGGACAATCAGAAAACATACTTGATCTCCTGCGTTTGGACCATCTGAGTGGAAGAGTATAGGGCGGCAGCGTTTATCCTCGTTCATCAAACTTGAGTTCTGGAAGTGAGCTATTAGAGATGATTTTCCTTGGATTCTAGCATATGCAAGTGATGCCACCTTCTCACTGTTAAATTTCTCCCACCTTTTCCCATGAAATATCTGAAAAAAGACAGGCATGTTCAGATATCAGTTGACAATAGGGTTGCAGAAAAATGCTTAGTGGCCTGAAACTATAACTGGTAAAGTTACAGCTTTGACTACCTGACATGAAATATCCAAAATGCATGCAACGTGGCATGATACAGTAATACAGGTATAGGAAAGATAAATGAGGAAGGACAAGGCCACGTGAAAAAAAAAAAAGGATTGCAGAAAAACTGTCCAAGTGAAGCTTTATCTAATACAATGCAGCCATTTGATAGCTCGTAACATCTCACCTTATAAAATGGAACAATATGCTCAGGACTGATCATGTTGATGAATGCATAACCCACATTGCATTTATTCTGAAAAATGCAGATTGGCAACTGTTAGGAAACTGTATATCCGTATGCAAGTAACATCAAAGCAAGTACAAACAAGGGAACAGCTGTTTATACAAATAAAAGGTCTGCTCACCTTAAAGTCAATTGGCAGGTAGATGAAATCATAAGTTCCTTTGTGATTTTCATCAATAGCGGTCAAAAGCATCTTAGAAGTATACCTGAGATACCATTAAGATAATAATAGGAACATCAAAACACCGCATGACTTCAAACAGAGAGACGCTTGCACAAAAACTAGAATAAAATCTGCAAGTCCAAGAGGTATACTTGTTTGGGATATTCTTTATCATTAATGTAGTCCTGGAATCCTCGCCACAGACTATACGTTCGACGTCAAGCTCATACTGCCTTTTGTTATCAGATTGATTAGAACATGACTCATTTCTTCGGCTCCTTGTACGTTCACCCGGTGAATCAAATGAGGATGGAAGGGGACCTATATGACTCCTTCCATGAAACATATGCCCCCTCTGATGAGATCGAGCATTAACATGCCCAGGGGACATGGCTGGGTTCCCTCCATTCTGGGGAAACATGCCAGTGAGCTCGAACTGATGCAGACGTGGACTATCAGAGAAACCCATGCTTCCAACACTCCCAGGATGGAAACTTGGGGCTTCCATCAGCTCCCCTGCATATCCATTTCTCCTATCCCAGATTGATGGATTGACAGCCGGTGCAGATCCAACATGATGACTCGCTGCAAGGGCATTTTCAGGCATGCGAGATGCTCTAGAAATACCATGCACTTGCGCCGGAGGACGAGCTGGTATATTATTGATAAATGGCCCTGTGTTTGGCCATAGCATGGGAGAAGAGGTATGATGCTGGGAGTTATTTGTATTATTCCACGCTACTTGGTGGCCATGGAGGGGGCAGCTTCCAGTTCTTGAAAACCCAAGTGCTACAAGAACATAAGGCATGCCCAAGTAAGCATGATTAAATAGCATGCATTGTCTAATCAGGCTAGTTGCAAGATTCAATGTAAATTAATTAGGTTATTCCAATTAGCATGAAGCTATAAAAGCTTTCCTTATTATTGATATGAAAGCATGCTTCTAAAATGACATTTATGAGAACATGACAGAAAAGTGGGAGGGATCTGAGATGGCAAGTGAATCTAATGGTAACAGTGTTTCCTCTAGAAATAATATGGATATGTCCGCAAATAAGGGAGCCCAAAGTTAATACCTTCACTATGACCAGAAGAATGACCACCAAGTTTAGCACAACCAACTTTGTAAAGATGCCTGTTATCTATTCCTTCAGCAGTTCTAGAATTGCTCTTAACTCCAATGGGTGGTATGGTGCTTAAGTTGTAAGGAATGCCATTGCTTTGGCCAGTGTGGAACTCGGGAAGGGAATGTGGATTGAAAGCTCCATTCCCTTGAAATCCATAATTCAAGTGTCCATTCATCTTTCCAAGTGAATGGCCATGCTCACCAAGAGCAGACTGGTTGTTATGTGTCCCTGCAGTTGCAATTCTAACAGGAGAGGATATGTTTTGCCTAGTACTTGACAGACCATCCAGGAAAGTTCCCTCCCTGAATTGGTTTACTGAAGGCTGTACTCTGGAACGCAGAACCCGAGTGATCCCATGTTCAGGGCCAGTGGATGTCATGGATGCCATATTGACAGAGCCTTGCATTATGACATACACAGGTTAGTAAATACAACTAGCAGTAGAAGCATGTTCGTGATTTGAAATAGAACTGCATACCATAGTAAGTTGATGGCAGACTGTTGGCATTTCCTAGTCTGCATGCACCAAACTCTTCCTGCTCCAACACAGGAGGCCTTTGCTGCATCAAACTGTCGTGCAAAAGCTAGGATTACTAACACATTTGTAAGAATAGCATAAAGAAAATCAAAAGTTTTTGGTCTTCCCTTCAAAAATAGTTCTGACATGTATGATAAACAAGAGGGCATATTCTGTATCAAGTTGTAAAACACTTTTTCCCACACATCATATGAAAAGAGTCTATACACCTACTGAATTTGCTCCAAAATACAAAGCACATTTTTATTTTTGCAGCTCTGAATACTAGAGACATACAACCAACTATGAATTCAAGTGCAAATGCTGACTCAACTAAAACAATTAGTAGAAGACTACAAGTGAAATCACAAGTTTATCTGTTCCTATTCTATGAGAGAAAAATTATTTTGTATCATTCCATTCCGTGTGAACGGTAGCAGCACATTAAACAGTGGTATACATCCAGTAAAAGTGTCTACTGACTTCACACTATGCAGGATGATAAATATAGATGAATTGCAAATTTCACAAATTCCAGAAACACGGAGTGGAGCTGTGAACGTTGCCGCTACATGCTCAACCCCCATGTGCTGCTGTTTTATGAGGCTTTAGGCCTCTTGCTTCTTTTTGCTTGAAATGGCAGTTTTTATGCTAGTTTTTACTTTTTACTGCTCCTTTTGCTGATTCTTCGGTTGTTGCGTTATGGCTTCGTTGGTTGTACCTTGTGTCATTTCAATGCCTTCTTCCAATACAAAGTATGTGTGTTCGAAAAAATAAATCATGCAGAGTTACAGACACAAGGTGTGTATTAAGGTTTTTCGAAAAGTAACCTAAGCTAGAAACACTAAAAATGGACAGGGCTATTTTTCTCCAATTTTAAGCAACTGCTACGCAAAAAATAATATGAGAAGAAAATCAATGAAACATTCAAAACAGAGAAAAGCTTGAGATATGCCAATCTTTGAACAACTCAAGCATTGGAAGAAAATTATGGTCATCAGTGTACCGTTTATTGTCGCCCAGGCAGCAGGGCTCTAATTTGATTTTCTTTCCTGCAATGTCTCTCAAGTTTAACGCATAAAATGCAGCTTCAGCTGCTCTAGAATCATAAAACTCGATGGATTTGTAACGACTCTTTTGTGAAGTCTCATGTATCTGATAAAAAAAAAGTAGTTAGTATTGGTGGTGTTCCAGCTGAGGTAATAGCTAGATAGTACATGGAAATACCTCCTTGATTTCACCATAGCCACCAAATATATGCTGAAGATCATCGTTAGTTACAGATGGGTCAAGGTTAATCACTGCAAGTGTACCCTGGTTATTATCTTTCTCCAAAGGATTCTCCTGCTGGGACAAAGTCACCGTTAGAATGTGTAACCATGAACATTCTTGCAGATACATATTTCTAGTGCCAACCGACAACAAGTGCTGACTACTACAATAGATAATGGGAAACAAACATCATAATATTATGCAGTAAGTAATGTCAAGGGATCACCAGCATCCTCAAGTCAGAACTGCATTATGTTAAGGGGGTACCTTTGGGATGGAGTAATGTATGTCAAGTTTCCAGTGCCTGAATTGCTTGCTTTGGAGCGCCTTCATGGCATGTTCTGCTGATCTTATATCGTAGTAAGAAATCATCACAAAACCATGATGTTTGTATGCAGTATAAAGTCTTTGGATGTCCCCATATTGCTAAAAGAAGAACATAAAATCAGTAAGTAAGATGTATTATTTGGGACAAGTCTAGCTGGAAGATGAAGACTTACCTCAAATAGGAGCTTCAGTTCAGAGTCCTCAACATTGGAATTCATATTTCTAACAAAAAGGGTTCTCGAGGGGTGTTCCCCATATGAGGTTTCTCCATACAATAGGCCATTTAACCTACTCTGACCGTTATTGCCTCCACCGTTAAGTTTTAACAGTTTGTTATTTTCATCAGCTTCCAGTTCCAATCCACCTCCAGTAGAGAATATATCATCATCAATGTCATCTCTGTTATTAGCAAGGGCAGGGTACCCCACATTATCAAGAACACCTGATAATAAGTCGTCATCATCAGGAAGCAGATTGCCAATTACTTGTGCCTCAATTTCCTGAGTTAACTCAAAAGGCTCATCATCATCATGGTTGAGTTCCTTTCCGACTGGCTGGCCAACAAGGCCATTCTTGGGTGTTAGTCTCACTGCACATTAGCAAATAAAAATTGGTTAACT
Source organism: Lolium rigidum (assembly GCF_022539505.1). Lineage (NCBI taxonomy): Eukaryota > Viridiplantae > Streptophyta > Magnoliopsida > Poales > Poaceae > Lolium > Lolium rigidum. The sequence goes on from NC_061514.1 coordinate 147,043,118, forward strand.
GTCTCATTTCTCACTTGGATGTAGCATGGAACGCATGGGACAGATAGTGTCATTCCTTACTGAGATGTAGCATGAAAAGCATAGGCCAAATTATCTCATTTCTCACTAGAATGTTTTGGTGAAAGGCTCAGGATTCAATCAAGTGAAACAGTCAATAAAGTAAGCACGTTTCTTGTGTATAAGCAAATAAAAGTCTTCTTATTCATATTCATTTCCACTCATATCTACCTTATTGTCCTTAACCTTTCTGTTGATCCGCGTACTAATCATTTATCTATGTACTGAAGATATGTGTACCATCTTTCATGGAAGCAGTGCATTATCCAGTGTTATGAAGTGCTAAATGAAGTAAAAAAAGCAAAAGACAAAAACGAGGACTCACATTTCTTGTCAAAAATGTCTGGAAGGGAGCTTGAGAAAAGTCCATTCTCATAGTGGGTCATACTTAAATGTCCCTTTCTAACATTAGGAAATAAAGCCAATGGCTTCGAATCATGTTGTTGTACAGTATCTTGATCAGGTCTCCACAGGGTTGGCGGCAGGTTAGCATGCCTTTGTTGGCCCAACAACTTGTGCTCGCCAAAGGGGGTTTTCTGATCCATCGGCTTATGTGGTTCCATAAGCTCTAACTGATCCACGCCAGCAGGCCTGAGCATATGAACTGGAGATGATGCAACAGACTTGCTTCCCGAAATCAATGAGAACCTTTCTGTTTTTCAGAAGAAACAGATCAGCCAACACTAACACAAGCGCAAAAAAAATATGTGATAAGCAACATTAGCATTCTTCACTGGAAGAATTGTTGTGCAGGCAACATTGATGGTTTCGCCTGTCAACTACACCCTGTGAGAGCATGTGCGTACCAAATAAGCTGCCTCACCTATATATAGCAGGACAGCTACCTTAAGCTACCTGGAAACAGTCATACACATACTGAAATCTTGTTGTATCAATTTTCCCAGATGCGGAACCTCGGATGCCCCCACATATCCCAACTAACTTGTGTAAGAGTTCTGTGCTAGGCCACATTTTTATTTAGACGGGAGAAACTCCCCTAAGAAAAAAAATAACAAGCAACTAGTACAAATTACACATACGCGCGGCTACTCACCAGCATTCTCATGACAAGGCCCCTGCCTGAAAGGTCCAACTGGCCTCTACAAAATAATTGGATATGAACGAACGGAATTAGCCTAAGTCTAGTTGTCAATGATACAGTAACAGAGTCACCCAAACAGTACTAAACAATATTATTATCCCTGGCCCAAGGCAAGAGCCCAGTCCATCATTAGACATCATCATTTATTTAAGGAGAGCGGGCAATAATTCGGCTGCTGCAGTTGGCTTTACCTGACGGGAGAATGAGGATTCGGAGTCGGCGGGGAGGTGGAACGGGGGCATGTGGTGCCTCTGCTGCTCCATGGCTCTGGTTGGCATCCTGCTGGCTGGTAGGCACCTTACCTTGAAAGACAGACAGATACAAAAGTTTCAGCGACTCCGGTAGCCGGACTGAAGCGGATCAACGAAGAAAACGGCAGGAACTGCTGCGGAAATGCAGTAATGGGGACTAAATCTGACCGAGCGTGAACGGAGAACTGGGCAAGGGAAGACGGGAGAAACTCTGCGGAATTCTGGACCGGAACAACCCGAATTGACCGACTCGAAAGGATTTTTAGGAGTACAAAAAAAATCAGAGCAGAACTCTGAGCTCTGAAAAAACTAGTAACTGCTAGCCGCAAACCGGCCAAGAAGACGACGGGGAAATTAATGCACCTCGTCGTCGCCGAGCTCGGAGCGCACAAGAAACTCGTGATCAAAAATAAAAGGGAAGGCGGAGCCGACCAAAATACCGCGCCAAGGGAAGCACCCTAGGAGGCGGGGCGCAGATCGCACGCAAGCAACCGAGATACGCACAAAAGATTACCACAAAAAGAAAACCGCCAGGAAGGAATTGAAGCATCATTTTCCTAGTAGTAGTACAAAAAACCGCACCCCTGATTTCGCGTTGGAAAAAACCCGCAAAAACCGTGGCAGAAACGGATGAAGCAGTAGTAGGCTCACCAGATCGGCAGCGGAGATCCCCCGTCCCGGTCGTCAGAGACTGGAGAGCAACACGCAACCCGTCGCCGCCCGCGGAGGAGACGGCTCTTCCATGGCGCGAGCGGAGACGGGTCCCCTTCCCGCAGCTCCCACCGAGACGGGCGGATCACGCGGCGCGCGCCGGCGGCGGCAGCTAGTGCCCGTGCAGGGGAGCCCAGACAAGCTCTGAGTCGGAGAGCAAGCTCTGCCCTCGCGCGCGCGGCGCAGCTAACCCTAGCGAGCGGGCGCGGCGGCGGGCGACGCTCCGCTCCTCCCCATTCCGCGGTTGTCTTCCTCCGCGAGTTTACGCCGCCGTAGAGCTGCTCCGGGCAGGGGAGTCCGGCGAGGCGGTGGTGGTGGACTGGCGGTGGCGAAAGACGAGACGGGACGAAGCGGAGACGAAGGGCAAGAAATATCTACGTTTAAAAAGCGGCGAAATGCCAATGTTATTTAATTAATTTGTTGAACTGGACTAAATGGAAACGCGAAACAGGAGGGGCGGGGCCGTATATATACCGCGCCTGGTGCGGTCCCCGCGGCGGTACGCTCACCGCCGGATAACTCCTTGGCCAGTCCGCTCGCGTCACCGGGGCCCACGTGGCGGAGGGTGGCGCGGGGTGGGAAGCGGCGTTTGGACGGGACGGGCGGTGAGGCGACGCGGTGGTGACGTGCGGGCGTTGTCCGGTGCGGGACAGGATAACGCTCGCCAGTACTACGAGACGTGTGTGCGTGCGTGGGTCGATCGAGGACGAGGCTGGACCGCTCCGGCCAGTTGCTGCCGCCGAACCGCCCCGGATTTCGACGGCTCGCGTTTCGCACGTTTACGCAGGTTCAGGAGGTGTGTGCTTCAGCTATGCTTGTGTCGAACAACACCGAAGTTTTTGATTTGATTTGATAGTGATCGGTACGTGAAGTTCGTCTCAGGAACTTTTAAGTCCTTGTATAAACTGCGAGTAATGCACCTAGGCGGTAAGTAGCTATCAATGTAATCAACATACGGGTAAGGTCCTTTCCAATGAGAATTTGCTTCTTCAAGAAATTATGCCCTACATCTCCAGAATCGTTTGAAATGCGCATAATTAATATTCTTAAATTTTAATTGTTGTTGGATTTGCTACAGACATTATGTTGTTCATTTTCAAAAAGAAAATCATGTTTATTCTTTTACACCCTTTTCATTTTCTAAACAACGCCACTTGTCCATAATTCGGCTTGTGGTGTTTTCTAGAATAAGCAGAGGAAAATCCATTATGCTCGTTCTAATATTTACTAGTAATATTTTGTAAGATACCAATAAACAATATGTGTATTGTTGGTATTCTCACACACACTTCAAAAAATCGTCCGATTCAACGATTAATCGCCCGATTAATCCCTATTTAGTGGTCACCGATTAGCCGATAAACTCATTTATCACCAGATTAACCCATTTATCGTCCGATTAATCGACCGATTTGCCTATTAATCGCTAATCTTCAGCCGACCGAGTTAACCCCGATAAGCGATTTCCTCAACATTGCTCACACACACAAACGACAACTTGTGATGGCTATAAATTCCCCACATCAAGATTACACGAACTTTAAGTAAATCATTACACTAATACAAAATTTATGTGGCCGATAATTGACATCATAAGATTTATATTTCAATGTATTTACTTTATGACCATGATACTGTAACACCAAAACCACATGATTAATAGGTAATGCTAGTTTATAGTTTATCAATACCAAAAAAAAATACGGCATATATATTTGGACGGTAGGAGTAGTATTTATATGGTGGATCGATTTTATTGACATGAAATTTATAGCGCATAAATGTAACTCAGGCACATCGACTTTGTATTGCACTCACTAGATTCGTAGTGTTTAAAAACTGATACAAACTCTCATATGTCCTTTGGCAACTACTTGTCATATACTTCTTCTACAAATATATTTCGTTATACATTATCAAAAATTACAACACATGTGTGATTTTCAAAAAAGTATAGTGGTATTTATAAATTACCACCCTAAACAATTATTACATATTATTAGTCGTAGTTAAAATAGTTTGACTCCATGTTTTATTATAAGTCATTCACTTATGGAGAGGCCAAATACACATAATAGTATATTAGGTGAATATGAAAATACATACAAAGATCCAATCAACTGGACAACAAACATGTAATACATAAAGTTGGAGTGTGCAACAATGGAGTTGTGTATCTTGTGGTAAAAATTGGGTTACTATTGTAGATATTGAAAATAGAAGATTGTCTATAAAAAAATCTTGTTGATATATGAATTAATTATTTACCCTAGATTTATGAATACGTAAATTAAATAAGATATATGATCAAAAAATTATTGTTTACCTTCAAGATTTAATAGAGTACTCGACCATATGACTTGGTAATAATTTATTAAGAGAACACCACTGACTTCTCATAATCAAAAAATATAATTTTCTTTCCCGTAAGCTATTTTTACGCATAGATGACTTCCCAAACACTATCGTGTTGACAGGCCACAGTTTAGATGCCTTTATTTGAATTATGGCATATATTTATAAAGTACTCGATTATGTATCCTTACTGCCAATGAAGCTAAATCAAAACTTGGAAAAATTAAGAGAAAATTTATTCATTATTTGGAAGATGTCTCAGTCCACTTTTATTTTCCAAAGTAAAGTGTGGTGTATGATCATATCTAAACGGATGAATTGGCTATGGTTCATGGATTGAAATCGAGATCACTCGGCTATCGTACTTCCAAGGATCATGGTAGAATGATTTGTTTGTTCGATAAATGCCCCCCTCCCCCCTCCCTTGGGTTGGCCGGCCACCCCCTCCCCTCCCCCTATATAAGGTGGAGGGTTGAGGGAGGAGGAACACACAATCGCCCCCCCCCCCTTGTGAAAAAGGAGAGCCCCGTGAAAGAACATATCTCCTTAGGTGGGTTTTGGTATTAATGACAATGGTTGTGTTTAACTAATTATTTGTATAAGAATTGTAGTTCTTATTGATGATAATACTTATCGAAATATTGCCCAAAAGATTGAAGATCTCCATTGGTGTTTTTGCTATTTCCCTATTAAATGACATATGGATGATTCATTGTCTAAGAGAAGAATATCGAATTTATTATATTTATTTGAAGATGTAACGGATAGGCAATTTATTTTCGGTCAACCATTGTCGAAGAAATGGAAAAGAAGGAAGAAAGAAGAAACAAAAGAAAAAGGAGAAAAAATTTGTGCCGGCGGTAGTACCGGAACCGGTACCGCACCTGGTACCGTCAAAAGGGAAAACCACATAGAAGGTTTCCAGTGCCTCCACGCAGGATACCGGTACCAAGGCCGGTACCGACGCCGTTAGTACCGGCCTGGATTGGCCGGTGGTACCGGACGGCAGCGCCCGGTGGTACCGGGGCGGCCTCTCAGCTGCGATGTGCGCTCGTTCGCCCGTTCGCGTGACGACGCGTCACGGTAGTGCCGATAGTACCGACCCAACCTTGCCGGTACTACCGGCCAGGGTTGTAAGTGTACATTGCCCATATGTGTGTTTTTGGTAATTAATGACAACCCCTATGGACTAGTATTTTCATTGAGTTTATATGAAGTAATATTCCATAGGTACTACTTGTAGTCCATGTGGTGGATTCAAGTATGGATACCATGAAGATAAAAGATATACCTTGAGTATTGGCATCAAGATCATCGATTTGAAGACATATATGTGATATGATCAGAAGAAGAAATGAAGATGGGGTTCTTATGAGGAACTCAATATTAGTCATGCTCTAGCTTATGTGTTAAGAAATGAATGATCAAAATCTTGAGTGCTTGATTCCAAGTGAAGAATTCAAGATATTGCTCTAAGTCGGTGTCATGATAGTCTCATGAGTTGAGCTATGGTTGACTAAGATTTAGGGCATACAATCAAACAAATAGTTCTCTATATACCTCAAGATATTATGATAAAGCATGAGAAGATACAATGTTGACCAATACAAAGAGTGAAGAATGAATTCAAGTTTGGTCAACACATGAAGCGTGAAGAATGTGCAACGTGAAGTCATGTGGTATGGTAAGCCTTGTCAATTATGCTTTATGAACTAACCCATCATATATGTGCCCTTGTATTGTCTATATGGGTTAGGTATCTTTCCATGGGTGTGCATGAAAAGTGAGATTTAATATAGCCCATGAGAGGATGAGATCAAAAGGTTGAGTTGGGCAAGTTCAAGATGAGCATCTCAAAAGGATCATATGATTGAAGTTTAGCCGTCCATTTGGTGATAATGGACATGTGAAGATGTGTGATGACCCACAAGTATAGGGGGTGTATCGTAGTACTTTCGATAAATAAGAGTGTCGAACCCAACGAGGAGCAGAAGGTGTTGACAAGCAGTTTCGATGAAGGATTCACTGTAAATGCTCACAGACAAGTATTCAGGGGGTTTTGATATAGCAGATGAATAAAGTACAAGTAAGTAAAATGCGAGAGTAATAATTGCAGCGAGTGGCCCAATCCTTTTTAGCACAAAGGACAAGCCGGTTTGTTTACTTATAATGACCAAACGTTCTTGAGAACACACGGGAATTTAGTCTAGTGCTTTCGCTTCATATAGCTGATTAATCTTCATTGTTTTGATAAGTGTTGTGTGGGTGAATCTATGCTAATGCACCGCCCTTCCTAGGACTAATACATACTTGTGATTATACCCCTTGCAAGCATCCGCAAATACAAGAAAGTAATTAAGATAAATCTAACCACGACCTTAAACTACGAGATCCTGCTATCCCTCCTGCATCGATATACCAACGGGGGTTCAGGTTTCTGTCACTCCGGCAACCCCGCAATCAGCAAACAAATACAAGATGTATTCCCCTAGGCCCATAAAGGTGAAGTATCATGTAGTAGACGTTCACATGACACCACAAGAAGAATAACACCACAACTTAAATATCATAACATTGAATATTACCCAACATAATTCACTACTAACATTTAGACTTCACCCATGTCCTCAAGAACTAAGCGAACTACTCACGAGACATCATATGGAACATGATCAGAGGTGATATGATGATGAATAACAATCTGAACATAAACCTTGGTTCAATGGTTTCACTCAATAGCATCAATAACAAGGAGTAATCAATACCGGGAGAGTTTCCCCTACCAAACAATCAAGATTCAACCCTAGATGTTATAGCGGTGACGAGGTGCAGCGGTGGAGATGGCGGTGATGATGATGGAGATGATGGTTATGATGATCCCAATGATGTCCAGCTCGATGACGGTGACGATGGCGTCGATTTCCCCCTCCGGGAGGGAATTTCTCCGGCAGATTTCAGCCTGCCGAAGAGCTCTTTTCTCTCTGGTGTTTTCCGCCCCGCAGAGGCGGATGTGACTCTTCGCGACTATCCTCTGGAGCTTAGGTTTTCGGGACGAAGAAGTACGCGAAGGAGAGGAGGCCAGAGGGGGCCGTGGGCCCCCTCCCCACCAGGCAGCGCGGCCAGGGCAGGGCCCGCGCCGGCCTATGGGGGGCCCTCCTCGGCTCCTCCTTTTGGCTATCTCCGTCTTCTGGAAAAATAAGATTTTCCGTGTAATTTCCGTCAATTGTTGATCTTCCGAAATATTGCATTCTGACGGTGCCTTTTCCAGCAGAATCCTGACTCCGGTGCGCGATTCTCCAATAATCATGAAACATGCAAAATAGATGAAATAACATAAGTATCATCTCTAAATATGAAATATATCAATGAATAACAGTAAATTATGATATAAAATAGTGATGCAAAATGGACGTATCAACTCCCCCCAAGCTTAGACTTCGTTTGTCCCCAAGCGAAACTGAACTCAGTAAACAAGACCACATGTTTATGGTGATGGGGTTCGTTGCATAGAAAACAAAAAATTTCCTACCGCAAGATGAATAAAACCAACAGATCTAATCTATGGAACACCCAAGGTCTAATCTACAAGATCGAAGCAACGAGATTGAGATGAGACTAACCCTCGAAGATTCCAAAGCCTACGAGATTAATCTCGTTGTTGGTGTAGACGATCGTCCCCGATGCGCAATCCGGCGGCACTTCCGTACTCGGTCGCGCGTACGGTGTCGATGAAGCTCCTTCCTCTCCCGTTCCAGCGGGCAGCGGAGGTGTGGTAGATCTCCTCCAAGTTCCAGCAGCACGACGGCGTGGTGGTGGTAGTGGAGGAAGAAAAACTGCAGGGCTTCGCCTAAGCCGGAGCAGCGTATGGTGGAGGAGAGAGGCGGCCAGAGGAGGGGCAATTATGGGGTAGGGTGGCCGGCCACCCCCTCCCCTCTTTATATAGGGGGCCAGGTCGGTGGGGTGGCCACCATCCCATCTAGGGTTAGGGGGGCGGCGGCCAAAGGGGGGAAGAGGGCTTTCCCCTCCCCCAAGTTGATCCCCCCTAGGGAAACCCTAGGGGTTGGCCGGCTCGGGCCTTGGGGGGCATGTGCCCCCGGCCCATTAGGCCAGGGAGCATCCCCTTGGCCCATGCTAGCCCTCCTAGGTCGTGGGCCCCATGGTGGACCCCTCCAGAACCTTCTAGAACCTTCCAGTCAACCACCGGAAAAATCCCGAACTTTTCCGAAACCCAGAAATCAACTTCCCTTATATGAATCTTATTCTCCGGACTATTCCGGACCTCCTCATGACATCCTGGATCACATCCGAGACTCCGAACAAACTTCGTCTCCATACCATATTCAAATCTACTTATGCGACATCGAACCTTAAGCGCGTCACCCTACGGTTCGCGAACTATGTAGACATGGTCGAGACTCCTCTCCGAGCAATAACCAATAGCGGGATCTAGAGATCCATAATGGCTCCCACATATTCAACGATGACTTAGTGATCGATTGAACCATTTACATACGATGCCAATTCCCTTTGTCACACGATATTTTACTTGTCCGAGGTTTGATCATCGGTATCTCCATACCTTGTTCAACCTCGTTACCGACAAGTACTCTTTACTCAAATCTTGTGGTATGTGATCTCTTATGAACTATTCATATGCTTGCAAGCTAATTAGATGACATTCCACCGAGAGGGCCCGAGTATATCTATCCGTCATCAGGATGGACAAATCCCACTATTGATCCATATGCCTCAACTCACACTTTCCAAATACTTAATCCCATCTTTATAACCACCCATTTAAGCAATGGCGTTTGATGTAATCAAAGTACCCTTCCGGTGTAAGTGATTTACATGATCTCATGGTCGAAGGACTAAGGCAACTATGTATTGAAAGCTTATAGCAAATTGAACTTAATGACTTGATCTTATGCTAGGCTCATTTGGGTGTGTGTCCATTATATCATTCAACCAATGACATAACCTTGTTATTAATAACATCCAATGTTCATGATCACGAAACCATGATCATCCATTAATCAACAAGCTAGTTATACAAGAGGCTTACTAGGGACTCCTTGTTGTTTACATAACACACATGTATCAATGTTTCGGTTAATACAATTATAGCATGGTATGCAAACATTTATCATAAACACAAAGATATTATAATAACCACTTTATTATTGCCTCTTGGGCATATCTCCAACAGTCTCCCACTTGCACTAGAGTCAATAATCTAGATTACATTGTAAGGTACCTAACACCCATGGCATTCTCGTGTTGGTCATGCTTTGCCCTTGGGAGAGCTTTAGTCAACGGATCTGCAACATTCAGATCTGTGTGTACTTTGCAAATATCTACTTCACCATCTTCGATGTACTCGCGAATCGAATGGAAACGCAGCTTGATATGCTTTAGCTTCTTGTGTGACCTTGGTTCCTTTGCATTGGCGATGGCACCCGTGTTGTCACAATAAATGACTAACGGGTCCAATGCACTAGGAACCACACCAAGCTAAACAATGAACCTTTTCATCCATACCGCTTCCGATGAAGCCTCTGAAGCCGCTATATATTCAGATTCTGTTGAAGATTTCGCCACCGTGCACTGCTTGGAACTGCTCCGACTTACTTGCAGCACCATTCAATATAAACACGTACCCAGATCGAGACTTAGAGTCATCAGGATCAGTGTTCCAACTTGCATCGGTGTAACTGGTTACAACGAGCTCTTGGTCACCGCCATAACAAAGAAACATATCCTTAGTCCTTTTCAAGTACTTTAGGATATTCTTGACCGCTGTCCAGTGTTCCATTCCTGGATCACTTTGATATCTGCTGGTTAAACTAACATCATGTGCGATATCCGGTCTAGTACACAGCATGGCATACATGAGAGAGCCTACTGCCGAAGCATAGGGGATCTTGCTCATCCTCTCTCTTTCATCTGCCGTAGCCGGACCTTGAGTCTTACTCAAGACCTTACCTGGCAACATAGGCAAGAACCCTTTCTTGCTTTCATCCATTCTAAACTTCTTTAGAATCTTGTCCAGGTATGTACTCTGTGAAAGGCCTATTAGGCGTCTTGATCTATCTCTATAAATCTTGATGCCTAAAATGTACGCTGATGTCTACGGGTGCTTCTATTCTTGTAGACAGTGTTGGGCCTCCAAGAGCAGAGGTTTGTAGAACAGCAGCAAGTTTCCCTTAAGTGGATCACCCAAGGTTTATCGAACTCAGGGAGGAAGAGGTCAAAGATATCCCTCTCATGCAACCACTGCAACCACAAAGCAAGAAGTCTCTTGTGTCCCCAACACACCTAATAGGTGCACTAGTTCGGCGAAGAGATAGTGAAATACAGGTGGTATGAATAAATGCGAGCGGTAGCAACGGCACCGAGAAAAGTGCTTTGTTGTCCGGGACTGGTGTGTGGTTGATGGCGGTAATATTGCGGGAAGTATAGATGCGGTAAAACGAGTAAACAAACAGCGATAGCGATATTTAGGAACAAGGCCTAGGGATCATACTTTCACTAGTGGACACTCTCAACATTGATCACATAACGGAATAAATAGATAGATGCTAGACTCTACACCCTCTTGTTGGATGATGAACACCACTAAGCGTGTAGGATTACACGAACCCTCAATGCCGGAGTTAACAAGCTCCACAATATTCAATGTTCATATTTAAATAACCTTAGAGTGCATAACGAGATCAACATAACCAAACCAAGTACTAACATAGCATGCACACTTGTCACCTTCACGCTACGAAAGGAGGAATAGATCACATCAATACTATCATAGCAATAGTTAACTTCATAACCTACAAGAGATCACAATCATAGCCTACGCCAAGTACTACACGATGCACACACTGTCACCATTACACCATGCAGGAGGAATAAACTACTTTAATAACATCACTAGAGTAGCACACAGATATATATTGTGATACAAAACACATTGCAATCATAAAGAGATATAAATAAGCACTTCACTCTGCCATTCATAACAGTGAATAAGTATTACGTGAAATATAGCCTAAGAGACCCACACGGTGCACACACTGTCACCTTTACACACGTGGGACAAGGAGTCTCCGGAGATCACATAAGTAAAATCCACTTGACTAGCATAATGACATCTAGATTACAAGCATCATCATATGAATCTCAATCATGTAAGGCAGCTCATGAGATTATTGTATTGAAGCACATAGGAGAGAGATTAACCACATAGCTACCGGTACAGCCCTTAGCCTCGATGGAGAACTACTCCCTCCTCATGGGAGACGAGCAGCGTTGATGGAGATGGCGGTGGTGTCGATGGAGGAGCCTTCCGGGGGCACTTCCCCGTCCCGGTGGCGTGCCGGAACAGAGACTCCTGTCCCCCAGATCTTGGCTTTGCGATGGCGGCGGCTCTGGAAGGTTTTCTCTGGTTTCGTCCAACGTGATAGGGTTTTCCCGACGGAGACCTTAAGTAGGCGGAAGGGCAGCCTCGGAGGGGGCCTGGTGGGCCCACACACTAGGGGGGCGCGCCCCACCCCTTGGCCGCGCTGCCCTGGCGTGTGGGGCCCCCCTGGCTCCTCTCCGGTACTTCTTCGATGCTCTGGAACCTTCCGGGAAAAATAGGATGTTGGGCGTTGATTTCGTCCGATTCCGAGAATATTTCCTTTCTAGGATTTCTGAAACCAAAAACAGCAGAAAACAGGAACTGGCACTTCGGCATCTCGTCAATAGGTTAGTTCCGGAAAATGCATCAAAACGATATAAAGTGTTAACAAAACATGTAGGTATTATCATAAAAGTAGCATGGAACATAAAAAAATTATAGATACGTTTGAGACGTATCAAGCATCCCCAAGCTTAGTTCCTACTCGCCCTCGAGTAGGTAAACGATAACAAAGATAATTTCTTAAGTGACATTCTATCATAATCTTGATCAATACTATTGTAAAGCATATGAGATGAATGCAGCGATTCAAAGCAATGGTAAAGATAATGACTAAACAATTGAATCATATAGCAAAGACTTTTCATGAACAGTACTTTTCAAGACAAGCATCAATAAGACTTGCATAAGAGTTACTCATAAAGCAATAGATTCTTAGTAAAAGGCATTGAAGCAACACAAAGGAAGATATAAGTTTCAGCAGTTGCTTTCAACTTCAACATGTATATCTCATGGATATTTGTCAGCATAAAGTAATATAACAAGTGCAATAGGTAAACATGTAAGAATCAATGCACAGTTAACACAAGTGTTTGCTTCTAAGATAGAAATAAGTAGGTAAACTGACTCAACAATAAAGTAAAAGATAGGCCCTTCGCAGAGGGAAGCATGGATTACTGTTTTTGTGCTAGAGCTTTTCATTTTGAAAACATAGAAACAATTTTGTCAACGGTAGTAATAAAGCATATGCATTATGTAAATTATATCCTACAAGTTGCAAGCCTCATGCATAGTATACTAATAGTGCTCGCACCTTGTCCTAATTAGCTTGGGTTAACACGGATTATCATTGCATAGCATATGTTTCAACCAAGTGTCACAAAGGGGTACCTCTATGCCGCTTGTACAAAGGTCTAAGGAGAAAGCTCGCATTGGATTTCTCGCTTTTGATTATTCTCAACTTAGACATCCATACCGGGACAACATAGACAATAGATAATGGACTCCTCTTTAATGCATAAGCATTCAACAACGATTATTATTCTCATAAGAGATTGAGGATTAGCTGTGCACACTGAAACTTCCACCATGAATCATGGCTTTAGTTAGCGGCCCAATGTTCTTCTCTAACAGTATGCATACTCAAACCATTTGATTGTGAAAACCGCCCTTACTTCAGACAAGACGGACATGCATAGAAACTCACATGATATTCAACAAAGTGTTGATGGCGTCCCCAGAAACATGGTTATCGCACAACAAGCAACTTAATAAGAGATAAAGTGCATAAGTACATATTCAATACCACAATAGTTTTTAGGCTATTTGTCCCATGAGCTATATATTGTAAAGATAAAGAATAGAAATTTAAAGGTAGCACTCAAGCAATTTACTTTGGAATGGCGGAGAAATACCATGTAGTAGGTAGATATGGTGGACACAAATGGCATAGTGTTTGGCTCAAAGATTTGGATGCACGAGAAGAATTCCTCTCAATACAAGGCTAGGCTAGCAAGGTTGTTTGAAGCAAACTCAAGTATAAAAGGTGCAACAAGACTCACATGTGAACATATTGTAAGAATTATAAGACTTTACATCGTCTCCTTGTTGCTCAAACGCCTCAACCAGAAAATATCTAGACTCTAGAGAAACTAATCATGCAAACCAAATTTTAACAAGCTCTATGTAGTTCTTCATTAATGGGTACAAGGTACATGATGCAAGAGCTTAAACATGATCTATATGAGCACAACAATTGCCAAGTATCAAATTATTCAAGATATTATACCAATTACCACATGTAGCATTTCCCGTTTCCAACCATATAACAATTAACGAAGCAGTTTCAACCTTCGCCATGAACACTAAAAGATAAAGCGAAGAACACATGTGTTCATATGAACCGAGTGGAGCGTGTCTCTCTCCCACAGAAGCATGTATTTATTCAGAGAATGAAAATAACAAAACGAAAATAAAAGCACACAGACGCTCCAAGTAAAGAACATAAGATGTGACCGAATAAAAATATAGTTTCAAGAGAAGAAACCTGATAATTTGTCGATGAAGAAGGGGATGCCTTGGGCATCCCCAAGCTTAGATGCTTGAGTCTTCTTGAAATATGCAGGGATGAACCACGGGGCATCCCCATGCTTAGAGGTTTCACTCTTCTTGATCATATTGTATCATCCTCCTCTCTTGACCCTTGAAAACTTCCTCCACACCAAACTTAAAACAAACTCATTAGAGGGTTAGTGCATAATAAAAAATTCACATGTTCAGAGGTGACACAATCATTCTTAACACTCTGGACATTGCCCAAAGCTACTTGGAAGGTAATGGAACAAAGAAATCCATCCAACACAGCGAAAGAGGCAATGCGAAATAAAAGGCAGAATCTGTCAAAACATAACAGTCTGTAAAGACGAATTTTAAAGAGGCACCAGACTTGCTCAAATGAAAATGCTCAAATTGAATGAAATTTGCGTACATATCTGAGGATCACTCACGTAAATTGGCATAATTTTCTGAGTTACCTACAGAGAATTAGGCTCAGATTCGTGACAGCAAGAAATCTATTTCTGCGCAGTAATCCAAATCTAATATGAACCTTACTATCAAAGACTTTACTTGGCACAACTAGGCACAAAACTAAGATAAGGAGAGGTTGCTACAGTAGTAACAACTTCCAAGACACAAATACAAAATAGAGGTACTGTAGCAAAATAAACACATGGGTTATCTCCCAAGAAGTTCTTTATTTATAGCCATTAAGATGGGCTCAGCAGTTTTACTGATGCACTCGCAAGAAATAGTAGTTGAAGCAAAAGAGAGCATCAAGAAGCAAATTTAAAACACATTTAAGTCTAACATGCTTCCTATGCATAGGAATCTTGTAAATAAACAAATTCATGAAGCATAATGCAACAAGCATAGAAAGATAAAACAAGTGCAGCTTCAAGATTTTCAGCAAAAAGAGAGGTGTTTTAATAACATGAAAATTTCTACAACCATATTTTCCTCTCTCATAATAATATCCAGTAGCATCATGAGCAAACTTAACAATATAACTATCAAATGAAACATTCTTATCATGAGTCTCATGCATAAAATTATTACTCTCCACATAAGCATAATCAATTTTATTAGTTGTAATGGGAGCAAATTCAACAAAGTAGCTATCATTATCATTCTCATCAAGTGTAGGAGGCACAGTATAATCACAACAAAATTTACTCTCCATAGTAGGTGGCACCAAAAGACCACTATCATTATAATCATCATAAATAGGAGGCAAAGTATCATCAAAGAAAATTTTCTCCTCAATGCTTGGGGGACTAAAAAGATCATGAAAACCAGCTTCCCCAAGCTTAGAACTTTATATATCATTATCAAAAATGGTGTTCAAAGCGTTCGTACTAATACTACTACCAGCATGCAAATAAGGTTCCATAGGTTTTTTAATTTTCGCATTAAACCATTCATGTCTTAACTCAGGAAATAGAATAAGAAGCTCATTGTTGTCCATTATGCCTAACTAGTGTAAACAAGAAACAAAAAGATGCAATTGCAGGATCTAAAGGAAATAGCTTCGAACACTCACACAATGGCGCCGAGAAAAGTACTTTACACGGGACCGGAGTATGAATGCCTTTTACCTTTCCTCCCCGGCAACGGCGCCGGAAAAGTGCTTGATGTCTACGGGTGCTTCTATTCTTGTAGACAGGTGTTGGGCCTCCAAGAGCGAGATGTTTGTAGAACAACGACAACTTTCCCTTAAGTGGATCACCCAAGGTTTATCGAACTCGGGGAGGAAGAGGTCAAAGATATCCCTCTCATGCAACCCTGCAACCACAAAGCAAGAAGTCTCTTGTGTCCCCAACACACCTAATAGGTGCACTAGTTCGGCGAAGAGATAGTGAAATACGGGTGGTATGAATAAATGCGAGCGATAGCAACGGCACCGAGAAAAGTGCTTTGCTGTCCAGGACTGGTGTGTGGTTGATGGCGGTAATATTGCAGGAAGTATAGATGCAGTAAAACAGTAAACAAACAGCGATAGCAGTATTTAGGAACAAGGCCTAGGGATCATACTTTCACTAGTGGACACTCTCAACATTGATCACATAACAAATAGATAGATGCTAGACTCTACACCCTCTTGTTGCATGATGAACACCACTAACTGTGTAGGATTACACGAACCCTCAATGCCGGAGTTAACAAGCTCCACAATATTCAATGTTCATATTTAAATAACCTTAGAGTGCATAACAGATCAACATAACCAAACCAAGTACTAACATAGCATGCACACTATCACCTTCACGCTACGAAAGGAGGAATAGATCACATCAATACTATCATAGCAATAGTTAACTTCATAATCTACAAGAGATCACAATCATAGCCTACGCCAAGTACTACACGATGCACACACTGTCACCATTACACCGTGCAGGAGGAATAAACTACTTTAATAACATCACTATAGTAGCACCCAGATATATATTGTGATACAAAACACATTGCAATCATAAAGAGATATAAATAAGCACTTCACTCTGCCATTCATAACAGTGAATAAGTAATCTGTGAAATATAGCCTAAGAGACTCACACGGTGCACACAGTGTCACCTTTACACACGTGGGACAAGGAGTCTCCGGAGATCACATAAGTAAAATCCACTTGACTAGCATAATGGCATCTAGATTACAAGCATCATCATATGAATCTCAATCATGTAAGGCAGCTCATGAGATTATTGTATTGAAGCACATAGGAGAGAGATTAACCACATAGCTACCGGTACAGCCCTTAGCTTCGATGGAGAACTACTCCCTCCTCATGGGAGACGAGCAGCGTTGATGGAGATGGCGGTGGTGTCGATGGAGGAGCCTCCGGGGGCACTTCCCCGTCCCGGCGGCGTGCCGGAACAGAGACTCCTGTCCCCCAGATCTTGGCTTCGCGATGGCGGCGGCTCTGGAAGGTTTTCTCTGGTTTTGTCCATCGTGATAGGGTTTTCGCGACGGAGACCTTAAGTAGGCGGAAGGGCAGCCTCGGAGGGGGCCTGGTGGGCCCACACACTAGGGGGGCGCGCCCCACCCCTTGGCCGCGCCGCCCTGGCGTGTGGGCCCCCCTGGCTCCTATCCGGCACTTCTTCGATGCTCTGGAACCTTCCGGGAAAAATAGGATGTTGGGCGTTGATTTCGTCCGATTCCGAGAATATTTCCTTTCTAGGATTTCTGAAACCAAAAACAGCACAAAACAGGAACTGGCACTTCGGCATCTCGTCAATAGGTTAGTTCCGGAAAATGCATCAAAACGATATAAAGTGTGAACAAAACATGTAGGTATTATCATAAAAGTAGCATGGAACATAAGAAATTATAGATACATTTGAGACGTATCATACGCTGCTTCACCAAGGTCTTTCATTGAAAAAGACTTATTCAAATAACCTTTAACGCTGCTTAATAGTTCTATATCATTCCCAATCAATAATATGTCATCCACATATAATATCAGGAACGCTACAGAGCTCCCACTCACTTTCTTGTAAATACAGGCCTCACCATGAGTCCGTATAAAACCGAAGTCTTTGATCACCCTATCAAAGCGTAGGTTCCAACTCCGGGATGCTTGCTTCGAGTCCATAAATGGAGCGCTGAAGTTTGCATACCTTGTCGACATTTTGAGGATCGACAAAACCTTTGGGTTGTACCATATACAACTCTTCCTCAATATCACCATTAAGGAACGCCGTTTTGACATCCATCCGCCAAATCTCATAATCGAAAAATGCAGCTATTGCTAACAAAATCCTCACGAGACTTTAGCTTCGCTACGGGTGAGAAAGTCTCATTGTAGTCAACTCCTTGAATTTGTCGGAAACCTTTTGCGACAAGTCGAGCTTTATAGACGATAATATAACCATCGGCATCTGTTTTTCTCTTGAAGATCCATTTATTCTCGACAGCCTTGCGGCTATCGGGTAAGTCTACCAAAGTCCATACTTTGTTATCATACATGGATCCCATTTCGGATTTCATGGCTTCTTGCCATTTGTTGGAATCTGGGCTCACCATCGCTTCTTCATACGTCGCAGGGTCCTCATCATTGTTGTCCACAATCATGACATTTAGACAGGGATCATACCAATCAGGAGTGGTACGCTCCCTCGTCGATCTGCGATGTTCAGTAGCTTCCTCGTTTGAAGTTTCATGATCATGATCATTCGCTTCCTCTCCTATCGGTGTAGGTTGCGCAGGAACATCTTCCGGCACTGCGCTACTCTGATCTATGAGAGAAGGTTCAATAACCTCGTCGAGTTCTACTTTTCTTCCAGTCACTTCTTTAGTGAGAAACTCCTTCTCAAGAAAGGATCCGTTCTTGGCAACAAAGATTTTGCCTTCGGATCTGTGATAGAAAGTATACCCAATTGTTTCTTTAGGGTATCCTATGAAGACGCATTTCTCCGCTTTGGGTTCTAGCTTGTCGGGTTGTAACTTCTTTACATAAGCTTCGCAACCCCAAACTTTAAGGAACGACAGCTTAGGTTTCTTTCCAAACCATAATTCATACGGTGTCGTTTCAACGGATTTAGAAGGTGCCCTATTTAAAGTGAATGCGGCTGTCTCTAATGCATAACCCCAAAACGATAACGGTAAATCAGTAAGAGACATCATAGAACGAACCATATCTAAGAGAGTTCGATTACGATGTTCAGACACACCATTGCGATGTGGTGTTCCCGGCGGTGTCAACTGTGAAAGTATTCCGCATTTCTTTAAATGCATGCCAAACTCATAACTCAGATATTCGCCTCCGCAATCAGAACGCAGAAACTTAATCTTCTTGTTACGTTGATTTTCTACTTCACTTTGGAATTCCTTAAACTTCTCGAAAGTTTCGGACTTATGTTTCATAAAGTAAATATACCCATATCTACTCAGATCATCCGTGAAGATTAGAACATAACGATAACCACCGCGCGATGCTACACTCATTGGTCTGCACACATCGGCATGTATGATTTCCAATAAGTCTGTAGCTCGCTCCATTGTACCAGAAAATGGAGTCTTAGTCATTTTACCCATTAGACATGCTTCGCATCTATCAAGTGACTCAAAGTCAAGTGACTCAAGAAGTCCATCGGAATGGAGTTTCTTTATGCACTTCACTCCAATATGACCAAGACGATAGTGCCACATGTAAGTAGAATTATCATTCAATTTAATTCGCTTAGCATCAATGTTATGAACATGTGTATCACTACTATCGAGATTTAACAAGAATAAAACATTCATCTCAGGTGCATGGCCATAAAATACATTACTCATATAAATCGAACAACCATTATTCTCAGACTTAAACGAATAACCGTCTTGCATCAAACAAGATCCAGATATAATGTTCATGCTCAACGCAGGTACCAAATAACAATTATTGAGGTTTAAAACTAATCCCGAAGGTAGATGTAGAGGGAGCGTGCCGACGGCGATCACATCGACCTTGGATCCATTTCCAACGCGCATCGTCACCTCATCCCTTGCCAGGCTTCGTTTATTCCGCAGTTCCTGTTTCGAGTTACAAATGTGAGCAACCGAACCAGTATCAAATACCCAGGCACTACTACGAGAACCAGTAAGATAAACATCAATAACATGTATATCACATATACCTTTCTTTTTCTTGATAAGGCCGCTCTTCGGATCAGCCAAGTATTTGGAGCAATTCCGCTTCCGAGTGCCCCTTCTCCTTGCGGTAATAGCACTCGGTATCGGGCTTAGGGCCAGCCTTAGGCTTCACGGGAGGCGCGACTAGCTTTCTTGCCGCTCTTCTTGAAGTTGCCCTTGTTAGGCTTGCCCTGTTTCTTGAAATTGGTGGTCTTGTTGACCATCAACACTTGGTGCTCTTTCTGTATCTCAATCTCAGCAGATTTCAGCATGGAGAAGAGTTCAGGTAACTCTTTGTTCATGTTCTGCATATTGTAGTTCATCACAAAGTTCTTGTAACTATGTGGCAGTGATTGGAGGACACGATTTATCCCCAGCTTGTTAGGAATCACTATCCCCAAGTCATCGAGTTTCTTCGCATGCCGGACATAGCGAGCATGTGCTCACTAACGGAGCTGCCCTCTTCCATCATGCAAGCCGAAGAAGTGTTTCGATGCTTCATAGCATTCCACGGCCGCATGAGTCTCAAAAATAGCTTTCAGCTCATTGACCAGCTCATACGGATCGTGGTGCTCAAAACGTTTTTGAAGATCGGCTTCCGGACCGCACAGGATGGCACACTGAACTTGAGAGTACCGAATGACCCGAGTCTCGTAAACATTCTTTACGTCCTCAGATACTACAGGAGGTGGTGGGGAACCCAGCGGTGCTTCGAGCACATATTGCAGATTTCCACCACTGAGGAAGATCCTCACATGGCGGAACCAGTCGGTGAAGTTGCTACCGTTGCTCTTAAGCTTTTCTTTCTCTAGGAACTGGTTAAAATTGATGGAGGGGGACGCCATGATCTACAACATATTTGCAAAGAGTTTAGACTAAGTTTATGATAAATTGAGTTCAATTTTAATTCTTAAATTAACTAGGTGAACTCCCACTTAAAACAACATCCCTCGCATTGTCTTAGTGATTACACGAACCAAATCCACTACACCAAGTCCGATCTTCACGAGAAAAGATGTAGCTTCAAAGGCGAACAATCAAAGTGTTCATCATATCATTCATATGACTCATGCTCTACCTTTCGTTATCCCGTGTTCCGAGACCATGTCTGTACATGCTAGGCTCGTCAAGGCAACCTTAGTATCCGCATGTGCAAAAACTGGCTTGCACCCGTTGTATGCACATGTAGAGTCTATCACACCCGATCATCACGAGATGCTTCGAAACGACAAGTCTTAACAACGGTGCATACTAAGGATGAACACTTTATTATCTTGATATTTAGTGAGAGGGATCATCTTATAATGCTACCGTCACGATCTAAGCAAAATAAGATGCATAAAAGGATTAACATCACATGCAATTCATAATGTGTGATATGATATGGCCTTTCTTCTTGTGCTTTTGATCTCCATCTCCAAAGCACGGACATGATCTCCATCATCACCAGCAAGGCGTCAAGGTCAGTGGCGCCGCTTCATGGTTGTCCATCACTTATAGCTACTATAACAACTACTTGAAATAAAGCTATTACACGATGAATAGACACGCAGGTCTTTAACAAAAATTAAAGACAACCATTAGGCTCCTGCCGGTTGCCATAATACAACAATGAACATCTCATACATCAAATATAATCATCATCACATTATGGCCATATCACATCACCAAACCCTGCAAAAACAAGTTAGACGCCTCTAATTTGGTTTGCATATTTTACGTGGTTTAGGGTTTTTGAGTAAGATCCAATCTACCTACAAACATGAAACACAACGGTGATACTAGTGTTGACAATAGAAGTGCAAATTGCAATCTTCACTATGGTGGGAGAGACAGACACCCGCAAAGCCACTTATGCAATACAAGTTGCATGTCAAGCGTGGAGCAAGTCTCATGAGACGCGGTCATGTAAAGTTAGCTCGGGCCGCTTCATCCCACCATCCCGCAAGAAGCAAAGTACACAAACTAAAGCAACAAAAGCATCACCGCCCACAAAACCATTGTGTTCTACTCGTGCAACGAGATCTATGCATAGACATGGCTCTGATACCACTGATGGGGTTCGTTGCATAGAAAACAAAAAATTTCCTACCGCAAGACGAATAAAACCAACAGATCTAATCTATGGAACACCCAAGATCTAATCTACAAGATCGAAGCAACGAGATTGAGATGAGACTAACACTCGAAGATTCCAAAGCCTACGAGATTAATCTCGTTGTTGGTGTAGACGATCGTCCCCGGTACTGCAATCCGGCAGCACTTCCGTACTCGGTTGCGCGTACGGTGTCGATGAAGCTCCTTCCTCTCCCGTTCCAGCGGGAAACGGAGGTGTGGTAGATCTCCTCCAAGTTCCAGCAGCACGACGGCGTGGTGGTGGTAGTGGAGGAAGAAAAAACTGCAGGGCTTCGCCTAAGCCGGAGCAGCGTATGGTGGAGGAGAGAGGCGGCCAGAGGAGGGGCAATGATGGGGTAGGGTGGCCGGCCACCCCCTCCCCTCTTTATATAGGGGGGCAGGTCGGTGGGGTGGCCCCCCATCCCATCTAGGGTTAGGGGGGCGGCGGCCAAAGGGGGGAAGAGGGCTTTCCCCTCCCCCAAGTTGATCCCCCCTAGGGAAACCCTAGGGGTTGGCCGGCCTGGGCCTTGGGGGGCATGTGCCCCCGGCCCATTAGGCCAGGGAGCATCCCCTCGGCCCATGCTAGCCCTCCTAGGTCGTGGGCCCCATGGTGGACCCCTCCGGAACCTTCTAGAACCTTCTAGTCAACCACCGGAAAAATCCCGAACTTTTCTGAAACCCATAAATCAACTTCCCTTATATGAATCTTATTCTCCGGACTATTCCATACCTCCTCGTGACATCCTGGATCACATCCGAGACTCCGAACAAACTTCGTCTCCATACCATATTCAAATCTACTTATGCGACATCGAACCTTAAGCGCGTCACCCTACGGTTCGCGAACTATGTAGACATGGTCGAGACTCCTCTCCGAGCAATAACCAATAGCGGGATCTAGAGATCCATAATGGCTCCCACATATTCAACGATGACTTAGTGATCGATTGAACCATTTACATACGATGCCAATTCCCTTTGTCACACGATATTTTACTTGTCCGAGGTTTGATCATCGGTATCACCATACCTTGTTCAACCTCGTTACCGACAAGTACTCTTTACTCGTACCGTGGTATGTGATCTCTTATGAACTATTCATATGATTGCAAGCTAATTAGATGACATTCCATCGAGAGGGCCCAGAGTATATCTATCCGTCATCAGGATGGAAAAATCCCACTATTGATCCATATGCCTCAACTCACACTTTCCAAATACTTAATCCCATCTTTATAACCACCCATTTACGCAATGGCGTTTGATGTAATCAAAGTACCCTTCCGGTGTAAGTGATTTACATGATCTCATGGTCGAAGGACTAAGGCAACTATGTATTGAAAGCTTATAGCAAATTGAACTTAATGACTTGATCTTATGCTACGCTCATTTGGGTGTGTGTCCATTATATCATTCAACCAATGACATAACCTTGTTATTAATAACATCCAATGTTCATGATCACGAAACCATGATCATCCATTAATCAACAAGCTAGTTATACAAGAGGCTTACTAGGGACTCCTTGTTGTTTACATAACACACATGTATCAATGTTTCGGTTAATACAATTATAGCATGGTATGCAAACATTTATCATAAACACAAAGATATTATAATAACCACTTTATTATTGCCTCTTGGGCATATCTCCAACATATGGAGTGAAGAGTCGATAAATAAAATACGGACAAGAAACATCATATTAATTCACACAAGACATTCCAGTGAGCAACTTCCCCATATGACTCAACTTGAAACAAGTAAAAGGAAATCACAAATAGAGGTGCATAGGAAATCATAATTGGTGATGGCAAACTTCGTTCTTGGTCAGAGAACAATTAACAGGTTGTACTTATCTATTGAGCAGCGCTCTTATATTAAAGCTTATAACAAAACTTGCATACTCAATCATAATAATTTCCTCATAATCATCGATAACCTTCAAAGCTATATTCATTCAGATAAACTTGTACTGAACAAGGAAGAATAAAAGACATGATTAAGTAGATCACAGTATAAATGGTTTGATCACAACAACTCAATTGCTTCCTTAAGATAGAGGGAAATAGGTTTACTGACTCAACATAAAGTAAAAGATAGGCCCTTCGTAGAGGGAAGCAGGGATTAAATCATGTGCTAGAGATTTTTAAGTTTTGAAATCACATAGAGAGCATAAAACTAAAGTTTTGAGAGGTGTTTGTTGTTGTCAACAAATGGTAGTGGGTACTCTAACCCCCTTGCCAAACATACTTCCAAAGAGCGGCTCCCATGAAGGACGTTATCTCTACCAGCAAGGTAGATCATCCCTCTTCTCTTTTGTTTACACATGTACTTTAGTTTATTTAAGGATGACACTCCTCCCAACCTTTGCTTTCTCAAGCCATGGCTAACCGAATCCTCGGGTGCCTTCCATTATTTCACATACCATGGAGGAGTGTCTATTGCAAAATTAAGTTGCTTACTGATGAATCAGGGCAAAACATGTGAAGAGAGTTATTAATGAAAGTTGATTAATTGGGGCTGGGAACCCCGTTGCGAGCTCTTTTTGCAAAATTATAGGATAAGTGGATGAAGCCACTAGTCCATTAGTGAAAGCTGCCCAACAAGATTGAAAGATAAAACACCACATACTTCCTCATGAGCTATAAAACATTGACACAAATGAGAGGTAATAACTTTTGAATTGTTTAAAGGTAACACATGAAGTATTTACTTGGAATGGCACGGAAATACCACATAGTAGGTAGTTATGGTGGACACTGATGGCATAGGTTTGGTTTAAGGGTTTGGATGCACGAGAAGCATTCCCTCTCAGTACAGGTCTTTGGCTAGCAAGGTTGATTAGCAAGCATAAGAGTTGAGGAAAACAAACAAATATACATGTGATAGAAACAATCATGCATTTTCCTTGTAAGCACAAACAATCTTAACTTCAGAATACTAAGCTAGGAGCTAGCAAGAAAGAAAGATAATAAAATAACAAACGACATCTTGGTCTCAGGAATCCTGAAACTAGCAGCATAGCTTATGTGTTTAAACCTGTTTTCATACTCACAGTTTTGATTTTGAACATCATAGAGTTGAGCTTGGAGTTTGTTGGTGGTGTCGTGAAGTGAGAGGATATCGTTCCACAGCTTTGCGGTCTCCTTCTCGTGTTCATCAATAAGTTCAGACATGATCTTGTGGAAGATGTCCACTTCACGCTCAGCCATCTTCTTGTAGTTAAAGACCTCTTGTTCTAGCTTCTCCATCCTGTCTTCCAAGCTTCCTTCTCCTTTAGGACCCCGGACATCTTCAATCTGCAACTCTCCATCTACGAGCAGCAATTCCTTGGGGTGCATCTTCAACTCGCTCATGTACGGGTTGACGACATCCTCAAAGAAGCTGTCCTTCGGAGTTCCCGACGAAGACATGGTGTCTCTAGATCAAAAAGATCCTGGCAGAAAACAGCTCGAAACAAAACGCGACGAGAAAATGATATACGGACCTCCAGGGGTCCGGGGGATTATATAGCAGAAATTTTCACGACAGAAGGAATGTACCATGTCGAACCAGAGTCGGAGAGGGGCAGCGAGGGGCTCTCCTCATAGGGCGGCGCGGCCAGGCTGGGGCCCGCGCCGGCCTATGGGGGCACGCCCTCGTGCGTCTCCTCCACTCTGTTTCGATCTCGTAATTTTTCATATTTCCCGAAAATAGCAAAAACATTGTTCGGAAGGTTAAACGTGGACTTTTTATTACCAGTATTGTTACCTATTCAAAGTCGAACTCTGCAGAACTGTCAATTTGACCTTTGATGAAGGCTTCCGGAGTTACCACTCGGATAACATCAACATCTTCATTATAAGAATCACCAGAGATATAATGCTTGAGTCTTTGTCCATTCACCACTTGTGTGGCATTACCTTGCAGAGAACTAATTTTCATTGCTCCTGATCGATACACCTCCTCAATGACATATGGTCCTTCCCATTTTGAGAGTAATTTCCCTTCAAAAAATCTGAGACGAGACCGATACAATAGGACTTTATCCCCAACATTAAATTCTCTTTTGATAATTCTTCTATCATGCCTTTTCTTAACTTTCTCTTTAAAGAGTTTAGCATTTTCATAAGCTTCATTTCTCCATTCATCTAGAGAACTCAATTGTAGCAATCTCTTTTCACCGGCAAGTTTAGGATCTTTATTTAGTTCTCTTACAGCCCAATAAGCTTTGTGCTCTAGTTCTAAAGGTAAATGACAAGCTTTCCCATAAACCATTTTATACGGTGGCATGCCCATAGGATTTTATAAGCGTTTCTATAAGCCCATAGTGCTTCCTTCAATTTAATAGCCCAGTTCTTTCTAGATTTATTAACAGTCTTTTGCAAGATAGATTTAATCTATCTATTTGATAATTCTACTTGCCCACTAGTTTGAGGATGATAAGCGGAAGCAATTCTATGATTAATACCATATTTAGCAAGAGTTTTTCTAAAACCTCCATGAATAAAATGAGAGCCTCCATCAGTCATAAGATATCTAGGAACTCCAAATCTAGGAAAAATAATATCTAAAAGCATTCTTAAAGAGCTCTCACCATCAGCACTTTTTGTGGGTATGGCTTCCACCCATTTAGTAACATAATCAACAACAACAAGTATATGAGTGTTACCTTCTGAAGAAGGGAAAGGACCCATGAAGTCAAATCCCCAACAATTGAATGGTTTAATAACAAGAGTATAATTCATAGGCATTTCATTGAGTCTGGAGATATTACCAACCCTTTGACATTCATCACAAGATAAAATAAACTTTCTTGCATCTTTGAAGAGAGTTGGCCAATAGAAACCTGATTGTAGAACCTTTTGCGCGGTTCTGTCTCCGGCGTGATGTCCTCCATAAAAACTACCATGACACTTACTCAATATCTCTTGTTGTTCATATTCGGGAACACACCTTCGCAGAATACCATCTACTCCTTCTTTATATAAGTGTGGGTCATCCCAAAAATAATGCCTCAAGTCATAAAAGAATTTCCTCCTTTGCTTGAGCTGAAAAGGTTGGAGGCAAGTACTTGGAAACAATAAAGTTAGCATAATCAGCGTACCAAGGACTATCTCGCGAGCTCACCTTTATTACAGCCAATTGTTCATTTGGAAAACTATCATTAACGAGAACAGGATCATAAGCAATATTTTCCAATCTAGATAAATTATCAGCAACAGGATTATCAGCACCTTTCCTATCTATAATATGTAAATCAAATTCTTGCAAAAGAAGCACCCATCTAATAAGCCTTGGCTTAGCATCTTTCTTTGCCATAAGGTATCTAATTGCAGCATGATCAGTATGAATCGTAACTTTTGAATCAACAATATGGGATCTAAACTTGTCACAAGCAAAGACTACAGCTAATAATTCTTTTTCAGTTGTAGCATAATTTCTTTGAGCATCATCAAGAGTTTTGCTAGCATAATGAATAACATTTAATTTTTTATCTACTCGCTGTCCAAGAACAGCGCCTACAGCAAAATCACTAGCATCACACATAATTTCAAAAGGTAAATTCCAATCAGGAGGTTCAACTACTGGAGCAGTTGTTAAGGCTTTCTTTAGAGTTTCAAAAGCTTCCTTACAATCATCATCAAAAACAAAAGGTACATCTTTTTGAAGAAGATTAGTAAGAGGCTTTGAAATCTTTGAGAAATCTTTAATAAATCTCCTATAAAACCCAGCATGACCAAGAACACTACGAATACCTTTAACATCCCTAGGATAGGGCATCTTCTCAACTGCTTCAACTTTAGCTCTATCAACTTCAATACCTCTCTCGGAAATGTTATGTCCCAATACAATTCCTACATTAACCATAAAGTGGCATTTCTCCCAATTAAGAACAAGGTTAGTTTCTTCACATCTCTACAAAACTTTATCAAGGTTTCACAAGCAATTATCAAAAGAATTCCTATCGACAGAAAAATCATCCATGAATACCTCTACAATATTCTCACAAAAGCCATGAAAAATAGCAGACATGCATCTTTGAAAAGTAGCAGGAGCATTACATAAACCAAAAGACATACGCCTATAAGCATCGGTTCCATAGGGACAAGTGAAAGTGGTTTTCTCTTGATCTTTAGTTTTAACAGCAATTTGTGAAAACCCAGAATAACCATCAAGAAAGCAAAAATGAATATTTTTAGACAACCTTTCTAGCATTTGATCAATAAAAGGTAAAGGGTAATGATCTTTCTTAGTAACTTTATTAACTTTTCGATAATCAATGCACATTCTATACCCTACAACTACTCTTTGAGGGATGAGCTCATCATTATCATTAGGCACAACAGTCATTCCTCCTTTCTTAGGAACACAATGCACAGGACTAACCCATCTACTATCGGCAATAGGGTATATAATACCAGCTTCAAGAAGTTTTAATACCTCATTCCTTACCACATCCTTCATCTTAGGAATTAGACGACGCTGATGTTCAACAACATGCTTTGCATCATCTTCCATGTTGATAGCATGTTGGCAAATAGAGGGAGAAATCCCCTTCAAGTCATCAAGAGTGTAGCCAATAGCTCCTCGGTGTTTCTTCAATATTTCCAATAACCTTTCTTCCTCAAAATCTGAAAGCTTAGAACTAATAATAACAGGATATATTTGATGACCCAAAAGTATAGGGGGTGTATCGTAGTACTTTCGATAAATAAGAGTGTCGAACCCAACGAGGAGCAGAAGGTGTTGACAAGCAGTTTCGATGAAGGATTCACTGTAAATGCTCACAGACAAGTATTCAGGGGGTTTTGATGTAACAGATGAATAAAGTACAAGTAAGTAAAATGCGAGAGAAATAATTGCAGCGAGTGGCCCAATCCTTTTTAGCACAAAGGACAAGCCGGTTTGTTTACATATAATGACCAAACGTTCTCGAGGACACACGGGATTTTAGTCTAGTGCTTTCGCTACATACGGCTGATTAATCTTCATTGTTTTGATAAGTGTTGTGTGGGTGAACCTATGCTAATGTACCGCCCTTCCTAGGACTAATACATACTTGTGATTATACCCCTTGCAAGCATCCGCAACTACAAGAAAGTAATTAAGATAAATCTAACCACAGCCTTAAACTGAGATCATGCGATCCCTCCCGCAT
The DNA here is from genome assembly GCF_022539505.1 of Lolium rigidum. Lineage (NCBI taxonomy): Eukaryota > Viridiplantae > Streptophyta > Magnoliopsida > Poales > Poaceae > Lolium > Lolium rigidum. The sequence goes on from NC_061514.1 coordinate 147,072,206, forward strand.
CGATATACCAACGGGGGTTTAGGTTTCGTCACTCCGGCAACCCCGCAATTGGCAAACGAGTACAAGATGCATTCCCCTAGGCCCATAAATGGTGAAGTGTCGTGTAGTCGACGTTCACACGACACCACTAGAAGAATAACACCACAACTTAAATATCATAACATTGAATATTACTCAACCATAGTTCACTACTAGCATTTATACTTCACCCATGTCCTCAAGAACTAAACGAACTACTCACGAGACATCATATGGAACATGATCAGAGGTGATATGATGATGAATAACAATCTGAACATAAACCTTGGTTCAATGGTTTCACTCAATAGCATCAATAACAAGTAGAAATCAGTTCCGGAGAGTTTCCCCTATCAAACAATCAAGATCAAACCCAAATTGCTACGGCGGTGACGATGTCCAGAGGTGGAGATGGCGATGATGATGGTGGAGATGATGATGATGGTGATGGAGATGATGTCCAGCTCGATGACGGTGACGATGGCGTCGATTTCCCCCTCCGGGAGGGAATTTCCCCGGCGGATTCCTGCCCGCCGGAGAGCTCTTTTCTCTCTGGTGTTCTCCGCCCCGCAGAGGCGGCTGTAACCCTTCATGAGGATTCCTCTCTGGCTTAGGTCTTCGGGACGAAGGGTTTCGCGAAGAAAAGGAGGCGAAAGGGGCTGTGGGGGCCCCACACCACATGGTGGCGCGGCCAGGCCATGGGCCGCGCCGCCCTATGGTGTGGGCCCACCTTGGGTCCAGCTGGCTCCCCTTCCGGCTTCCTTCGTCATCCGGAAAAATAGGATTTTTGGTAAAATTTCCTTCCACAGCTTGATCTCCCGAAATATTGCATCCCGACGGTGCTTTTTCCAGCAGAATCCTGGCTCCGGTGCGCGATCTCCAAATAATCATGAAACATGCAAAATAGATGAAATAACATAAGTATTGTGTCCCAATATGAAATATATCAATGAATAACATCAAATTATGATATAAAATAGTGATGCAAATTGGACGTATCAACTCCCCCAAGCTTAGACTTCGCTTGTCCCCAAGCGAAACTGAACTCCGTAAACAGGACCACATGTTTATGGAGTGAAGAGTCGATAAATAAAATACGGACAAGAAACATCATATTCATTCACACAAGACATTATAGTAAACAACTTCCTCATATAACTCAACTTGAAACAAGTATAAGGTAATCACAAATAAAGGTGCATAAGAAATCATAATTGGTGATGGCAAACTTTGTTCTTGGTCAGAGAACAGCTTAACGGATTATACTTATCTATTGAGCAGCGCTCTCATATTAAAGCTTATGGTAAACTTGCATACTCAATCATATTAATCATTGATGACTTTCAAAGCTATATTCATTCAGGTAAAACTTGTACTAAACAAGAAAGAGTAAAGACATGATGAAGCAAATCACAATATAATAGTTTGATCACAACAACTCAAATGCTTGCTTGAGATGGAGGGAAATAGGTTTACTGACTCAACATAAAGTAAAAGACAGGCCCTTCGCAGAGGGAAGCAGGGATTAAATCATGTGCTAGAGATTTTTCAGTTTTGAAATCATATAAAGAGAATAAAAGTAAAGTTTTGAGAGGTGTTTGTCGTTGTCAACGACTGGTAGCGGGTTCTCTAACCCCCTTGCCAAACAGACCTCCAAAGAGCGGCTCCCATGAAGGACGTTATCTCTACCAGCAAGGTAGATCATCCCTCTTCTCTTTTGTTAACACATGTTCTTTAGTTTATTTAAGGATGACACTCCCCCAACCTTTGCTTACACAAGCCATGGCTAACCGAATCCTCGGGTGCCTTCCAACAATCTCATACCATGGAGGAGTGTCTATTGCAAAATTAAGTTGCTTACTGATGAATCAGGGCAAAACATGTGAGAGAATTATTAATGAAAGTTGATTAATTGGGGCTGGGAACCCCGTTGCCAGCTCTTATTGCAAAATTATAGGATAAGTGGATGAAGCCACTAGTCCATTAGTGGAGGCTGCCTAACAAGACTGAAAGATAAAACACCACATACTTCCTCATGAGCTATAAAACATTGACACAAATAAGAAGTAATAAGTTTTGAATTGTTTAAAGGTAGCACATGAAGTATTTACTTGGAATGGCAGAAAATACCATGCAGTAGGTAGATATGGTGGACACAAATGGCATAGGTTTGGGTTCAGGTTTGGATGCACGAGAAGTATTCCCTCTCAGTACAGGTCTTTGGCTAGCAAGGTTAATTAGCAAGCATAAGAGTTGAGGGAAATAAACAAATATACATGTGATAGAAACAATCATGCATCTTGCTTGTAAGTACAAACAGTTTTAACTTCAAAATACTAAGCTAAGGACTGATAGGAAAGATAATAACATCTTCTACATGTATTTCCTCTATTCTTCTTAAACTCAAAGTGTTGTTGCTATTGACCATTGCTAAGTTTGCCAAAACCAAATAGATTTACTTAATGCTCCCAAAGTGGTACCAATACTAAAATCAAGATCAATCGTATAGTAGAAATTGCAAACTAAAATAAGGTGTGCAATATGTAAATGATAAGACTTCTAATTAATATTCCATAACGATAACTCACACCAAGGGATACATAGACAAACTAAAGGAGAGATACTTCCACACCGCAACCCATCTTATACGATAACTTCCCTACTCATGATATGACACTACTTGATAGTAAAAAGTAAAAGGTAGTGATAATGTGATACCGCGGCACTCCCCAAGCTTGGAACAAACCAAGGGGATGCCAATACCGATGATGAATCAATCCTTTGGTGATGGTGGTGATGAATTCCCGTCTTCAGACTTCCAAGATAGAGGCTCTCCATCAACAAATGACATCTTGGTCTCGGGAATTCTGAAACTAGCAGCACGGCTTATATGTTTAAACCTGTTTTCATACTCACAGTTCTGATTATGAATGTCATAGAGTTGAGCTTGGAGTTTGTTGGTGGTGTCGTGAAGTGAGAGGATGTCGCCCCATAGCTTTGCAGCTTCCTTCTCGTGTTCAAGCAATGAGTTCGGACACAATCTTGTGAAAGATATCCACTTCACGCTCGGCCATCTTCTTGTAATTGAAGACCTCTTGTTCTAGCTTCTCCATCCTGTCTTCCAAGCTTCCTTCTCCTTTGGGACCCTGAACATCTTTGATCTGCAGTTTTCCCTCGACGAGCATCAACTCCTTTGGGTGCATCCTCAGCTCCTCCATGTACAAGTTGCCAACATCCTTGCAGGAGCTATCCTTCGGAGTTCCCGACGAAGACATGATGGCTCTAGATCCAAAACAAAACCTGGCAGAAACAGCTCGAAACAAAACACGCCGAGAGAACGATATACGGACCTCCAGGGGTCCGGGGGATTATATAATAAAAATTTTCAGAACAAACGGAAAGTACCAGGTCGAACCAGAGTCGGAAAGGGGCGACGAGGCGGTGCCACCATAGGGCGGCGCGGCCCAGGCCAGGCCGCGCCGGCCCGTGGTGGCACGCCCTCGTGCGTCTTTTCCACTCCGTTTCGATCTCGTAATTTTTCATATTTTCCAAAAACAGCAAAAATATTGTTCGGAAAGTAAATTGCGAACTTTTCATTACCAGCACTGTTACCTATTCAAAGTCGAGTTCTGGCGGACTGTCAATTTGTCCTTGATGAAAGCCTCCGGTGTTTCCACTTGAATAATATCAACATCAACATTATAAGAATCATCTGAGATATAATGCTTGAGTCTTTGTCCATTTACCACTTGCGTAGCATTGCCTTGGAGAGAGCTAATTTTAATTGCTCCTGAACGATACACTTCCTCAACAACATATGGTCCTTCCCATTTCGAGAGTAATTTCCCCGCAAAGAGTCCGAGACGAGACCGATACAATAGGACTTTATCCCCAATATTAAACTCTCTTTTGATGATCCTTCTATCATGCCATTTTTTAACTTTTTCTTTAAAGAGTTTAGCATTTTCATAAGCTTCACTTCTCCATTCATCTAGAGAACTTAATTGTAGCAACCTCTTATTACCGGCAAGTTTAGGATCTTTATTTAATTCTCTAACAGCCCAATAAGCTTTGTGTTCTAGTTCTAAAGGTAAATGACAAGCTTTTCCGTAAACCATTTTATAAGGTGACATTCCCATGGGGTTTTTATAAGCAGTTCTATAAGCCCATAGTGCTTCTTTCAATTTACTAGCCCAATTCTTTCTAGATTTATTAACGGTCTTTCCCAAAATAGATTTAATCTCTCTATTTGATAATTCTACTTGACCACTAGTTTGAGGGTGATAAGCGGAAGCAATTCTATGATTAATACCATACCTAGCAAGAGTTTTTCTAAAACCTCCATGAATAAAATGAGAACCTCCATCAGTCATAATATATCTAGGTACTCCAAATCTAGAAAAAATATTATCTAAAAGCATTTTTAAAGAGGTCTCACCGTCAGCACTTTTTGTAGGTATGGCTTCCACCCATTTAGTAACATAATCAACAGCAACAAGTATATGAGTGTTACCTTCTGAAGAGGGAAAAGGTCCCATGAAGTCAAATCCCCAACAATCAAACGGTTCAATAACAAGAGTATAATTCATAGGCATTTCATTGCGTCTGGAGATATTACCAACCCTTTGACATTCATCACAAGATAAAATAAACTTCGTTGCATCTTTGAAGAGAGTTGGCCAATAAAAACCTGATTGTAGAACCTTTTGCGCGGTTCTATCTCCGGCGTGATGTCCTCCATAAGCACTACCATGACATTTACTCAATATCTCTTGTTGTTCATATTCGGGAACACACCTTCGCAGAATACCATCCACTCCTTCTTTATATAAGTGTGGGTCATCCTAGAAATAATGCCTCAAGTCATAAAAGAATTTCCTCCTCTGCCTGAGCTGAAAAGGTTGGAGGCAAGTACTTGGAAACAATAAAGTTAGCATAATCAGCATACCAAGGACTGTCTCGCGAGCTCACCTTTATGACAGCCAATTGTTCATTTGGAAAACTATCATTAACAAGAACAGGATCATAAGCAATATTTTCCAATCTAGACAAATTATCAGCAACAGGATTATCAGCACCTTTCCTATCTACAATATGTAAATCAAATTCTTGCAAAAGAAGTACCCATCTAATAAGCCTCGGCTTAGCATCTTTCTTTGTCATAAGGTATCTAATTGCAGCATGATCAGTATGAATTGTAACTTTTGAATCAACAATATAAGATCTAAATTTATCACAAGCAAAGACTACAGCTAACAATTCTTTTTCAGTAGTAGCATAATTTCTTTGAGCAGCATCAAGAGTTTTACTAGCATAATGAATAACATTCAGTTTTTTATCTACTCGCTGTCCAAGAACAGCGCCTACAGAAAAATCACTAGCATCACACATAATTTCAAATGGTAAATTCCAATCAGGAGGTTCAACTATAGGAGCAGTTGTTAAGGCTTTCTTTAGAGTTTCAAAAGCTTCCTTACAATCATCATCAAAAACAAAAGGTACATCTTTTTGAAGAAGATTAGTAAGAGGCTTTGAAATCTTGGAGAAATCTTTAATAAATCTCCTATAAAACCCAACATGACCAAGAACACTACGAATACCTTTAACATCCCTTGGATAGGGCATCTTCTCAATAGCTTCAACTTTAGCTCTATCAACTTCAATACCTCTCTCGAAATTTTATGTCCCAATACAATTCCTTCATTAACCATAAAGTGGCATTTCTCCCAATTAAGAACAAGGTTAGTTTCTTCACATCTCTGCAAAACTTTATCAAGGTTTCGCAAGCAACTATCAAAATAATTCCCGTAGACGGAAAAATCATCCATGAATACTTCCACAATACTCTCACAAAAGCCATGAAAAATAGCAGACATGCATCTTTGAAAAGTAGCAGGAGCATTACATAAACCAAAAGGCATACGTCTATAAGCATAAGTTCCATAGGGACAAGTAAAAGTGGTTTTCTCTTGATCTTTAGTTTTAACAGCAATTTGTGAAAACCCAGAATAACCATCAAGAAAGCAAAAATGAGTATTTTTAGACAATCTTTCTAGCATTTGATCAATACTAGTTGAATGCCCGTGCGTTGCTACGATTTTTTTATAAATACTTTGTTTCATGAATGTAGACTATACACTATGTATGCCCACATAAAATACATATGTATCAAAAATATAACATGTAATAATCCAAAATAGTAAGATTATACTTTACTTAAAATGTAAGGTTATGTGCAATGAAAGCGCAATAGAAACAATTTTCTCATCTTTATTATTGACTAAGATTTCACTTTCCGGTATCTCGGATATAGCTTCAAGTGTGTTTGTTTGCGATGTACAAAATATTGTCTTAATGTGTTTCACCTCGGTCATGGTATCATATGTGTGTCGGATTAGCCAATTTAACTGGAGATGGCTTTATGATCTGTTTACGCACTTGCCTCGTTGCATCACCTAATTTTTCTCTATGGTGCCAAAAAAATAGAAACATGCATTAAAATATCATTTAGTTTTATGAGCACAACCCAAAATTGGAGGTGTTTCCGATCATTACAGCTTTTATTTGCATCTAGCAATTGCTCTTTTGCGGGCAGTGATGTGATTGTACAAGGTGGAAATGGATTAGCATATCTTTTAGAAAGGTCCATTCATATATCATGTTTTGCTACAAAACATACAACAATCTCTAAACCAAAACAATGGCATACACATGCAATTGTCAATTGACATGTCTAAAATAAACTAACGTATGCCTATACAAATCAAATTTCACATTACATTACAACTTATTCAGATTAGTAAAAAATGAAAACCAGAATATCATAATAACCCATGCATTGAAACGAATCAACATACACATTTACATATATTCATCCGTCCAAAAACAATTCCAATCCTTATCTTCATCAATTATGAAGACCAATTTAGCCTACAATGGGAACCACGTGTCTAAACGACAAAACTTATTAACATGTATAGCTCCAAATCCACATACCATATATATGTTCTCAACTCCAAAGACTTACTTTCAAATAAAGTCAGTTGCCAGAGACTAACAATAAAACTGAACATCATTATATAGGAAATTTAATAGCTTTAAAGTCTATGCTTCTTATTCTAACAATGGCATACAACTTTGTCGCCAGCTTGTCATCTAGAGGTTTACCATAGCCGTTTGGATTGAGCCCACCTACAATTATGTTCATGATGACCAGCTACTACTTTTTAGCCTCGTTGGCTCTACACGAGTTAGCCTAACCATGAACCAGTTGATACACTCTACACTATTTATGTGCAGGGTTTGGACTACTTCCTCTGCAGCCATGAAACATAGCATTGACGTTTACTATGCACAACTCTAAGGTTAATGATGACAAATTCATTCCTAGAGCCCTCAGAGGGGAGTTGGAAGGTTTTGTTTGTCCTGGTCCCGACCAAACAAATGTATGCCATATAAAATGAACCATCTCCGTCCACATTTTGCCGCCGTGAAACGACACCAACTTATCCCAAATGTTGTCAGGATGTCGATGCCCGATGATCGAAAGATTATCTAGAGAAATATCTGAACTAAAATAAATGTAAACTGGTCATTTATTTATCACACCTCTCTATAGTATGGTCACATTAAAAATTCAACATCACATGGATTTAGATTAAATTTAAACAGATGCACCAACAATTTCGGCATATGCCAATCCAAATATATGCATAAAACAAAAGCATAGTTGCCATGGGTATAGAAGCCAACCTGCATCTATTGATTGTGAGAAAAATTAATAGAGTACACTTTCAAGGTTCAGTGGCTCAGAAGGCAAAAGAGAAATAGCGGATTGATACACTTAACTTTGATAGCAAGCAGATCACATGGCGGATCTGACTTGAATAAACATATGCATGTGCAATGACCAATGAGAGGTAAAATATAGGTCCATATCAACATTGTTGCCTTGAAGATTTCAGTATTCCAATTGAAAAACTGAAAGGGTATACTTGTTCTATGAGGAACTCCGTTATTAAGATATGAGATCTGGTCAATAGAGTCTTGCATAGTCGAGGTACCTCTTGTTGTGCTCAACAGAATCAGTAGGTCTGTTACTATCATCAATGTGTTACCCGTGAGTATCCGGAAACAACCAAAGATGAAGAATAAGCTACACGAAAATAAATAGTGAGGTTTGAAGTACCTCGACACTTAAAAGCCAACGAGTCCTGGTCCTCTCTCATTTCTCATTTCTCTTTCTTTTCAGAAATTGTTCAAAGAATACCATATGCCTAATAAAATCCAGAGATCTCTCGGTAGGTAGAATGATCTCTTGGTAGGAATTGTAAGTGCACAAGTTCAGCTTTGTCTGAATCTACTGGATAGAAGAAATTTAGATTCAAATATTGCGAGAATAACCTGAAACTATAAGTGCTCAACAACCACAATACTTCTAATGAAAATCCCCACCTAACAGTAGCAAATCGAGCTACTTAATAATCTGAAACTTTGAGTGCTTAACATCAGTAGTTCCAATGGGATGTGAAAATGTTCCCTTAAAGGACTAATAATTATTGTGGTAATAAACGATCTGTAAGGCGAACTTTTTTTAGTGCATGCTATATAACTGATATGAATATTCTTCTATTTGTATTTAGAGTAGTTGGATAATCCAATGTCATGAGTAAAGTTGCACATCCAATATTCCAGAGGTAATGCTCTCCACGTGACAATAAACATGGATAATAGATGAAACAAAGTGTGTGGTCCAGCAAGTAATACTGCAAATAATACCTAACCTTAGATGGGAAGTGTGCACCGAGCTTATTAAGGGAAATAATTCTCCTTGGATAGAGCATTAGTATTTTTGTGTCCACTTCCCATCAAGTCCAGCAAGTAATACTTAATTTTGTATCGCTTAAAAATCTCCTTGGATAGAGCATTAGTATGAGAAAAGCGAAATTCAGTCGAACAATTTGGCTGATATAAACCAATTAATTAGAACCGATGGATGAAGTTGTTGTTGTTACCACCAAGGTACTGTGAATTCTGTGGATAGAACTATCAAGGTAGTGTTCAAGCGATAACTGTTACTGCAGTAACTTAATATCAGCAGAAGCAAAACAAATGCTCTTCCCTTATAAACTCATAAGGCTGGCAAAAAAGAAAAGTCGATTTGGTCATGGTGAGAACTGGGACAATAAGGAATAGATAGTTGCATCCAAGAAAATTTTGTAGGTTGTGCATAAAAAATATAACTGATAGGAGAACCAAAACAAAGCTTACCACAATAGAATCCAGACATCTATTTTTTCCCTAGATGAATATGTGGCATGATGGTTCCCGCATCAATAGTCGAGTCTTATGGATGGTAGGTAAACTCGTTCGTGTTCTTCGTCGTAGTTCCTGCACCGTCGGTTGAATACATGGTTAGAAACCAAATATTTTTTTACTCCCCCAATTTAATTTTTCTCTAATACCCTGTCAAAATAATGTTGGAACCAGATGCGTTGCATACTTGCATGTGTAATTATATCGAGCTGGAGTATGTAATCTTGAGATGGATTATTCATCTTTTTGTTCGAGAGACGTGCAAAGAAAATAAATTTCAGAGGACGAAATTTACTCGAAGAAAGGCAGGAAACAAGAAAACTCACTATTTTTTATCTTGTTCTTGCGCCTCCTCTTAGTTTTTGGAGATACTTAGACCTTGATGATTACACCGACCCCGCACGCAGCTGTGCACGACGGCATCCGTCGACATCACCTCTTGCGGTACTTGTTGCGTTGCTCGATCTAGTTGTCTTTGTTGCCCGCGTTGCTCCGCCACTTGCCGCCGGAGTTCTTTTCTAAATCGGCGCTGCGAGAACGAATCCAAGGGGAGCGGAGTCTGCTCTCTTGCGGTGGAGCGCGAGCGCTCGTGGGGGCCGTGATGTGTGTGGGGATTCCGTGGTGGTCATGACGGATGAAAGCTAGAGGGCCATGCTCCCGATCCATCATCCTCGCGATCCGGGAATTGGGTTGGTGGAACAATCAGTTTAGGGAGAGACATTTAGGGAGGGCTAGAGCGTAGTGCTTGGGAAACTCAAACATGGAGGATTTTCTCGCGACCTAGTATATGAACTAAAAATTATCGTGTACAAGCCCCGATATCATGGAGATGGAGATCCGCAAGCACGGATAATTTTAGCAACTAAGATCTGATTTGTCAATTTTAGCAACTAAGATCTGATTTGTTAGCATGCTCGGGGACCTTTCCTCTTCCGGAGCATATCTTGCTAATTATTGTGATTTCCTAGAACGCGCTCCCGTAATAGGAAATATCAATCTTCCTAAGGTAGGACGCCTAAGTTGCCCGAGATACCATAATTATGTTGAGGATGGAAAATATTTGCTCTCATTTGATCGGACGTAGCGTGATGGGAAGATTAGATTTAACGGTCAGGATGTTTTTAATGACGACCATCAAACGCGTTGAGCGTCAAACGACCAACTCCCATTTAATAGTAAAGAAATGGCAAAGGGTAATGATCTTTCTTAGTAACTTTATTAACTTTTCGATAATCAATGCACATTCTATACCCTACAACTACTCTTTGAGGTATGAGCTCATCATTATCATTAGGCACAACAGTCATTCCTCCTTTCTTAGGAACGCAATGCACAGGACTAACCCATCTACTATCAGCAATAGGATATATAATACCAGCTTCAAGAAGTCGTAATACCTCATTTCTTACCACATCCTTCATCTTAGGAATTAGACGACGCCGAGGTTCAACAACGAGCTTCGCATCATCTTCCATATTAATGGCGTGTTGGAAAATAGAGGGAGAAATCCCCTTCAAGTCATCAAGAGTATAGCCAATAGCACGTCGGTGTTTCTTCAATATTTGCAATAATCTTTCTTCTTCAAACTCGTAAGCTTAGAACTAATAATAACAGGATATATTTTCTTATCATCAATATGAGCATATTTAAGATTATCGAGCAAAGGCTTTAAATCAAAAACAGGATCTTCCTTTGGTGGCGGTGTTGTACCCAAATCTTCCACCGGTAAATCATGCTTGAGAATAGGTTGGCGAAGAAAAATCTCCTCAAGCTCATCTCTTTCTTTCCTAAAAACTTCACTCTCGCTATTCTCCAAATGTTGCTGCAAAGGATTATTAGGAACAAGAACAATAGATGCACACTGCTCCATTTTAAAATCATTACTAGGCAAATCAGCTTTATAAGGAGTTTGGTAAATTTAGAGAAGTTAAACTCATAAGATTCACCAGCAAATTTAGTCAAAATTTTCTCTTTCTTGCAATCTATAATAGCTCCACAAGTATTTAGAAAAGGTCTACCAAAAATGATAGGACAATAATCACTAGCAAGCAGAACCAAGTACTAAAAAGTCGAGCAGGATATTTAATCTTACCACATAGAACTTCCACATCTCGAACAATACCAATTGGAGAAATAGTTTCTCTATTAGCCAGCTGAATAACCACATCAATATCTTCAAGTTCACAAGAATCAATTTTGTGCATAATCTCCGTGTAAAGCTCATAAGGTATAGCACTAACACTTGCACCAATATCACATAAACCATAATAGCAATGATCACCAATTCTAACAGATAGCATAGGAACACTAACTTGTTTGGGTTTATTAGGATGTGAAACAATATTAGAAGCATCTTCACGGAAAATAATATGACCATCCTCCACATTTTCAGTCACAAGATCTTTAACTATTGCAACAAGCGAGGTTCAACTTTTATTTGTTCTTCAGGTTCTATAGGTTTCTTTTCACTTTTATGAACCGCACTATTTATAACGAGTACTCCTTCATTTTAGCAGAAAAGGAGTTTTTTCAATATAAGCTTCAGGAATAACATGATCAGCAGTTTCAACTACAACGCATTTATTAATAGATGAATCAATTTTATCTTTATACGGTTCATGATACTTATCAAAATTCTTCTTAGGCAATTCATAATGAGAGGCAAAAGCTTTATAAAGATTTGAAGCAACTTGAGAATCAAGACCATATGTAGCACTCATATTACGAAATTTATCAGTATCCATAAAAGCTTCAATGCATTTATAATCATAAATTATACCCGATTCTCTATCCTTGTCGTTCTCCCAACCTTCGGTATTTTCTTGGATCCGATCAAGAAGGTCCCTTTTAAACTCTTCTTTGTTGCGTGTAAATGATCCAGAACAAGAAGTATCCAAGCAAGGTCTTGTCTTGAAAAGAAAGTCTTGCATAGAAATTATCAATAATAACATTACCAGGAAGCTCATGAATGGGGCATTTGAGCATTAAAGACTTCAATCTCCCCCAAGCTTGGGCAATACTCTCTCCATCATGAGGCCAGAAATTATATATGCGGTTCCGATCTTTGTGAATTTCACTTGGAGGATAAAATTTGGAATAAAATAAAGGCACAATGTCCTCCCAATCAAGAGAATCACCATTCTTCAACAATTTATACCAATGCGCCGCTTTACCAGACAGCGATATAGAGAATAGTTTCTTTCTAACTTCATTCATAGAAATACCTGCACATTTGAATAACCCGCATAATTCATGCAAAAACAAGTAAATGATCACCGGGATGGACAATTCCATCCCCTTCATAGCGGTTATCCATAACATGTTCAATAATTTTCATAGGTATTTTATATGGTATTACTTCCTCACTGGCGCCTCATCCACTACCGTTGCAGTAGTAGTAGATTACCCAAATAGAAATTGAAGAGAAGATCTCTCCATAATGACTTATAGCAGACAGTGCGAAATAAAATCAGCACAAACAAGTAAAGGTTTTCCTTACCAATTCCACTTACCAATAGCGCTTCACTCCCGGCAACGGCGCCGGAAAATAGTCTTGATGACCCACAAGTATAGGGGGTGTATCGTAGTACTTTCGATAAATAAGAGTGTCGAACCCAACGAGGAGCAGAAGGTGTTGACAAGCAGTTTCGATGAAGGATTCACTCTAAATGCTCACAGACAAGTATTCAGGGGGTTTTGATGTAACAGATGAATAAAGTACAAGTAAGTAAAATGCGAGAGAAATAATTGCAGCGAGTGGCCCATTCCTTTTTAGCACAAAGGACAAGCCGGTTTGTTTACTTATAATGACCAAACGTTCTCGAGGACACACGGGATTTTAGTCTAGTGCTTTCGCTACATACAGCTGATTAATCTTCATTGTTTTGATAAGTGTTGTGTGGGTGAACCTATGCTAATGTACCGCCCTTCCTAGGACTAATACATACTTGTGATTATACCCCTTGCAAGCATCCGCAACTACAAGAAAGTAATTAAGATAAATCTAACCACAACCTTAAACTGCGAGATCCTCGCGATCCCTCCCGCATCGATATAGCAACGGGGGTTTAGGTTTCGTCACTCCGGCAACCCCGCAATTGGCAAACGAGTACAAGATGCATTCCCCTAGGCCCATAAATGGTGAAGTGTCGTGTAGTCGACGTTCACACGACACCACTAGAAGAATAACACCACAACTTAAATATCATAACATTGAATATTACTCAACCATAGTTCACTACTAGCATTTAGACTTCACCCATGTCCTCAAGAACTAAACGAACTACTCACGAGACATCATATGGAACATGATCAGAGGTGATATGATGATGAATAACAATCTGAACATAAACCTTGGTTCAATGGTTTCACTCAATAGCATCAATAACAAGTAGAAATCAGTTCCGGGAGAGTTTCCCCTATCAAACAATCAAGATCAAACCCAAATTGCTACGGCGGTGACGATGTCCAGCGGTGGAGATGGCGATGATGATGGTGGAGATGATGATGATGGTGATGGAGATGATGTCCAGCTCGATGACGGTGACGATGGCGTCGATTTCCCCCTCCGGGAGGGAATTTCCCCGGCGGATTCCTGCCCGCCGGAGAGCTCTTTTCTCTCTCGGTGTTCTCCGCCCCGCGAGGCGGCCGTAACCCTTCATGAGGATTCCTCTCGGCTTAGGTCTTCGGGACGAAGGGTTTCGCGAAGAAAAGGAGGCGAAAGGGGCTGTGGGGGCCCAACACCACATGGTGGCGCGGCCAGGCCATGGGCCGCGCCGCCCTGTGGTGTGGGCCCACCTTGGGTCCAGCTGGCTCCCCCTTCGGCTTCCTTCGTCATCCGGAAAAATAGGATTTTTGGTAAAATTTCCTTCCACAGCTTGATCTCCCGAAATATTGCATCCCGACGGTGCTTTTTCCAGCAGTAATCCCGGCTCCGGTGCGCGATCTCCAAATAATCATGAAACATGCAAAATAGATGAAATAACATAAGTATTGTGTCCCAATATGAAATATATCAATGAATAACAGCAAATTATGATATAAAATAGTGATGCAAATTGGACGTATCAATATTTTCTTATCATCAATATGAGCATACTTAAGATTATCAGGCAACGGTTTTAAATCAAAAACAGGATCTTCCTTTGGTGGTGGTGTTGTACCTAAATCTTCAACCGGCAAGTCATGTTTAAGAATAGGTGGACGAAGGAAAATTTCATCAAGCTCATTCCTTTCTTCCCTAAAGACTTCACTCTCACTATCCTCCAAATGTTGCTGCAAAGGATTATTAGGAGCAAGAGCAATAGACGCACACTCGTTCAACTCTAAAATCATTATTAGGCAAATCAGCTTTATAAGGAGTTTTGGCAAATTTAGAGAAATTAAACTCATAAGATTCACCAGCAAATTTAGTCACAATTTTTTCCTTCTTGCAATCTATAACGGCTCCACAAGTATTTAGCAAAGGTCTACCAAAAATAATAGGACAAGACTTACTAGCAGCAGAACCAAGTACCAAAAAGTCAGCAAGATATTTAATCTTACCACATAGAACTTCCACATCTCGAACAATACCAATAGGAGAGATAGTTTCTCTATTAGCTAGCCGAATAACCACATCAATATCTTCAAGTTCACAAGAACCAATTTCATGCATGATCTCCGTATAAAGCTCATAAGGAATGGCACTAATACTTGCACCAATGTCGCATAAACCATAATAACAATGATCACCAATTATAACGAAGAGCATAGGAACACCGGCTTTCCTAGACTTATTAGGATGCGAAACAATATTAGAAGCATCTTCACGAAAAATAATATGACCATCTTCTACATTTTCGGTCACAAGATCCTTAACTATTGCAATAGCAGAGTTCAACCTTTATTTGTTCTTCGAGTTCTATAGGTTTCTTTGCACTTTTATTAACCGCACTAGTTATAACAGAATACTCCTTCATTTTAGCAGGGAAAGGAGTTTTTTCAATATAAGCTTCAGGAAGAATATGATCAACAGGTTCAATTATAGCACATTTATTTATAGATGGATCAGTTTTATCTTTGTATGGTTCATGATACTTATCAAAATTCTTCCTAGGCAATTCAAAGTGAGAGGCAAAAGCTTTATAAAAATTTGCAACGACTTGAGAATCAAGACCATAAGTAGCACTCATATTACGAAATTTATCAGTCTCCATAAAAACTTCAATGCATTTATAATCATAGTTTATACCCGACTCTCTATCTTTGTCGTTCTCCCATCCTTCAGTATTCTCCTCGGATCCGATCAAGAAGGTCCCTTTTAAACTCTTCTTTGTTGCGTGTAAATGATCCAGAACAAGAAGTATCCAGCAAGGTCTTATCTTGAAAAGACAGTCTTGCATAGAAATTATCAATAATAATATCACCAGGAAGCTCATGAATGGGGCATTTGAGCATTAAAGACTTCAATCTCCCCCATGCTTGGGCAATACTCTCTCCATCATGAGGCCAAAAATTATATATGCGGTTTCGATCTTTGTGAATTTCACTTGGAGGATAGAACTTAGAATAAAATAAAGGCACAATGTCCTCCCAATCAAGAGAATCCCTATTCTTGAGCAATTTATACCAATGCGCTTCTTTACCAGACAACGATGTAGAGAATAGTTTCTTCCTAACTTCATCCATAGCAATACCTGCACATTTAAATAACCCGCATAATTCATGTAAAAACAGTAAATGATCTCCAGGATGGACAGTTCCATCCCCTTCATAGCGGTTATCCACAACACGTTCAATAATTTTTATAGGTATTTTGTATGGAACCTCTTTCTCACCTGGCGCCTCATCCACTACCTTTGCAGTAGTAGTAGATTTTCCAAAGAGGAATTCAAGAGAAGACCTCTCCATAATGAATTATAGCAACAGCGAGAAATAAAAACAACACGTACAGTAAAGTTTTCCCTTACAATTCCACTTACCAATAGCGCTTCACTCCCCGGCAACGGCGCCAGAAAATAGTCTTGATGACCCACAAGTATAGGGGGTGTATCGTAGTACTTTCGATAAATAAGAGTGTCGAACCCAACGAGGAGCAGAAGGTGTTGACAAGCAGTTTCGATGAAGGATTCACCGTAAATGCTCACGGACAAGTATTCGGGGGTTTTGATATAGCGAGATGAATAAAGTACAAGTAAGTAAAATGCGAGAGTAATAATTGCAGCGAGTGGCCCAATCCTTTTTAGCACAAAGGACAAGCCGGTTTGTTTACTTATAATGACCAAACGTTCTTGAGGACACACGAGAATTTAGTCTAGTGCTTTCGCTTCATATAGCCGATTAATCTTCATTGTTTTGATAAGTGTTGTGTGGGTGAACCTATGCTAATGCACCGCCCTTCCTAGGACTAATACATACTTGTGATTATACCCCTTGCAAGCATCCGCAAATACAAGAAAGTAATTAAGATAAATCTAACCACAACCTTAAACTCGAGATCCTGCTATCCCTCCTGCATCGATATACCAACGGAGGTTCAGGTTTCTGTCACTCCGACAACCCCACAATTAGCAAACGAATACAAGATGTATTCCCCTAGGCCCATAAAGGTGAAGTATCATGTAGTCGACGTTCACATGATACCACTAGAAGAATAACACCACAACTTAAATATCATAACATTGAATATTACCCAACATAATTCACTACTAACATTTAGACTTCACCCATGTCCTCAAGAACTAAGCGAACTACTCACGAGACATCATATGGAACATGATCAGAGGTGATATGATGATGAATAACAATCTGAACATAAACTTTGGTTCAATGGTTTCACTCAATAGCATCAATAACAAGGAGTAATCAATACCGGGAGAGTTTCCCCTACCAAACAATCAAGACTCAACCCTAGATGTTACAGCGGTGACGAGGTGCAGCGGTGGAGATGGCAGTGATGATGATGGAGATGATGGTGATGATGATCCCAATGATGTCCAGCTCGATGACGGTGACGATGGCGTCGATTTCCCTCTACGGGAGGGAATTTCCCCGGCAGATTTCAGCCTGCCGGAGAGCTATTTCTCTCTGGTGTTTTCCGCCCCGCAGAGGCGGCTGTGACTCTTCGCGACTATCCTCTGGAGCTTAGGTTTTCGGGACGAAGAAGTACGCGAAGGAGAGGAGGCCAGAGGGGGCTGTGGGCTGATGCGTGTAATTGACACGTCCGTTGGGAACCCCAAGAGGAAGGTGTGATGCGCACAGCGGCAAGTTTCCCTCAGTTAGAAACCAAGGTTTAATCAAACCAGTAGGAGTCAAGAAGCACGTTGAAGGTTGATGGCGGCGGGATGTAGTGCGGCGCAACACCGGAGATTCCGGCGCCAACGTGGAACCCGCACAACACAACCAAAGTACTTTGCCCCAACGAAACAGATGGAGGTTGTCAATCTCACCGGCTTGCTGTAACAAAGGGTTAACCGTATTGTGTGGAAGATGATTGTTTGCAAGAAAACAGTAAAGAACAAGTATTGCAAGCAGATTTGTATTTCGAGTATAAAAGAATGGACCGGGGTCCACAGCTCACTAGAGGTGTCTCGTCCCATAAGATAAAAGCATGTTGGGTGAACAAATTACGGTCGGGCAATTGACAAATAGAGAGAGCATAACAATGCGCATACATGTCATGATAAGTACGAGTGAGATTTAATTGGGCATTACGACAAAGTACATAGACCGCCATCCAACCGCATCTATGCCTAAAAAGTCCACCTTCGAGTTATCATCCGAACCCCTTCCAGTATTAAGTTGCAAAGCAACGAGACAATTGCATTAAGTATGGTGCGTAATGTAATCAACAACTACATCCTTAGACATAGCATCAATGTTTTATCCCTAGTGGCAACGAGCACAACACAACCTTAGAACTTTCCGTCACCGTCCTGGTATCAATGGAGGCATGAACCCACTATCGAGCATAAATACTCCCTCTTGGAGTTAAGAGTAAAAACTTGGCCAGAGCCTATACTAATAACGGAGAGCATGCAAGATCATAAACAACACATAGGTAATAACTTGATAATTAACATAACATGGTATTCTCTATCCATCGGATCCCAACAAACACAACATATAGTATTACAGATAGATGATCTTGATCATGTTAGGCAGCTCACAAGATCCAACAATGAAGCACAATGAGGAGAAGACAACCATCTAGCTACCGCTATGGACCCATAGTCCAGGGGTGAACTACTCACTCATCACTCCGGAGGCGACCATGGCGGTGAAGAGTCCTCCGGGAGATGAATCCCCTCTCCGGCGGTGGTGCCGGAGGAGATCTCCGAATCCCCCGAGATGGGATTGGCGGCGGCGGCGTCTCTGGAAGGTTTTCCGTATCGTGGTTCTTCGTTTTGGGGTTTTCGCGGCGGAGGCTTTAAGTAGGCGGAAGGGCAACGTGGGGGCCACACGAGGGCCCCACACCATAGGTCGGCGCGGCCGGGGCACTGGGCCGCGCCGCCCTATGGTGGCGGCGCCTCGTGGCCCCACTTCGACTCCTCTTCGGTCTTCCCGAAGCTTCGTGGCAAAATAGGACCCTGGGCGTTGATTTCGTCCAATTCCGAGAATATTTCGTTACTAGGATTTCTGAAACCAAAAAACAGCAGAAAACAACAACTGGCTCTTCGGCATCTTGTTAATAGGTTAGTTCCAGAAAATGCACGAATATGACATAAAGTGTGCATAAAACTGTTATCACCAGAATTTGACCGAGTCAGAGGTGGGCCGTGATCAAGATGGGCTTAAAGATTATACATGGAAGAAATGCGTGAATCGGCCTTTTATACCAAGTTGGGCTTAATTGCCCGTGTATCTGTAACATATTAGATCGCATCTTAGTCTAGAAGTTAGAATCTTACCCGTGCACGGTTTAGTGCACGCCCACCTTAGAAAGTCCCCTGGACTATAAATATGTATCTAGGGTTTATGGAATAAACAACAACCAACGTTCAACACAAACAAATCTCGGCGCATCGCCAACTCCTTCGTCTCGAGGGTTTCTACCGGTAAGCACCATGCTGCCTAGATCGCATCTTACGATCTAGGCAGCGTAATGCCTATCCCCGTTGTTCATGCGTTGCTCGTGCTGAAGCCTTTTTGATGGCGAGCAACGTAGTTATCTTAGATATGTTAGGGTTAGCATTGTTCTTCGTATAATATGCTATCGTAGTGCGACCCTTGCATGTCTTGCCGCCCTTACACCTATCTTAGGTGTAGGGGCGGCTCCCCGCTTGATCATGGTTTAGTAGATTCGATCCGTTACGGTTGCTCCTTGATTCTTCAAGGATTAGTTTAATATCTGCAATAGTTAGGCCCTACAAAGGGTTGGAGGATCCAGCGGCGTGTAGGGTGAAGTTTGCTAGCCCTAGAAAGGATGTTCCGAGGATCAACCTCGTGTTGGTTTTTAGGCCCTGTCTAGGATCGGCTTATGATCACCGTACGCGAGCGCGAGGCCCAATCGTGAGTAGGATGATCCGATTATGCGGTGAAAACCCTAAATCGTCGTAGATCTCATCAGCTTTATCTTGATCAAGCAGGACCACCATATATTCGGACACCTTGTCCGAATCATGGGTGGATCGGCTCTTTGAGCCGATTCACGAGATAACCCGAGAGCCGATCGAGGCTCGTATTTAATGTTTACGTGTGTGCCCTCGCAGGAAACTAAGCGAGGCATCATCCAACACCTTCCCGACCAGGTATAGGTCAGGTGGCACGCCCTTTCGATAGCATCGGACGTGTGACCAGGAGGCTTTGCGGGCCGTCGCTCCGAGGGACCGGGGCCAGCCGCAGCCCTAGTTGTTCCCGGCTCTCTCGTGTTGCCCGTCGCTGCCCGCCGGTGGGTTTCTGACGTCAACACATTCTGGCACGCCCGGTGGGACCATCTTCGACATCCACCGCATCGCCATCTACATCCGAGATGGCGGAAAGCACTCCGGTCAAGTACGAGGATCTGACTGACGAGATCAAGACAGTCCTCAAAGCCGAACTCATCGGCTCCTTTGAAAAGACCCGTTCACACGATGTCAAGCTCCATTGGAACACACGTCCGTGGCTTGGCGTCAACATGGTGGATCTCAGCCACTCCATAAAGGAGCCAGAGTTCTCCTTTGGTATCAACATGGCGGGGCTTGCAAGCCGCCATGGCAAAGATGAAACGGAAAACAGCCACTCCCGTGGCAAAGATAAAGAGGAGGCCGATCCACGCGACCGGCCCCAAGATGATGACACACGGTACCTGACAGAGGAGGAAGTGAGAAGCGTGCGCTATCAACATCCACTCTCCGTGCATCTCCTCAACAAATATGAGCAGCAGTACGACCGACGTCGGCGCTACGACGTAGATGGTGAGAGGGATTGTCGGTCTAATGCAGAGGACAGAAGGTACCGTCGGCATGATGGAATCCACGACGGGTACGAGCGTCACGCTAGAGGGAAGTCAGGGGGGCAGGATGACATGGATAGGCACTGGGACTGTCCGTTCTTCAAACATTGCTGGGACTCAGGAATGAGCCGATTGCCAACAATCGGCAATCGCCTGCAATGCAAACGAAGAATAAGGATGCATCTAACGTGTCCGTGTTCAAGCGCCTAGGGCCTCTCCCGCCTCGGTACAAGCATGCCGAGTCCGTTCGGGTGGAAGATCTAGAGGAACTAGAGGACGATGATCAAGGAGATAAGTATCATCGGCCAAGGTGGTGCCCCGATGGGCTCGGCCGCTCCCGTAAGCGAAGGGTTCGAGCGTCCGCGTGGGTTGGAGGAAGCCGAAAGATTGTACCCGCACACGTTGAGGAAGGCACGGCCCGATCCGGCCGCCAAAATTCAGCGAACCCTGGACGAAGAAGGTCGGCCACAAAGAAAAGAGTGGCGCCCCAAGCAAAGGAAAGCCGATGATGATACATCGGCTGGCACAAACATGGTCTTCATTCTTCCAACGGAGTTTAGCGCTCCAAGATTATATGAAGCACCTGTGGCGCAATTGGACTGCGGCCCACGGCCGGTCATCTTTGAGAAGCCACGAGAAAGAAGTTACAGGCATCTGAAGGCCTTGTACTTGCGAGGCTACATCAATGGGCAGCCTGTCAACAAGATGTTGGTAGACACCGCAGCGGCAGTTAACATTATGCCATACTCCATGCTACGTCGGTTGGGACGCTCCAGCTCGGATCTGATCAAGACCAATGTAACACTGAGCGATTTCAACGGCCAAGCATCCGACGCACAAGGTGTTCCGAATGTGGATCCGACCGTAGGAAGGAAAACTGTCCCTACGACGTTCTTATTGTCGACGACAAGAGTACCTATGTTGTCCTACTAGGGAGAGATTGGATCCACGCCAATCGTTGCATTCCATCCACGATGCACCAATGCCTAATACAGTAGGATGGGGATGAAGTAGAAGTCGTCCACGCAGATGATTCGATCGAGATTTCAACAGCTGGCATGGACGTTTGGGAGACATCAGGCCAAGAGCCACTCTCAGGCATCAATTTGGACGACTACGAGCGCATCGACGTGACAAAAAACGGAGTTAGGCTGGTTTTATCCACTGGCCTGACCGTGTAACAAAGCAAACGTCGATGGACGAACGTGGCGAGGCTGATCCTTGTGATCGGCCCCAAAAAAATTATGGAGGAACATTACAAAACCTTCATCGAGCAAGCAACGTGGAGGCCGGTTCCAGCAATCGGCCAAAATTATCCTCACCATCCGTCCTGCCTTGGTTCAACGCCAAACTAATAGGCGATGGATTTACGTCGGCTGATGAGCTGGAGGAAGCGCACAATGGTCCTAACAGAGCCGACGTTCACATAGAGTGCCTTGGCTAATCATAGAGCCGATTTCAGCAGTTACCTGGCAGAATCGGCTCGGGGGGCACCTACATGGACAAAACACGAGGATATGCAGTAGAAGTGTCTTCCTGATACCCAGCAGTTCAAGATATCCTCCGATGATGGGTATCGAAGTATGGGGGCCGACACATAAATCGGCCGTAAAATTCAAATTTTTTTAAGCACAGCCGATGCAGCAGACATCGACTTAAGGATAGAAAGCCGATACATGGCCATCGACTCAAGAGGTGGCCCGATGGAGCAGGAAGTGGGCCACGAAGAGAGACTCTAGTGGAAGAGCTCCTCAATGGAGTGGTTTAAGGGCCCAGATCCTCTCTTCAAGAGCAATGCCAAGAGCGGTATGGATGTGCAGATCAGGCTAAGGGTGGGTTGCCTCAGATCCACCAAAGGAAAGGAGCCGATCTGACCTGCAAAGACAGAGAAGTGGACTGAAGAAGCTCGGGGGGCAGCTCACCCTGAGGGTTCTCTGCTCTGGAGAGCCGATTTTGTTGGGAATCGGTTGGCTCTGCAGGATAGTTCTCTCAGGCATGATCTAGCCCAGGTCCATTTGTCTGAAGGGCATGCCCTCGTCTCTGTTTTTCCTTGACTGAGACTCGGGGGGCAGCTGGTCTGATGGATGCTCTGTTTTTGAAAGTCGATGGGGTGGTCATCGGCTAGTCCTGCGCCGCGGTTTTCGTCAAGGGTGGTGATCCGATGGCACTCGAATTCATTGTTCGAAAGGACAAAGGATAGTTCATGAAGGATTGCAGTCACCCCGTGGTCGAAGAAAGGAAGGGCGGATTATGAGAGACCGATGCGTTGCCATCGGTTCATTGGGGATCGGTTTAAAAAGAAATCGGCAAAGTCAAATTGGAGAAACTTCTTCATTCATAAACAAGATTTCTTACAGAGGAAGAGCCGATCGCTCAAAGAAGGAAGAACAAAAGAAGGGTCTATTGACCAATCTACTACTGATAGGCCTACACTAGTAGATCCTAATCTACGGGCCATCGCTGCCCTCGTCGTCATCCGCGGAACTCTCATCGGCACTGCTGCCGATGGGCTCCTCGTCGCTACTCCCGTAGCCCTCTACGGGAGCTTCATCCCCGTCTTCATCATCGCTGCTGTCGTCGTCCCACCACATGCAGAGGCGTTTCGCCGGCGGGTAGCCCTCGAGGGAGTCGTCGTCTTCATCGTCATCTTCCTCTTCCTCTTCTTCAGAGGTTGGGCAGCCGTCCCAGGGGAACTGGTCGTCTTCGCTTTCCGACTCCAGTTCCCCGTCGGCGAGGAACTGAAGATCTTCATCCCCGCTGGTCAAGGACTTGTCGTCCTCGGACCAGATGGAGGAGGCGTGGCTTTCCTCGTCCCATTCTTCCGGGGCGCGGATGTCCGGCGGCGTCTCGCGGGAGGAGGAGGACCCGTAGGAAAGCTCGGAGGAGGGGAGGAGGAAGAAGACATGGTGGCACAGGAGGGTTTTTGGGTGCTAATGCGAGAAGGATGAAAGAGGAGCGAGCTGTTTAGAACGGTTAAATAAAAGGGATATGAGGGAGATTCAATGCCACAGCAGTTTCCGAGGAGATGATGCCCAACAGGAAAATTTTGCGGCCACGTGGAGAAGTGGAAGGGGCAAAGCATCATGATGAGGATTCTGCGGCGGTTTCTGCCCTGTCACGACATGACCCGACGAAGAAAGCATAATGATTTTGGAAATGTCATTTCCAAAACCAGGGGGGCATGTGTTATCACCAGAATTTGACCGAGTCAGAGGTGGGCCGTGATCAAGATGGGCTTAAAGATTATACATGGAAGAAATGCGTGAATCGGCCTTTTATACCAAGTTGGGCTTAATTGCCCGTGTATCCGTAACATATTAGATCGCATCTTAGTCTAGAAGTTAGAATCTTACCCAGTGCACGGTTTAGTGCACGCCCACCTTAGAAAGTCCCCTGGACTATAAATATGTATCTAGGGTTTATGGAATAAACAAC
>NC_061514.1:147096489-147182784 GCF_022539505.1 Lolium rigidum
TGATGGATGTGCCTCGCTTAGTTTCCTGCATGGCATACACGTAAACATTAAATACGAGCCTCGATCGGCTCTCGGAGTTGTCCTGTGAATCGGATCAAAGAGCCGATCCACCCATGATCCGTACGAGGTGTACGAATATATGGTGGTCTCGCTTGATCAATATAAAGCTAAAACGACCTACTACGATTTAGGGTTTTCACCACATAATCGGAACATCCTACGCGTGATTGAGCTCTGGCGGCCACGCACGGTGATCGTAAACCGACCCTAGACAAGGCCTAAAAACCAACATGAAGTTGATCCCGGAACATCCTGTCTAGGGCTAGCAAACTACACCCTACGCGCCACCGGATCCTTCAACCCGTTTGTAAGGCCTAACTATGCAGATATTAAACTAATCCTTGAAGAACAAGGAGCAATCATAACGGATCGGATCTACTAAATAATGATCAAGCGGGGTGCCGCCCTTACACCTAAGATAGGTGTAAGGGCGGCTAGACGTCTAGGGGTTGCACGGACGAAAGCATTATGATACGATGAAGCAATGCTAACCCTAAAACATCTATGATAACTACGTTGCTCGCCATCAACAAGGCTTCAGCACGAGCAACGCATGAACAGCGAATAAACATGTACTTCCTAGATCGCAAGATGCGATCTAGGCAGCATGATGCTTACCCGGAAGAAAACCCTCGAGACAAGGGAGTTGGCGATGCGCCTAGATTGGTTTGTGGTGAACGTGATTGTTGTTTATTTCATAAACCCTAGATACATATTTATAGTCCGTAGACTTTCTAACGTGGGAATAATCCCAACCGGGCACGAGCCAAACTCTATCTAACCGACACGTATCCTACTATATTACAGATACACGGGCAAACTAGCCCAAACTTTGCATATAAGGCCGATTCATGTATTTCTTCCATGTATATTCTTCAAGCCCATCTTTAATCGCGGCCCACCTCTGATCCGGTCAAATTCTGGTGATAACACTTGTCCACTAAGGGATTTCCTCAAGGCGGAAACCGGACCTTTACAAAGTTCTTGGGGCACACATCCACAAACGAATAGGAAGCTCCCAATAGCTGTAACAACACAACAACAACAAGAACAAATCAACCACAAGCAACTAGTGTTTCCAATTGGAATACTAGCAAAGGGGCCCTCAAGCAAATGAGGGGAAAATGTAAATCGCTTCGGTGAAGATGTAGATCGGGATCTTCTCCTTCGATTCTCCAAAGAACAAGAGCTTTGGATGGTTGGAGGAGGAGATCAAGTGAATCTTGTGTTTTCTTGTGGCTCAACAATGGTGGATGAACTTGTGAGAGAGTGAGCAATCTGAGCTTGAGGAAGAAGGGGTGTATTTATACCCCTCACCAAATCTAGCTGTTGCAGAATCTTGGGCTGGAATTTCCGGCCGCTCGACAGAAATGCCCGGCCAAATTTTCGGGGGGTGTACTGAGAGCATGGACCTCAGGTCCTTAGCCGAATTTTGGGGAGAATTTCCGGTCCGGAATTTCCGGCCTGGAAATTCCTGATTCCTTTCTTTCTTCTTCCTTTTCATCAAATGATTCTTTCATTTTAATTCTTCTCAGTTCAAACACACTTTGGATCATATCTGCACACTAAGCCACGTTAGATCATCACAGATGTTGTCATCAAACATAGAAAACTATAATTATGGAAAGATGTTCTTTCATGTTGTCCCTATGAAATCATGAGGTTACTCCCCCGATTACGTTGGTGAGGCAGTGGTGGCGGCGCATCTTTAGGTTTTTATTCTCGGGTTTCGAGCTATCTAGATGATGCTCCCTCCAACGCCTGAGAGACCTTGTGCATGTACATGAAGGGTTGGATGGGGAGTGTTGTTCCTCCGAGCGGCAGCGTCAACAAGGATTGAGGCCGCGTTGTTGCCTTGGTCTTGGCGACAACTTCTTTTTCATGATGTTGGTCAATATATACCATAGTTACATAATCATAATGCATTACTTTTAGTGGTAGGTAACAATGTCAAGTTGGCTCCAAGAGTGAAGCACATGCGGCAACCGACAGCACGTCATCAACTCGTGTTGGTGTGCCTCGAGGAGAAGGGATACAATGCAAAGGACCCTTCTTGTAAACTTCCTTTGGCCAGGATCCTCCATAATGATATGGATTTTCAACTAAGATCATTGTTCTTAAAGAAAATACTAAATCACGTCCAATCCCAAAAAAAAATCACATCCTCCATTTTTTGTACCAAATCTTCGGTTTATCATTAAATGGAATATTTATCTAAAGAGTATTTTCTCCATTCTATTTTAGTGTACATCTTATACTATTTTTCTTTATATTAGCCTAAATTTTAACTTTTTAATTAACAACAAACAAGCCCTACATTTTTTATTGGATATTATTAATTTAATGTAGCTTGGATTGGTTGTTTGCATGTCAAAGTAATAGTATTAAATGACTTACTAAAATTGGCCTCAAAAGTTGTAGAATATAGACCAAAATAGAATGAGGGAATAAATTATAATAACAAATTCAGGGACCTTCCAAAAAAAATTTAAATGACACATCGCAAACCGTTAAAATGGAATAAAAACAAATTCAGGGGCCAAAGCGCACATCAGACAGAAAACCTCTGCTCCCCAATGGACCCGGACGTGGAAACCCTCGCCGACGACGATGTACTCGGCGGGGACGGCGGCGAGGCAGAAAGACTTGAGGCGGAGGCCGAACTTCTCCGCAACCGCCTCAGGCTAGCCGTCATCAACATCGCGACCACCGAAGGTAGATTATTATCACGCCACTTCTTCACCTGGCGTCCATTTCCGCTGTTACTTCTTCGATCTTGCAATTACATCGGGACCGGAGCAGTAATGTATCAAGATTTTCTTTTTTGTAGGAAAGAAGGTCGGCATGGAGATCGCGGATCCCGTCGTCGCTTGCATCGCCGACTTGGCCTTTAAGAGCGCAGGTTCCCCTATATCCGGTCCTCCTTTTGCTGTAGTATTTGCTCTACAGTGACTAGTGAATTGCAATGTAGAGGTAATGAAGCTGGGAAGCAGTACACTTCATTTTAGATTTTTTCTGAATAGCTGGTCTCACAACACGCTCCTGTTTGGTTTGTTCTGAATGCCTGCAGCGGCAAACTTCTATTTGATTTGTCCGTTAAGAGAAGCCTTTGATTTGGGAAATGTGTGTTGCTGTATCATTAAGTATCTCAAAGTTCACGTCTGTCTTCAGTTGCTTTTTCTCTTACAACAAGCTCTGCTGTAAACCAAAAAAATTCTGAACTATTCACTCACGATGAGCATACACCAATATCTGCTGTAGCTATTTACCTTTGCTGATTTGCATGCTTCTCTAACATCATTCAGCATATTTAGTTGGATATGAAATGTACCCTTGAAGAACAAAAGGTACTTTTGTATCCATTTAGGTGGTCAGACTGAATTCCAGACCTCGGTGGGTTGCATTAATACACATGAGAAATAAGATTTCAAGTTGCACTGAACATCACTCCATCCTGTCCACAAACTTCAGAATCACGTCCTTTGTGTGGCGCACTGTATATCAGACACAAAGTAATAGTCGAGCACATAAATTTCCAGCTGGGGGATTTTGTAGGAACCACAAAATTTTGGTTCTGCAGCGACAGTAAAGGAGATGGTCAGAACGTAAGGAGGTGGACTTTCCATGCAGCATCTCTGAAACTAGGGGACTGGCTATACTAAACTGCTCCTTTCTTTCTTTTGTTTTGCAGGGGAACAGCTTATTTCTAGTATGTTTGTAGAATAAGAATGGTTCTAGAATCGTGTTAGATTTGCATCTGTGGAAATTGTATGGGCAGTGTAATTAACATCTTCTTATCAATGTGCAGAGCAGCTGGCTAAGGATGTGGAGCTGTTTGCCCAGCATGCTGGTCGTAAATCCATTAGGATGGGCGATGTTATCCTCACAGGTACATGAGTAAATAATGTCTGCACTAATTTTAGAAAGAGAAGGAAAATATTAGCTTTCTAGATTTCCTTTGTATACAAGGGTTAGTTGAGATACTTGTATGCTTGATATCTCTTACAAATATTAAATACAGTACATAGTTGCTAATCTACGCAGAAAATTGCTTTTCTACTATCTTTATGGTTCTCTCAATACACCCTTTACTCACTGTTATTACTGGAATGCAATTCCAGCGCACAGAAATGAGCATCTTATGGGCCAGTTGCGGACATTTTGTCAAGACCTGAAGGGAAAAGATCCCTGCACCGGGAAGAAGAGAAAGAAATCATCCAAGAAGGATGATAACGTGACCGAAATCTGATCACAGATACGCATCAAATCATCTTCTTACCCCTAGCTGTGCAAGAAGGTTGACTGAACTGTAACTCTGCGGCGCAAACTACCCACTAATTCTGCACTTGCACGTATTTGAAGATTTTGTGCGTGGAAAATGATGTTCCCTGATTTACCCGTCACATTTGCCGCTGTGTACTGAACCTGTTGGCGTTAAGGCATTGGCATATTCAGAAATCTCTTATCGCACGAGTCCTTGTGCTTGTCAGGATTTGACATTGGTGGAAGTTTACCTGAAGCAAAATGCGCACATGGAGCATTAGTGCACTGGTAAGAGATCACATGGAATCACCTTCCGTGTAAGCAAAAAACCGCCAGTCTTTCTGCCCATCTGTTAAGCTGGGTGAGCCACAGGAAACTAGTGGCTAACGTTATAACCCCAGTCAGATCAAACGTGACTATATTAGTCCTTTTCTAAGGGAAATTTACCCCCTTTTTTTCGTTGAATTTAGTGAACTTTACTGTGTGCTTTGCATATAGGTTTTGCTTGTGTGAAAGAACTCAGGCCATGGCTTGGACTGAACCTGAAAGTGGGCCGAATGCTAGGATTATATTGTTGGGCTAGAAGCCTACCTGGGAGCCCAGGAAAGTAGGAAATAACAAGAATTTTTTGTACAGAACAGCAGGTAGTGAAGCCTTGGCCCTCCAAAAAAGAGCAGGTAGTGAAGCCTTTTTTCTTTTCTTCTTCTTCAAATTCTGCATTTCTCCTCGTGATAATCCTGTTTGTGTAGATTGATTTTGATGGCTATGAGATGATAAGATAGCGAAAGCTTGATCGACAGCTACTTTTGTGTTGGCAACAATATCAATAATAGCACTTCACCGCAACTTTTTCTTGGTTTTTTTCCGAAAACGGTGGCAAAACCTTTGGCGCAATCCATTAATTTAGAAGACGTCTAATAAGGTTACCAAAGTAAAAAAAAGATATACATCCGATTACTCTGCTGACAAAATTTCACTCAAACTATCTGCGCCCACGGCAATCCAAGATAAGAAAATAATTACAGATTGTCTTTGTCTTTTTATTCTGTGATGAGAAAGCAGTACTAAAGCCTCATGGGCATCACCAGCCTCAGATTGGGCGGTTGACGCCTTGATGGTACAGATTTACCTGTGATAGGAAGCCTTCGCTGTCATCTTGCTCGTCCTAGTCCTACCTGATTGCTCAGAACGTTCAGGCCGTCACGATCGCTGAACGCGCGAACTAATCGCCCCGTAACCACTTGCTGCCAAAGGAAATCTCATTCTTGTGGAGCACATCACAGTGATTGGTTGATCGGCTCCCCGGATCTTCCACGGTGGCCAGTCCGGTGGCGGCACGTGTCCGTGCCGATCTTCTTCTGGAGAGAAATAGCTGAACATTTTCCGTGCAAATCGAGTTTATTTCACGGCATACTGGCCCCCGAAATAGGTCCACTGTTTGTTCATCATGTTTCGAATCTGTGTTGAGTTAGCATGTCTTGATCGGTTTTCGGGCTAAATGTCGATTCTCGCGTGAAGCTAGCCTGAACCTACTCTGACGAAATTTCTGAATACAGCTTCAGGTATTGACGGCACTTAGCAGCCGGTTAACGGGTCACATCCGCGTCGATGCTCATGGCAACCACTTTCAGGTGCGGAGGATCTCGGCGCCATGACTGGCTGCTGCCAACTGCTGGCCTTTATCGATCGAAAGTTAACGTCGTGGCAACAGACACCTGATCTGCTTCCATTCTGCAATTCAGAAGATCAGTTGAAGATGGGACGACCGCCTCCACAGCCCATTCTCTTCTCCGCAGCGATGATGGAAAACACCCCAACATCTAAGCTGTCCCAAAGCAAGCAGTGTTGGATAAGGAACGTCAGAATATAAAAAAGAAGATGGTCAGGTAAGAGCGATTGAGGATGGAAATATTCTGTGCTGCCACTTCAGTTTCTTCAGAATACAAAAAAGATCGTCAGAGTGATGGGGGATGAAATATCTTTGCACTTTTACTTCAGCGTGTCTTCGCCTGTACCGACGGGGCACGCAGTTTTCCATCGGCGTTAGGGCATCTCCAGCGGCGCGCATTTGGGACGTCCAAACGGACGCGTCGTGTCCGTTTGAGTTGGCCCAAATGGTCGAAATCGTCTGGACGTCCGTTTGCGTCGGGTGGCTCCAGCGGCACGACGCATAATTTTTTTTTTCCATTCATGAAGCCATAATTTATATTAATAAAAAAACATAAAAAAGCCAGAAAGACGTGCTAAAAGTAGGTGCTGCCTACTGGTCGTCGTTGCTCACGAGGTCAATCAACTCCGGCGTCGGCCATGGAAGCTCGTACGCCGGCGGCGGAGGAGGTACCGCCGCATGCTGTGGCCAGGGATCCCACGCCGGAGCAGCAGGCGGAGCGCGGTCGTTGAAACGCGTCGGCGTGGCCGGAGGAGTCGCCGGCCTCCCCTGCGCGAGCGCTGACTCGCGGAGCTGGATTGCGATCCTGTCCCACAAAGCGAGCTCGTTGAGCTCGTCCTGCCCAGTGCCATGGCAATGGCCTCCTCCTCGGAAATGTCCGGCGGCTGGGTCTCCGGATCCCACGCCGGCCCGTCGTCGTCGTGGTCGTACTGTGCCATGGTCACGTCCTCGTCCTCGTCCTCCTGGTCGTTCTCTTCTTCTTCTACGGCGATCTCGCGCTCGAAGTAGTCTACGTCGGCGAGGTAGCCAGCGCGGCGGCGCGCGTCGAACTCCGACGACCCGAATGAAATCCAGTTGTAGGAGTTCAGCGCGTTCGCGTCCGATTGAGGTACCAGCCCCCTCCCGGCAAGTTCGCGTCCGGCCATGGTACCGGCCGCTTTTCATCCCATAGCTGCCGTGTGAAGTCGACGCGGACGTACCAGCCGACCCGTGCCTTATTGCCGGACCGCGAGCCGCTAGACTCGTGGTCGTTCTTGGTCTTGCGGAACGACCAACATTTCTTTCCCATGGCGTCGGTGGGGTGGATACCGTGGGATGTGGCAATGGTTTAGTCGGGGAAATGGCCGCCGGCAGCGTCCCTTTAAGAGGCTCGGACGCTATCTCGCCTTCAATGGCATGCCACTTCAACGCCGCCTCGCTGCGCACGCTCGCGGAAGCCGAGGCGCGCCATTAACGCGGCCCTGCAAAGGCTAGAGCGCGCCACTCGCAAGTAATGCCGCGGAAGACGATGCAGTTGTGTCCCTGCCAGGCGGGCCCATGCGACGACCGAACTGACACTTTCCGCGTCCGCAGAGACGCAAACCTAACGCATATTTGGGCTAGATTTCCGTCTCCGCGGACGGCCCGGTCACTATGCGTCGCCCCAGTGGCAGACACATTTCCGGTCACGCCGGACACAAACGGTTGCTCAGCGTCTGGTTGCGTCGTGCCGCTGGAGATGCTCTTAGCGCCGTGACGGATTTTATAATCCTGATTAGGTCTCTGACCCCGACAATGATTGGCTGCCTGATTAAGGAAATTTTGAAAGAGTAGAGAGCAGCTCGTGGTAGCATCTTCCATCAATCGGTCAGTCACTCTAGTACTACTAGCTCTGCCACCGGTGACTGATCCATCCGTCATGCGGCCTGAAAAGATGAGCTAATCTTGTCTCCTCGCGCCGTACTTTTGCCTAATTAATCCCTCCCTTCTAATCATCTCGCGGCCCCGCCCGACGGCTTAGTGACCCACTTTGATGAGAACAATGGTCTTTTAGGTCGGTGATTCTGCGCCTATCGCCCCCTACCACTATTTAAAAATGGAAGTAGCAGTATATTATATCGATCCCAAGAGCATCTTCGGTCGCATCCCCAAAATGTCTCCAAACCACGCCGGATCAAGGGGTTACGTGTTTTGTTCGTGCCGCGTTTCTCAGTCGCGTCCCCCAAACAAAATTTCGGAAATTTTAAACTTGTGTGAGATTCGATTAAATTCATCCAAACTTGGTATATATTACATAGATTCGAAATAGATTCGACTAAATTTAAACTAAACCTAATCTAGCAGTACTTGCGGCGGCCGGGGGGCATCGTAGTACTGATGGAAGTTGTACATGTCGTCGGTGACGGCCTCCTGCTTGACGCGCTCGTCGGCCTCATCGACGGGCTCGTCTTTCACCAGGCCGCTTGGCCCTGCCTCGCCGTCGTCGGTGAGGTCCACGAGCGGCTTGCCGGAGTCGCGGATGGACATGGCGATCGCCGTCTCAACGTCGCCCCTCCAGGCGTCCTTGTCGTTGAGCGACGCCAAGAACGCCGCTCGCAGCCCTGGGCAGTCCTCGGGGTCGTCGCTGCTGGCGATGAGGCGCTGCTGCCGCTCGTACTCCGCGAGCAGCGCCTCCTGCGACGCTTCCTCCGGCTCCTCCTTCACCTCCGGCTTCGGGATGAGGAGAGCGCCGCCACACCTCTCTTGCTGCCGCTACCGCTGCCGCTTGTTGGAGATATGCCCAAGAGGCAATAATAAATGGTTGTTATAATATATCTTTGTGTTTATGATAATGTTTACATACCATGCTATAATTGTATTAACCGAAACATTGATACATGTGTGTTATGTAAACAACAAGGAGTCCCTAGTAAGCCTCTTGTATAACTAGCTTGTTGATTAGTAGATGATCATAGTTTCATGATCATGAACATTGGATGTTATTAATAACAAGGTTATGTCATTATGTGAATGATGTAATGGACACACCCAATTAAGCGTAGCATAAGATCACGTCATTAAGTTATTTGCTATAAGCTTTCGATACATAATTACCTAGTCCTTTCGACCATGAGATCATATAAATCACTTATACCGGAAGGGTGCTTTGATTACATCAAACGCCACTGCGTAAATGGGTGGTTATAAAGATGGGATTAAGTATCCGGAAAGTATGAGTTGAGGCATATGGATCAACAGTGGGATTTGTCCATCCCGATGACGGATAGATATACTCTGGGCCCTCTCGGTGGAATATCGTCTAAATTATCTTGCAAGCATATGAATGGTTCATAAGAGACCACATACCATAGTACGAGTAAAGAGTACTTGTCGGAGACGAGGTTGAACGAGGTATAGAGATACCGATGATCAAACCTCGGACAAGTAAAATATCGCGTGACAAAGGGAGTCGGTATCGTATGGAAATGGTTCAGTCGATCACTAAAGTCATCGTTGAATATGTGGGAGCCATTATGGATCTCCAGATCCCGCTATTGGTTATTGGTCAGAGAGAGGTCTCAACCATGTCTGCATAGTTCGCGAACCGTAGGGTGACACACTTAAGGTTTGATGTCGTTTAAGAAGATATGGAATAAGGAATGGAGTTCGAAGTTTTGTTCGGAGTCTCGGATGGGATTCAGGACATCACGAGGAGGTCCGGAATGGTCCGGAGAATAAGATTCATATATAGGAAGTCATATTCCAAGTTTGAAAATGATCCGGTGCATTTATGGCAGGTTCTAGAAGGTTCTAGAAAAGTCCGGAAGAAATCACCATGGAAAGTGGAGTCCCGGAGGGACTCCAACTTACATGGCCAGCCAAACCCTAAGGGGTGGAGTCCCAGGTGGACTCCACCATAGGTGGCCGGCCACCCAACCTAAAGGAAAGGTGGGAGTCTCACCTTGGGTAGGACTCACCCCTTGAGTAGGTTTCCCACCTATGGGAGGTTTTGTTGTTGGGGTCTTATTCGAAGACTTAGACTACAACTCTTGGGGATTTCCACCTATATAATGAGGAGGAGAGGGAGGGGGCAGCCACTCTTGGCCGCACCACCTAGGGCTGCCCATGGCCGGCGCCCTAGCCACCCCCTCTCCTCAAACCCTAGCCTCTCCTCCTCCACATAATACTCCCGCAGCGCATAGGCGAAGCCCTTCCGGAGTTCTCCATCACCACCGCCACCACGCCATCGTGCTGCCGGGATTCCGAGGAGGATCTACTACTTCCGCTGCCCGCTGGAACGGGGAGAAGGACGTCGTCATCAACACCGAACGTGTGACCGAGTACGGAGGTGCTGCCCGATTGTGGCACCGTCAAGATCTTCTACGCGCTTTTGAAAGCGGCAAGTGATCGTCTACCGCAGCAACGAGAGCCTCCTCTTGTAGGCTTTGGAAATCTTCAAGGGTTAGTCTCGTTCATCCCCTCGTTGCTACCGTCTTCTAGATTGCATCTTGGCTTGGATTGCGTTCTCGCGGTAGGAATTTTTTTGTTTTCTATGCTACGAATCCCTTCAGTGGTATCAGAGCCGTGTCTATGCATAGATGGTTGCACGAGTAGAACACAATTGTTTTGTGGGCGTTGATGCTTTGTTGTCTTTAGTTTGAGTACTTTGCATCTTTGTGGCATAGTGGGATGAAGCGGCTCGGGCTAACTTTACATGACCGCGTTCATGAGATTTGCTCCACGCTCGACATGCAACTTGTATTGCATAAGTGGCTTTGCGGGTGTCTGTCTCTCCTACTATAGTGAAGATTCAATTTACTCTTCTATTGACAACACTAGTATCAACGTTGTGGTTCATGTTCGTAGGTAGATTAGATCTCACTCGAAAACCCTAAACCACGTAAAATATGCAAACCAAATTAGAGACGTCTAACTTGTTTTTGCGGGGTTTGGTGATGTGATATGGCCATGATGTGATGATGAATATGTATGAGATGATCATTATTGTATTGTGGCAACCGGCGAGAAGCCTTATGGTTGTCTTTAAATTTCATGTTGAGTAGTATTTCAAAGTAGTTGTAATAGTTGCTACATGAGGTGAACAACCATGAAGACGGCGCCATGGACCTTGACGCTACGCCGACGATGATGGAGATCATGCCCGTTGATGATGGAGATCATGTACGTGCTTTGGAGATGAAGATCGAAGGCGCAAAGACTAAAGGGCCATATCATATCACATATGAATTGCATGTGATGTTAATCCTTTATGCATCTTATTTTGCTTAGAACGCGACGGTAGCATTATAAGATGATCCCTCACATTAATATCAAGATAATAAAGTGTTCTCCCCTCGTATGCACCGTTGATATAGTTCGTTGTTTCAAAGCATCTCGTGATGATCGGATGTGATAGACTCAACGATTACATACAACGGTGTCGTTGCCTAATCGACGGTACCTCGGAGGTGGGATCCTCACGAGGGGGAGAAGAAGTAGGGGCCATAGGGCGGAGTGCACACGGGACGGTGGTACGCGAGTTACCCAGCTTCGGAACACCTGCACGATGACAGGGCCTACTGCTGCTTGTCTGGAATTATCTGGGCGCTTTCGCGTTGTTACAATGAGTTGTTGTTGTGCCTCTAGGGCTCCCGGGATCCGGCTTATAAAGGCGCACGGATCTAGGGTTTACATGGAGAGTCCTAGCCGGATTACAGACAGCCTAGCTACGGTACAATATCTTGCCGTGCACGTCACGGATCCGCCTTCCACATACGTCGTACTGGATCCGGGTTCCTCATGGGCCTCCATGGATCCGGGTTACTCCTAACATCAGTACGGATCCGGCTTACTGATCCTGGGCTGGACTTCTTCCTTCATGATCAACAGCAACTGGGCCGCCCGATGGGCCACATGCCTCATCACCGTCTGTGGGCCACCCGGGCTTGCCGGATCTAGGCACTCGTCGATGGTACACCCATGAAGTATACCCACAACGGTAGCCCCCGAGTTCTCCGAGTTTCACTGCGGTTTCCGCCTTGCTTGGTCCAACATGATCTCCGGCAAACGTTGGTAACGCGGAGAAACTTGAAGAGCTCCAACTTCGCATTTTCTTCTTTTTCCGAAATGCTCCCATCCTGCGGGACTTCATCCATCGACGTTCCAAAGAACATTTCCGGGTTACTCCCTGCTCGCAAATGAGAGTCAACTTATCCTCACGCAATCACCCGGAATCTTAAAAGACTCAACCGTTCCGCCAATTCTGGCGCCATTTTCGCGCGATTTGTGCGGTAACTTATCTCTAGCCATTTTTACTGTTAGGGTTTGGGACACGTGTCACGCATCCAACGGCGCGACGCTTGCGTTCCGACCACAGGATGCGGAGCACGAATCTCGTCCCTCAGCCTATAAATATCCGCCGTCGACCCTTTACCCCTCATTCACCCCCCTTCTCACCTCTGCCGAGCGCCGCCTGTGAACTCTTCCTCCGCCGTGCTAAAACCTGCCGGAATAGTTGCCGGAGCATCACCGGAGCGAGCTCACCACCGCAGTGTTCTTCGTGTTCTTAACTCCGGCGAGCCACCGCGCGAAAAACTCGTCGCCGGCGACTCCGACCACCGCATACGCCATTACGGTAAGTCTTCGAGCTTCACTTTCGCGCCGTAGTTGGTAGGGATGAATTTGGAGAAGATGATGTTGTATCCGACTAAATTACGTTTTCCGCCACTGCTTTTGTCTTCAGATGTCTTCTGTGACTCCGCCTCCAGCCTCCGAGCCCATCATGGCAACTCCCATCTCCTCCGCCCCGCCACCCTTCGCACCGGTCCACCTGGATCCCCTTAAGGATCCCGACAAAGATACCGAAGGAACTTCTGCTAACCCGGAGAAAACCTCCGGGGAGGAAAAGGCGGAACAAAAGGCGGAAGAAATCGCCGCCAGGAAATCCAAAGCTCGTCAGCGAGACGCGGAAGCCAAAGGGAAATGGTGGCCCTGCACCACCACTGACATGGAGCTGAAGAACACCGGAGACGAAGGTTTTCGCTCCCCGGAAGCCGGCGAACAGTTCCGGGTTCCCCGGCTCCGGCCCCACGGGATGGCGAGATGGTGGTAACGAAGGCGCCGGTGGAGCGAGGCTTCTCGTTTCCGCCATCGGATTTCTTCTCGGAAATCCTGAAGGCATACGGGCTTCAACCCCACAACATATCGCCGAACGGCATCCCGGCGATTAGCAACCACGTCACTCTCGCGAGGGCCACCTCCGGGTAACTCCCGAGCTTCCCCTCTTCCAATACTATTTTTCTGTCAAGAAGGAGAAGATCCGCCAGACTTCCGAGTTGGCGACTTGCGGATCCGTCACCTTTATAATCCGCCCGGGCCGTGTCTACCCCCCGACCGATCGCCACGAATCCGCGAGGTACTGGTCTGGGGGTTTCTTCTACTTGAAGGACGTCTCCGACCCCGCGAGTGAAAAGACGCTGCCGCCTTTCAAGAATTGCCCCGCCACCGAGCTTCCGTCATGGACGCACTTGCCCCCACTTCTCCGACTCGCCTCAAGCCGACCCGTCGTCGTCGGGCGGATCCGCAAGCTCACGGAGGAGGGGCCGACGGGGAAGGATTTAACCCTTTCTGGTTCACCAAGCGGATCCGGCCGGCTGCAACACGGGGACCGCCTGATGTTTGAATACACAGGGCGCGACGATCCAATGCGCGCCACCAAAGACAATCTCTCCGCCGACGCCATCGACAAGAGGATCCGGGTCCTCATCAAGATCCCACGTGAACTCCATGTTCACGTATGCAACAAAGACATCCACACGAATGGATCCGGAACCGCGGTACGTCGTCTTGACTTTGGTCTATTGTTTTTCTTCAAACTTTTTTGTCCGTGTTTAACTTTGCATTAGCTCGAGGCGCTTGAGGAAAATGAGCTCGGAACTCTCCTCCGAGTCCCATCCACCGGTAACGCGGATCCGGAAGTCGCATCGGAGGCGGAAGCTCCCCGAAGCCCCACGCCTGCTAAGAGGAAGAAGCCGGCTCCTTCCAGCCCCCATGCGAAACGCCCCCGCGAAGTGCTTAGCCCTGCGGCTACCGGAAAGCGGAGGCGGAAAAGAAGCGCCTTTCGCTGATTAACACCGAGCAACAAAGGGCAGCCTGCCATCCGGCATTTCTTCAAGCCTTCCGGGTAAGCGCCTACTTCCGAGATCCAAGTTCTGGTTTCACGCTCGCTCTTACACTTATGTTTTTATGTTATTTCTGAAGCTCCGGAAACCAGCCCCCCAAGGTCCCAAGGGTCCTGAAAAAAAGAGCCAGGCCATCTCCAACTTCTTTTCCTATTACTCCTGAGGTTGAAGTTCCGCCCAAGGCTTCATCCGCCTCCAAGCCGGATCCAAAGGATATCATCAACATTGATGACCTTCCTGAAGATCCCGCTCATCATGGCGACTCCGCCAAGGGGACCTCCTCACCCGTTCCTCCGCCAGATCAGCCAAGCTCCGCTTTCGCGGGGCCCACTGGAGAAGAACGGGAGCAAAAGGCTAAGCTCCTCCAAGTTACCAACGCGACCCGAGTCAACCTCCAACCAACTCCGTCCCTCCAAAAGCTTACCCTTGCACAACGTCACGCGGAAGTTTCCGCTATGCTTGAACAAGGTATGGGGAAAACCGGACGAGGAGGTGCGTGAACTCGCCGACACGGAGGACAGCACTGAAGGATTTTTCGCCAAGCACAAGGAAGTGCGGCAGGTAATACTAGCCCCCAAGCATTGGGTGATATAGTTCCGTGTAACATGTATTAGCCGATGCTTTCCCAAAATGTACTGTTAGTCGAAAATTTTGAAATTTGTATCCCAAGACTTTGAAATCTTCGCCAGCCCCCCAGATTTTAATATCCGACTAACTCTCTGCTGCTTCGCAGACCACGCGGAAACTGCACGAAGATCTTCGCGTGCATGTGCTGGAACAAATCGCGGAAATTGAGGGGCTGCGCCGGCACGCGGAAAATAGCAAAAAAGATATCCAGCTGCTTGAGACCCGCCTTCGGGGTACGAGATCCGGGTCTTCACTTTTTGTGCTTGACATAGTTGTTCGGGATGCATAATATGTGCAACTTTACGCCTTCGAAGAAACTGCCAAGCACTCCTCGTTCGATGAGCTTTCCGCCAAGGTCACGGTGCTTGAGGCGGAAAACGAGTCCCTCAAAGCCTTCATTCAAGAATCCTCTAGTAAGGAGACTGAGGCGAGGAAAGAGCTCTCCGAGAAGCATGCCCGCGACCTGGCGGAGCTGATTGACAAACTGGAGAAAAGTCAGGGCCGCGTGCTCTCCGTGATATCCAAGAACAGAGTTCTGGAGGAGGAAGCGGAGGCCATTGACAAACTTATCTTCCGTAAGAATTTTTCCGTGTCGTTGCTCCGACCATCTTGTATGATTTCTCTCTAACGGAACTGAACCTCTTTCTTCCACAGCAAGCCTTGGCTTTGAATGGTCAAAAGAGTCAAACCTTAAGAGGACGGAGGCATACGATGAAGCGCGGATTTCAATTGATGCGTTATTTGAAGCCTGTCGCGGAATCGCCACGGCTCTGTCTCCGAAGAAGGCCAAAACCACGGTCATCGATACGATGACCAAACTTATGCGACGAGTGCCAGATTTCATCAAGGACTGGCGGAAGTCTTCCAGCACGCGGAGCCGCCTCCCTAGTCTTGGCCACCTGCAAGGCTCACTTCCCCTCGCTCAACCTGGCGGATGTTGCGCGCGGAGCCCCCAAGGATTCCGACATGGGCGCCCTCCTCGCGGAAACCGAAGGCTATGAGCAGCTGTTTGTCAGGCGAGTGGATCACTCGTTACGGTATAACAAGCACGATCTGCCCGAAGGATTTTCCGATGCAGAGGAAGAAGCGGGTGAGCCGGAGTATTACGGGGAAGGATCCGGGTCAAGCGGCGAGCATTCCGGAGGAAACTCTGGTGACGACTCCGAAGCCGGATCTGGTGACAGCGACGACGGCTCCACCTACCAGCAATCTGAAGAGGAGGACTCCGAATAGAGTTCCTGTTTTAGACAATGAAACAAATTGCATCATTTTGGCCCCAGAGAGGGTTTGTAATAAGACTTAAATTCTGAAGTAGCTAGGAACGAAACGATTATGCATGGGGCGGAAACACTTATCCTGCTATCCGTTAGTGTTATGTGCATGTTTCGTTTTATGTCGGAAAGCAAGTGCTGACTTCATTATTTTCCGGCTTGCTCGCTTGACCTTCCACGAGCCGGAAAACCTTAGCCGGAAACGCTCGCCAGCGGCGACGAAGCCCAATGGCAATCCGTCAATAACCGCGGAAACAAGCCCCCAAGCATAGGTGCCGGAAATCGCTACTAGGAATCCACGAGTTCGCAACGAGACAATAACTTGATCGGAAAACTTAAGCTTACGTCCTAAAGGACGATTTTTGAAAATCACAACTTTTATACACGCCTAGGCGGAAAAAATCCAGCTCGCGGTTTTAGTCGGAAAACATACACGATCTAAAAATGAACAAGTAAAGGAGGTAAAAGACTCAAAGAGTGAACCAAAAGCTTTATTTCATTGATCATGTATAATATTGTTACAAGGTATGCAATTCTATGCTAAGTGTGGAAAGGACGTAGGCTGTGCAATGTTCCAAGGGCGATCTGTCTCGTCGTAGATATCATCCGGATCCTCACGCTTGCGTTTCCGGCGCCAATTAGCGGGTCTGTCCCTCGGCTCTCGGAAATCAACAAGGTAGTACGATCCGTTATGAAGCACTTTGCTAACGACGAAGGGTCCTTCCCATGGAGATTGCAACTTGTGATCTTTCACACGGCGAAGGCGGAGAACCGGGTCTCCGGCCATGAACGAGCGATTCCGGACTCGACGACTGTGATAACGTCGGAGCCTCGCTGGTAGATGGCGGAGCGCTGGTCGGCTAAATTCCGAGCTTCTTCGATCAGGTCCACGGATAGCTGTCTGGCCTCGTCAGTTGTTTCTTCATTATAGGCGGAAACTCGCGGCGAATCGTGGATGATGTCGGAGGGAATCACGGCTTCGGATCCGTATACCATGAAGAATGGGGTAAACCCTGTTGACCTGTTAGGGGTAGTTCGTAAACTCCACAAGACAGCGTCCAACTCATCAGCCCGAGCTCCTGCTGCTCGTCGCAGCGGTTCCTCGAGGCGTGGTTTGATTCCGATAATATTAGACCGTTTGCCCTTTCAACTTGACCATTGGATTGTGGGTGAGCCACAGATGCGAGGTCCAATCGAATTCCCATTGTCTCACAATAATCCTTCAATTCTCCCTGAGCGAAGTTTGTGCCATTATCTGTGATTATGCTGTGTGGGATGCCGAATCTCATCACGAGGCTGCAGACAAAGTTTAGTGCCGTAGAACCGTCGGCTTTCCTTACTGGCTTTGCCTCGATCCACTTGCTGAATTTGTCAACATCGACCAATAGGTATTCAAAACCGCCAGGGGATGATCTTTTTAACTTACCAACCATATCAAGCCCCCAGACCGCAAATGGCCAGGTGATAGGTTTGGTCTTCAGCTGGGCTGGAGCGTTTGGTTGAGTAGCGTAGTACTGACAACCTCGGCAGGTCTTGACTATCTTGTCAGCATCTTCTTTAGCTGTAAGCCAATAAAAGCCTAGCCGAAAAGCTTTTGCAACGAGTGACCTCGGGGCGGCATGGTGCCCGCAATCCCCTGCGTGGATCTCTCTGAGGATTTCAATGCCATCTTGATTGGAGACGCATTTGAGAAACACCCCTGTTGCGCTTCGTTTGTAGAGCTGTCCATCAACAATTGTGTAGGATCTTGCTCGTCGATGATCCGGCGCGCGAGGACCTCGTCCTCCGGCAACTTCGATCGATGAGGTAGTCCGAGGAAAGGCTGTGTCCAAGCCGGAATGGTAGCCAACACCTCTCCGGCCGGAGACACTGCCACCTCCGGGTTTTCCGGGTTAGCGCCCTTCACCGAGGGTATCCGGAGATGCTCCGGGAAGATTCCGAGGCGGAATTGGCTTTCTGCCGGATCCGAGCTTGGATAGCATATCTCGCCGCTGTATTGTCATCTCTCCGGACATACTTGACTTCGTATCCTAGAAAGCACTTGGCGATCTCGTCAACTTCGTCTCTGTAAGCCGCCATGACGGAATTTACGGCGTTCCGGGTTCCGGCTACTTGCTTGTGCCACCAGGTCGGAATCTCCGCAACGAGATGATGTGCTTGATCCCTATTTCCTTAGCGATGCGCGATCCGTGTAGTAGAGCCTCGTATTCCGCCATGTTGTTTGTAGCTTCGAAGTGGATCCGCAAACGTACTGCAGTTCTTCTCCGGTAGGGGACTTCAGGGTGACTCCGGCTCCTGAGCCTTGATGCTGCTTGGATCCATCGAAGTGCATTACCCATGTTTCTGGTTCCGGCTCCAGATTAGCATCCGGAGCTTCTGTCTAATCTGCAACGAAATCTGCCAAGACTTGGGATTTTACCGCAGATCCTGGCTTTGTAGGCGATACCGAAGGCGGATAATTCAATGCCCCATTTTGCTGTGCGTCTGTTGCGTCGGCGTTGTTGAGAATCGTCGACGGCGGAGCTTTGCTCACGGCCGTTCTTGGATGTTCTTGGAAGTAATGTCTCAGCTTCCTGCTGCCCAGGAATACTCCGTAGGCAAGCTTTTGAAAGTGAGGGTAGCGCTGTTTGGATTCCGTAAGGACCTCGCTGATAAAGTAAACTGGCCTTTGGACTCCATATTAGTGACCTTCTTCCTATCATTCCACCACGATGACGAGGCTGATGACCCTATTTGTGGCTGCCAGGTAAAGGAGCATAGGCTCTGATTCTCCTGGAGCTGCTAAGATAGGTGGGGAGGTAAGTATTTCCTTCAACCCTTGTAGTGCTGCATCTGCTGCCTCGTCCCGGACAAACTTGTCTCGTTTTCTTCAATAGCTTGTACGGGGAAGTGCCTTCTCGCCAAGACGGCTAACAAACCTGCTGATTGCTGCGACACAACCAGTGAGCCGTTGCACATCTTTGAGACAAGTTGGCCTTTTTATGCACAAAATTGCCTTGATTTTTTCCGGGTTTACTTCAATGCCCATGTTGGAAACAATGAAGCCAAGGAGTTTTCCGGCTGGTACGCCAAAGACGCACTTCAGCGGATTCAACATCATCTTGTACCGTCGGAGATTCTCAAAGGTTTCGTGAGGTCGCTGATCAAGTCGGATCCTTTCCGAGTCATGACCGCGATGTCGTCGACGTAGGCGTGTACGTTCCGGCCTATCTGGTCCTTCAAGCACCGCTGCATCGTACGTTGGTAGGTGGCACCTGCGTTTTTCAAGCCAAAGGGCATAGTAACATAGCAGTAAGTGCCAAATGGGGTGATGAATGAGGTCGCCTTTTGGTCAGACTCCTTCATCCGGATCTGATGATACCCGGAATACGCATCAAGAAAACACAAAAGTTCCGCCCCTGCCGTCGAATCAATGACTTGGTCAATGCGCGGCAGGGGAAACGGATCTTTCGGGCAATGTTTGTTCAAGCCGGAGTAATCGATGCACATTCTTAGTATTTCAGTGTTCTTTTTGGGTACAAGGACGGGATTTGCGACCCAATCAGTGTGGATAACTTCTATTACAAAACCTGCCTCTAGTAACTTTGCTAATTCCATTCCTATGGCGCGGCGCTTCTTGTCTCCAAAGCGTCGCATAGCTTGCTTTACCGGTTTAGCTCCCGGGTTTATGTTGAGGTAGTGCTCGGCGAGTTCCCTTGGTACTCCGGACATGTCAGAAGGTTGCCATGCGAAGATATCCATGTTAGCGCGGAGGAACTCGACGAGCGCGTCTTCCTATTTGGGGTCCATGTTGGCTCCGATCGAGACTTGCTTGCTAGGGTCATCGTCCTTGAAGTTGACTTTCTTGGTCTCTATCGCGGCCCTGAAGGAGTTTTTACGTTCGGAGATCCGCTTCTTGGTGGTTTGCATCTCAGTCGGATCCACCGCGGCTCTGTAGCCTTTCAGCTCTTCTCCGGATATGACAGACTCTGCGAAGGCGGCTTCGCCCAACTCGCACTCGTGAGCCTTTTTGTAGTCTCCGGTTATGGTGATCATACCATTAGGACCCGGAATCTTGAGCTTGTTGTAAATATAGCACGCTCTTGCATGGAACTTGTGGTAGGTGGGCCTGCCGAAGATGACATGGTAGGAGCTCTTGAAGGGCACGACTTCAAACGTGATCTTTTCTTTGCGGAAATTGTGAACATCGCCAAAAGCCACGGGAAGTGTGATGCTGCCGAGGGAATTCGCCTTCTTACCCGGAACCACGCCGTGAAACTCAGTGTTGCTGTGTTTGAGCTGTTCCTTGGTGAGGTTCATCCGTTCCAGAGTCTCCAGGTACATGATGTTCAAGCTGGCCCCGCCATCCATGAGGCACTTGGAGAAGTCATAACCGTCTATGCGGGGACTTACAACCAAGGCGTAGTATTCTTTTGGCACAATGGCGGGATGATCCTCCCTGTCAAATGTGCACGGAACTTCCGACCACCGACATATCGCGGCACAGCCGGA
Organism: Lolium rigidum; assembly: GCF_022539505.1. NCBI lineage: Eukaryota > Viridiplantae > Streptophyta > Magnoliopsida > Poales > Poaceae > Lolium > Lolium rigidum. The sequence goes on from NC_061514.1 coordinate 147,117,009, forward strand.
AGCGTGGCGTTCGGGATCCGGGTAGGCTGACTTTGTAGCGCGGACTGTTGGGGTTCCGAGGAAGGTGTGGTAAGCCCCCACGCTCTTTTTCTCGAAGGGGTTGGATTTACCTGCGGATCCGGCTTTGGGATCCGGCGAGTTATCATCCTCGTCCATCGCCTCGGAGCTGTCCTCCTCCTTGTCCTTGTTCTTGCCCTTGCCTCCTTTGCCGCGTGGGCGGTGCTTCCGGGCTCGCTTGTATCCCGCCTCCGGGTCGTTCTTTAGGTCGTTGACCCACTTGCGATTGCGGTTGGTGTGAGTGGACTTCCCTGTAGCCGGATCCAAGTGGGCCGGGCAGGGCATGTCTCGTATTCCTCGTAGGTTTGCGGGGCGCGGGATCCGCCAGCGGTGACCTCAGTGCCATGCTGCTGACCCCTGCCGGCTCCGCCTCCGCGGCCGCGTCCTCTTCCGCCTCCTGAGCCTCCGCGTTGAAACGCCATGGCGACCATGTCGGATCCACCACTCTTCTGGTCATCAGGGTTTTTGCGCTTGTGGCCGCTGTTGCTGCCGTTATCACGGTTCTTCTTTTGTTGGTGTAGGGGAATTGCTGTAGCTACGATATCACCGCCTGCGTCATCATCGGCGGCAGTATGGTCACTGGCAATGGAGATCATCTCATCCAAAGTCAGTTTGTTGGCGTTAGCCAAACATGTGAGCTTATGCCTCAGCAATCCTCCTCTCTGCAGTCCACCGATGAAGGCGTACATGGCGGTGGTGTGGTCGACGTTTTCGCACTCGTTCTGCATGCCAACCATCGTGTGAGGAAGTTTCTTGAGGATTCTCCCTTCTTCTAGATACAAGCTTGTAAGTCGCTTGCCGTGGCAGGTCTTTTGTAGGTGCCCCTGAAGTGTTTCTCGAAAGCGGTCTTCAAGTCAAACCAGCAAAAGATAGAGTTCTTCTCGAGGTCGCTGAGCCAGATCCGGGCTGGACCTACAAGGTACAAGCTGGAGCATGCGGCATGCGATATTAGGGGTTCCTCCGGCAAAGGTTACTTGCATTATAGTAATCCTCAATCCGGGTATCCGGCCTCTCGATGCCATCATAATGCTTCGGGTTTCCGGGTAGCTTGAGGGAGCTCCTTGGCTTTGGTTCCTCTCGAATCATCCTTGCCAAAGCACTTCGGTCCGATGTAGTCGGTTCTGTATTCGTTGAGGCGTTCCCGTGCGTCGCGCGAGCCGTGACGGGGGGACTGTGAGCGAGAGCGAGATCTCCGGCCACCGCCTCCGCCTCCACCTCCGCCGCCACCGCTAGGTGGTGGTGAGGGAGATCTGCGAGGGGGCCGATCCGACTTCTTGCTTCCGCCTTCAGATTCTCCCCGGCCCTCCCGGTGCTGGCTCCGGCTCCTGTGGCTGCCTTCGCCGTGACGCTGGCTGCCCTGGTCGTTCCGGCTCCGGTGGGGCTCCGGGTCGCGCTCCTCATTCCGGCTCCTCCTAGGCTCGGGCTCACGATCGTTGTTCTGATTCCGGCGAGGTTCCGGCGTGCGCTCCCTGTTCCGGTTTCTGGAGGGCAGCACGTTGTCGCGGATAACAATTCCACCATGCCCTTGAGGCCTGGTGTTTCCGACTGGACTACGGCGGCGAGGGGGACGCGGGTTACCATTAGGCGGAGGAGAGGGGTTGCGGTACTTGTCTCGTCTAGAGTACATTGCATCCTTTCCCTTTCTCGGATCTGACGGTGGCGTCTTTGATGGTACGGGGATCGGATTTGGGTGTTCCCTGGTTTTCCTTCTGCGTTCCGAGGATCCGGTTCGCGATTCGTCATCTCGATGGCGGTTGTCGTGGGCGTCCTTCTGCGCAGTGGAGACGCAATGCTCCGGGTTAGATTCCAACTTGCGCGAAGTGTCCGCCTTGCTCGTTGTTTAACCGCTGAAGCGACGAGCGTGCGTAAGTAATTGATGTCAATCTCCTCGTCACTTTTCTTCTGAATTTCTGCAGCTTTCGTCATATTGTCTTTTGGGGTTGCGAATGGCTGCTGCTCCGTTGGAGTTGCGAAGGTGATCCTGCGGGGAGCTATCAACTCACGCCGGACCTTTTCTACCTCTCGATCAGCTTCAACGATCTTGTCCTCCCAATGCTTTCGGAGTTCCTTGACTTTCGCCAATCCTGCGTCCACCTCCTGCTCACGCTGGATGAAGTCTTCCACAAAAACTGCGGCGTGCTTCCTTTCCTCCAGCATGGCGGCTGCGGTGTTCTTAAACTTTTTGGCTGTAGCCAGCAGCTCCACTCTCTTAGCTTCCAAAGCTTCTATGTCTTCAGGAGTGATGGGTTTGTTAAGGATATCCGAGCGATAAACTGCATCCATGCACCGCTTGCGCGACCATCTCTTCGGGTGACAGGAGGCTCTCCGAGGAGGAATCCTTACGGGGCCATTCCCGCGACATTGGAGATCCGTGATGGGATGGCTGGGGGTCGGATTGGGTGCCTGCCTCTTCTGATCCGTTTTCTCCCAGTGCCGCAACAGTTGCAAGTACCTGCTTTGGTTGGGCGGAATCGACCTCAGGCTGATCACCGTATCCATATTCCCTCACCTTGCGATCGAACTCTTCAGTGTCCATGGATGGGGTGTCGCCGGAAATTGGGCTTAAGTTCCCCAAAATTGACTCTTCAGCCGGAGTTCCGCTTTCTCCGACAGCCTCTTGCTGATCCGGAGCGGCGTTGTTTTCCGGGGCCTCGACACTGCTCGGGACCAGCTCCGGCTTCATGAGGGGCGGTTCCGGCGGTATGGGCCAAGAAGTGCACAAAGTGACACCTTTGCTTTTCTAACACACGGGAGACCCGGGCGGATCCGCATTGGTCTTCCACCGTTATTTCTGCTCGGGGGCGGATTGGGTGGGTTTTGATTTTTTTAGATCTAAGGCGGAATCTTCGCTAGGAAGTTCCTGCGTCTCGAGATCGGATCTTCGCGACCGCGTCCTGCTCGGCGGCGGTCGCGTCGGCGCTACTTACCGGTGGGTTTCCGTCGGAATCGACGGTTTCCCCGATGAAGATGTGTATGCCGCCAGCCGGGACGATGGAGAGCTTGACGGGGTCGGTTTTAGCCGGAATCCAACATTCATCCGGAGGGACGATCGGCGGACTTCCGGCGTAAAGGACACGCCCCACGGCGATGGTGTCGTCGTAGCTTCCCATGGCGGAACCCTCCCGGTTCCGGCCTCCGGACGCCGCGAGGCCCCACGGTGGGTGCCAGCCGTCGTTGCCTAATCGACGGTACCTCGGAGGTGGGATCCTCACGAGGGGAGAAGAAGTAGGGGCCATAGGGCGGAGTGCACACGGGACGGTGGTACGCGAGTTACCCAGCTTCGGAACACCCGCACGATGACGGGGCCCTCTGCGGCTTGTGCGGAATTATGCGGGCGCTTTCGCGTTGTTACAATGAGTTGTTGTTGTGCCTCTAGGGCTCCCGGGATCCGGCTTATAAAGGCGCACGGATCTAGGGTTTACATGGAGAGTCCTAGCCGGATTACAGACTGCCTAGCTACGGTACAATATCTTGCCGTGCACGTCACGGATCCGCCTTCCACATACGTCGTACTGGATCCGGGTTCCTCATGGGCCTCCATGGATCCGGGTTACTCCTAACATCAGTACGGATCCGGCTTACTGATCCTGGGCTGGACTTCTTCCTTCATGATCAACAGCAACTGGGCCGCCCGATGGGCCACATGCCTCATCACCGTCTGTGGGCCACCCGGGCTTGCCGGATCTAGGCACTGTCGATGGTACACCCATGAAGTATACCCACAACAAACGGGTGTAAGCCATGTTGCACACGCGGAATACTTGAGTTTGCTTGACGAGCCTAGCATGTACAGACATGGCCTCGGGACAACGGAAACCGAAAGGTTGAACACGAGTCATATGGATGATATGATCAACATGTTGATGTTCACCATTGAAGCTACATCATCTCACGTGATGATCGGTTTTGGTGTAGTGGATGTGGATCGTGTACCACTTAACAACTATGAGGGATGTTGTATTAAGTGGGAGTTCATTAGTAATTAGATTAAAACATGAACTAATTATCATAAACATAGTCTGAGTAGTATTTTGAATTAATTTTGTAGTATTAGCATCCGTTTTCTACGATGCGCTAGTCTTGTAATTGAGATAGAAATACTGTTAAAATCTGACAAGAAACTTTACGGACTTGTACCGTATTGTTAAAGAATCAAGAAATGATTAAGTCCCATTGCAAACTTTCAGTAAACCTCACATTGTTGATTCAAGGAGCTATGGTTTCAATTAGTACCTAAAGTCATCTTATCTCCGTGAAACTTGAAGTTCAAATCTCTTTGAAAAGTAAGGAGCTGAAAATTTAGTTTTCAGAAAATATCAAGGTATGAGATATATGTGATATCTAAGATCTTATTGCAAGATGATAGAATATAATTTGGTGAGACTACATAAACTCATAAGTTTTATGGGAATGTACGAAGGTTGAAGACGCAAGGCGTCCCAATCCTCCAACTATTGGGGCACTAACGATATTCGCATATCCATGAAATGATCGTCCTTAGTATGCACCGTTGCTATGACTTGTCTTTTCGAAGTATCACGTGATGATCGGGTGTTATAGATTCTACGTGTGCATACAACGGGTGCAAGCCAGATTTGTACATATGAATACTAAGGTTAAACTTTACGAGCCTAGCATGTACAGACATGGTCTCGAAAAGTCGTCATGATATGATGGATAAAATTATGAATGAAATTGTTCATCATATTAAAAGGTTACTAATAGTGAAATCCGGAACACTTGTCATATGATGATCAACTTCAAAGTAAGAACCTCAAGGTTATTGGTATTTGACCAACAAACCTAGAAGTTATTAATGTTGAAGTGTTTTTCTGAATAATGAGGAAAGCTAAAAGAGAAACTACAAAAGATTATTGGGAGAAAGAAATAAAAGACTAGAAAGTCTAGCTCAGGTGTATATAAATGATATACATGTTATGGATGTATTCCTCGTTTGGTCACACAATGAAATTCTTGGGTATTTTTACCATATTGGTTGGTATGAAGTGTTTCATACAAAACAACGCAATACAAGAATACAATGGCCTAAGTGACTGACAAGGAATATGATAGGTATGCACGTCTGGAACAAAAATAAAGTGTTATTATGTTCATCATTAGCATTCTATCTAGCCCTTAGAATTTATAATAAAGAACTTAATAATTGTTATTTTGCTCTGGTCAAATGAAAACAATGAGTTGTTCAAATTATGATATTACTCCATGTACGATGGATAAGTTATTATAAATCTTAATGGTGAAACACACACACTTGACGCTAAAATGCCATAAGGCAAATGATTTGAATTCCACTTATTTTTGGAACCGCCATTTAGGTCATGTTAGAAAGGAACGCATGAAGGAACTCCATGCAAATGGATTTTTGGAGTTATTCGATTTTTGAATCATCTGGCGCTTGCAAATCTTTTCTAAAGAGAATGACTAAAATACCATTCATAGGCCAAGAGTTGAATGGGCAACTAACTTAGTGGAAACATATATGATGATGTATGTGGTTCACTAGGCATAGTTGTGTGCGGGAGATTCTTCTACTTCATAAAAACTTCCAACAATGAATTGAGTATATATATATGTGGATATATTCGATAAGGAAGAAGTTTGAAACTTTTGAATGGATTCAAATAAATTTCAGCATGAAGTGGAAATCATCGTAATAGAAAAGTCAAATATCTATGATTGGATCATGGTGGAAATATTTGAATTACGAGTTTTAGCGAACATCTAAGAGAGTCATGAAATTGTTCTACAACTCACATTTTTTGGAGTATCATAATGATGATATAGTATCCGAGAGATGTATCCAAACCTTGTTGGATTAATGATGAGATAAAATATTAATGACGCCATTATATTTTTGTGGATTATGCTTTAGAGACTACCGCTTTTACACTATATAGAGCATCATCATGATCCGTTGAAATGACACCATACAAGTTATGGCATAGGTATAAACCCTAATAGTCCTTTCTTTAAATTTTGGTCTAAGAGTTTACAACCAAAATCGGATGAATGTCTTTGCTGGTTATCCCAAAGAATTGATTGGGAATTCTATCCATTATGAAGTAAAAGACAAAAGTGTTTGTTAATGTTACTTGCTTATTTCCAAGAAATTGTTTCCTAGCGAAGTATTTGAGTGGGAGGACAATAGAACTTGATAAGGTTTGTGAACCTGAGCATAATGATCAGAGTAGCGCAGCATCGGAAATTAGTTTCGGAAGCAGCCACGACGATCATGGCTCCCATGACTACAAAATGTTTTAGCCATGGAGATCGAAGTACATATTGAACCTTGTAGGTATGGTTTACTTTGTGATCAAATAAATAATTTGTGGACAAAGGATTGTTTTTGAACAATGATAAATCAACTACATACAAAGAAGTTATGATGGGCCCTGATTCCGTTAAAATGGCTATGCGCCATGAAATCCAAGATAGATGAATACTTTTTGAAAGTAAATGGATCTATAATATTGATGGACTTGGATGAAATATCCTTGAAGAAGCTGAATTGTCGAAAAGTTGTTTACGACAAAGTTCAAAGAGTTGACTGCGATAAGATTAGATCTTCCGTAGCAATGCTTATAGTCTATGTGGATTATTCTAGTAATCGCTACATATTTCTTTATGAGATATGATAGTAGGATGGCAAAATACATTACTTAACAGAAGTATGTATTAAAGGTGTATACAAGATACAAACCAAGAGTTTTGCTAATCCGTGGAATACTAGATAGGTATACGAACTTCAATTGAATGAAGTGAGTATCACGGAATTGGAATCTTCACCGGATGAAATTAAGTGGGAGCGATGAGACATATTTATAATACTTTATGTAGATGACATATAGTTGGTTATAAATGATGTAATTATATACTTGATTAAAAGGTTTCATTGAGAAATTAACTTCAATGAAAGGATATGGACTGAAACAAATTTAGTGTCAAGATCTATGAAGATGGATTAAAACACATAATAAGTTTAAGTCAAAGTACATAGAATGGATATTGAAGTAGTTCAATATAGAAATATTAATAAAATGTTCTTGTCATGTGAAGGTTTAACAAGACTTGAGTGTATCTGACACTCAATGAGTAAAAACACATGAGTGATTATAGATTACGAATAATATGTACACAATCAGATGTCCTGAGCTCTAAAGTGTTATGAGCATGTACCAGAATGATTCATGTGATGATCATTGAACGACAGTAAGAATATCCTTGAGTACTTTAGAAGAACCAATGATATATATATAGTTTTTATATGGAGAAATGACAAACAAATCGCTGTAAGATGTTGCACCGATATTGGTTTTGTCACATATAAAATTTCAATCTCAAATTAGGCTAAGTGTTGTTTTAAAAGGTAGCACAATGAGCTAGAAGTTGTCTATGCTAGATTTAGATGAATTCTAAATATTGTGACGGATTCTACAAATGAAGGCAGAGTATGTCATTGTTTTGACAATGACTGAGGATGTTAAGTCAAGAGGTTCTTTGAGAACTTGGTGTAGTTCCGATAGTGTCAGAACTTTGAAGCTATATTGTGTGTGACAATATTAGTGACATATTTCAGACCGCGGAATTAAGGTTCCACCAAAAGACCAAACATATTTAATGCCGACTCATTTGGAAAATGAGTGATGCGTTGAGACGCAAATGAATTGCAAAATACATACGTTTCTGAGCATGTCAGATCCGTTGACTAAAACTTCTCCCGTGAGCAAAACATGATAAAGCACCCGGAAGGCCAAGGTGTTATATCTATACATATGTAAACTAGATTATTGACTCTAGTGCAAGTGGGAGACTGTTGGAGATATGCCCAAGAGGCAATAATAAATGGTTATTATAATATATCTTTGTGTTTATGATAATGTTTACATACCATGCTATAATTGTATTAACAGAAACATTGATACATGTGTGTTATGTAAACAACAAGGAGTCCCTAGTAAGCCTCTTGTATAACTAGCTTGTTGATTAATAGATGATCATAGTTTCATGATCATGAACATTGGATGTTATTAATAACAAGGTTATGTCATTATGTGAATGATGTAATGGACACACCCAATTAAGCGTAGCATAAGATCACGTCATTAAGTTATTTGCTATAAGCTTTCGATACATAGTTACCTAGTCCTTTCGACCATGAGATCATATAAATCACTTATACCGGAAGGGTACTTTGATTACATCAAACGCCACTGCGTAAATGGGTGGTTATAAAGATGGGATTAAGTATCCGGAAATTATGAGTTGAGGCATATGGATCAACAGTGGGATTTGTCCATCCCGATGACGGATAGATATACTCTGGGCCCTCTCGGTGGAATGTTGTCTAATTATCTTGCAAGCATATGAATGGTTCATAAGAGACCACATACCACGGTACGAGTAAAGAGTACTTGTCAGGAGACGAGGTTGAACGAGGTATAGAGATACCGATGATCAAACCTCGGACAAGTAAAATATCGCGTGACAAAGGGAATCGGTATCGTATGTAAATGGTTCAGTCGATCACTAAAGTCATCGTTGAATATGTGGGAGCCATTATGGATCTCCGAGATCCCGCTATTGGTTATTGGTCAGAGAGAGGTCTCAACCATGTCTGCATAGTTCGCGAACCGTAGGGTGACACACTTAAGGTTTGATGTCGTTTAAGAAGATATGGAATAAGGAATGGAGTTCGAAGTTTTGTTCGGAGTCTCGGATGCGATCCAGGACATCACGAGGAGGTCCGGAATGGTCCGGAGAATAAGATTCATATATAGGAAGTCATATTCCAAGTTTGGAAATGATCCGGTGCATTTATGGCAGGTTCTAGAAGGTTCTAGAAAAGTCCGGAAGAAATCACCATGGAAAGTGGAGTCCCGGAGGGACTCCAACTTACATGGCCAGCCAAACCCTAAGGGGTGGAGTCCCAGGTGGACTTCACCTGTCCACCATAGGTGGCCGGCCTCCCCACCTAAAGGAAAGGTGGGAGTCCCACCTTGGGTAGGACTCCCCCCTTGAGTAGGTTTCCCACCTATGGGAGGTTTTGTTGTTGGGGTCTTATTCGAAGACTTAGACTACAACTCTTGGGGATTTCCACCTATATAATGAGGAGGAGAGGGAGGGGGCAGCCACTCTTGGCCTCACCACCTAGGGATGCCCATGGCCGGCGCCCTAGCCACCCCCTCTCCTCAAACCCTAGCCTCTCCTCCTCCACATAATACTCCCGCAGCGCATAGGCGAAGCCCTGCCGGAGTTCTCCACCACCACCGCCACCACACCGTCGTGCTGCCGGGATTCCGAGGAGGATCTACTACTTCCGCTGCCCGCTGGAACGGGGAGAAGGACGTCGTCATCAACACCGAACGTGTGACCGAGTACGGAGGTGCTGCCCGATTGTGGCACCGTCAAGATCTTCTACGCGCTTTTGAAAGCGGCAAGTGATCGTCTACCGCAGCAATGAGAGCCTCCTCTTGTAGGCTTTGGAAATATTCAAGGGTTAGTCTCGTTCATCCCCTCGCTTGCTACCGTCTTCTAGATTGCATCTTGGCTTGGATTGCGTTCTCGCGGTAGGAAATTTTTTGTTTTCTATGCTACGAATCCCTTCACCGCTACCCCTCGGATTGCCGGGCGTCGCCGGCTCCTCCTTCACGTGATTGGGGACGGTGTAGGGCGCCGAGCAGTACGACGAGGACGGCGTCGATCGGGCCGGTCCCGAGGAAGAAGAGTTCGAGGAGGACGAGTACGTGGTCCTCCTCGGCTGCCATTGCGCAGCGGGAGACGGTGGCGGTGAGGGAGGCGCCTCCAACCTGGGAGCGCCATTGCGGATGTCGCGGATGACGTTGTCGAGGGTGCGCCCCGGAACGCCCCAGAAAGCGGCGCGCCCGTCCCTGTTCCAGCTGTTCGGCCCGCCGACGAGGCCGGTGGTGTTGCGCATCTCCACGTCGTACTTGGCCTTGAAGTACGTGGCCCACCAGTCATCGTTGTTCTTCGCCGCCCAGGTCAGATCCGCCCGCTCCTGGGCGGTGAGTTCAGCCCGCTGGGCCCTGATGGGTCCTTCCAGCACTCCGTCCCTGGGGTCGGCGGCGGCGGGATGCCAATGCCGTTCACGGCCATCTTCCAACCGCCGCTGCTTGGCAGGCGCATGTTCGGCGGGACTGGGATATCCCGCGTGGTACAGCGCCCACGCCTCCTTCACGGTTAGACTGCCGCGGCCGAAGCCATTCGCCGCGGCGATCTTGCGGGAGGACGAGGGCGACATTGCTTGGAGCGACGAGGAGAAGATCTGGGGGCGGCGAGGAGAAGGTTTGGGAGCGGTGAGAGATTGGGACGAACCGCAGGGCCTCTTAATGTACAGCGGCGGCAGCGGGTAGTTGCACGCAATAACGCCAGCGGGGACGGCCACGCGGCCATGCGCGACGAGACGCGTCCCTGCATCGCCTGGGAAAACTGGGACGCCATTAACATCGCTTGACCAAAGGTATGCGACGGGGTTTTAGGCTTCCGAGCCGTTGAGGGGTCGGGCCCACGTACGCCTCGCTTTTCGGTGCGTCCCTTGTGGGGCGGGGACGGGCTCGGGGCGCCGGACACCGTATCGGGCCGCGCCGGACAAAACTGGGCTTTGGGGACGCGGCTGGGAACGTTTTTTTGTCCGGCGCGCCCCAAATCGCTTTGGGGGACGCTTTGTGGGATGCTATAATGCGTTGCAAATGCAAGCGATTAACAAGCTCGAGGGCTCCTTCCTCTAGGCCGGTGCGGATAACAGCGTCTCCAGCTGTTAGGACTCTTAAGGCCGAAATCCAGCGCTATTTAGCGCCAAATGGATGTAAAATTTGGTCTGAGGCCTATATTTCCAGCGGCGAGTCCAGGATCGCGTGCTGACACTCAACCACCGCGTAAATAGCAACGGTGCAGTCGTCGGAAAGGGGAACCGTAGCAGTGGCAACCGCGTCGATCGATGCATTGAACCGATGTAATAGACCGCGAAGTGGCCTGCGGAGCCCATACGCCTCGTCAGGGAACCGTTGAAGTGGCCTCAACGCGCGAACCGCCGTAATGGAGCACAAACTTCACGGAAGAGCAACCGCCGCTCTCTTCGTCGATAGACCACTACATATACGTTTTGCGATCTACAACCGGCCGGCGCCATTCATATCTTCACCATCCTCTGTCAGCATGAGCAATCTCTCTTTGCCATCAGACACCGACATCGAGGAGAAATCGCCTGGATGGCGCCATTGGTGGGACAGAGCTGCAGCGCCTAGCAGCGACGATTCCCCGCCGCCGGACAGCGACGAGTCCCCGCCGCCGGACAGCGAGGACGAGGAAGAGGCTGAGGAGCAGGATGAGGAAGAGGCTGAGGACGAGGAGGAGGAAGTGTCAGAGGACGTGGCGGACCGGGCGAACGCGGAGGCGGATGCGGAAGCGAAGGCGAAGGCGCAGCCGGCGAGGAGGACACAAGTTCCTCCGACGCGTCGAAGGACACCGGCTCTTCGGAGGAGGTGATGAGCCGGAAGCGCCACCGTCAGGACGATGAGGCGGGGCCATCAAGGAAGAAGAAGTAGTTTAATTTTTGTTGAAAGTTTTTATATGTATTGTTTATGTTTTTCCGAAGTTTTTATATGTAATTTGTTTATGTTGCAAGCGCGCCTACAAATTTCTTCTATATATTAAAATAAAAAATTCCCCCAAATACACGCACGTCGTATCTTAGGAAGACGATGCGATGAGAACGACGACCGGCCTTTGTCGCCGACAAGTCGGGGCCACAAGAAGATTCCCGCGCTATTGTTTCCTCCAGAATCCGTGAGCGCTCCCCGGGGGGCCGGGGTTGACATGGGCTCACTGGATGGATGGACCTGGGGACGCGACTGGACCATTTTTCGTCGTCCGGATGAAAAAAAGGGCTGCCGGGGGCCTCGTCGGGGAGACGGCTAGAGATGCTCTAAGGTTTTGGGTGGGCAATGTAAGGTCAATTGGAAGACCGTGTGCCGACCAAAATATAATGGCATGCTTGGCATTTTAGACCTTGACGAATTTGCAAGAGCGTTGAGACTTCGGCGGCCTTGGCTACAATGGAAAGATCCCATCAAGGCATGAATTGGGAATGATCACCCTTGCGATGAGACGGATATGAATTTTCTTTCTATGCGGCTACTACCACCACCATCGGAGACGGGCGCACCGGCAGTTTCTAGCCTGCCCCGTGGATCGGAGGGATAAAGCTGAAAGATATAGCGTCATCCAGTTGCCATCTCATATAGGAAAAATTTCACGGTGAACACGGCCATCAACAATGAATTTTGGATTGCCAACATCAAGACTAATGAAGTCATCACAATGAACCACCTAGGTGACTTTGTGGACCTTTAGGCAAGGGTGTGCGTGGTGCAACTAAATGATGGAACCGCCGATGGTATAACTTGGAAATTCACGGCCTCGGGATCCTACTTGGCGGCGTCGGCCTACAAGGCTCAATTCGAGGGCAGCTCTTTCCTGGCTCATCTTGCAAAACCATGTGTGGATGGCCGATCGTCTCCAAAAGCGTGGGTAGCCGAATTGCAGTGTGTGTCTACTTTGCAAAAGGGATCCCGAAACTGTGGCTCGTCTCCTCTTCCGCTACTCTTTTGAGGATTCAGAACTCAATCTTCGCTTGGTTGGGCATTCTTGTTGGAACAACTTTGATTCGGTCAAAGATTGGTGGCTTAAATTCATCTACCAAAATGGCACTACGAGGAAGTACTTTGCATCCCTTATCATGCTTAGAGCATGTACACTCTACTCCCCAGCACCCCCTCCCAAGGCTGAATTTTATCGCTGGATGGACGGAAATTCCCTAGTCGCGTCCCTACGAGTTCAATTTTTCGCCGGATTTGGCCTATCTTTCATCCAACGATCGCAGGCCGAACCCAACACCCCGGGGAGTGCCTAGGAGCGCCAGATGAAGTGAAAAAGCGCGTGGGCCAGGTCTGTCGGCGTCACACCCACAAAGATTCCCCACTCCACTCGCGCTGCTCAAACCACCTCGTCGCCACCATATCGCTGCCGGCACCACCCCCACCCTCTACCGCCACGTATACGCCGGTAGAAAGGACGCACCCACTCCCTAGCTACTGCCGAGCTTGCCGCCATTCATCACCTCACCGGCGTTCCTTGCCGTTCCCCCATGCGGATCCCTGTGCTGACCTCTACAACACCACGCCCGTGAGGTGCTCGGCGTTTTGATTACTCGGCCATGGACTCCGACAACGAGGACGAGAAAATGTTTGTTTTGCTGTTGGAGGAGGAGAACGCCGCTGCCGCCAAAGATGAAGAGCACATGATGATTCTAGCGTCTCTGGCCACCCTCTACGCCGACCGGAACTCAATGCCGCGGTGTGGCGGCTCTACGCCGGGTCGCCGAAAGGCCAAGGCGAGGCAGCGCCAAGAGGGGTACATTATATTGTACGCTGATTACTTCGCCGACGCTGGTTCACGATGAGCCGGGATCTTTTTCTGAAGATTGTGTATGCCGTCCGAGACTTGGACCCCTACTTCCGACGCAAACCGGACTGCACCGGCATGATTGGGTTTTCATCGGTACAGAAGTGCACGATCGCTATGAGATTGCTTGCATATGGAGCTCCGGGTGACAGTGCCGATGACTATCTGCGCATGGGCGAGAGCTTACCGCCATTGATTGTTTATACAAGTTTTTGCAGGGCAGTCTAGCAGTGTTCGGGGAACTATACTTAAGATCACCCACTGCTCAAGATACTGAGCAGATACTTGCAACCAATGCACTAAGATGATTTCTTTGGATGCTTGGAAGCATCGGCTGTATGCATTGAAAGTGGAAGAACTATCCAATGGCTTGGCAAGGCATGTACAAGGGCCACAAAGGAGGATGTAGTGTGGTACTTGAGGCATTGGCTACATATGATACCTGGATTTGGCACTCCTTTGGAATGGGAGGCTCAAACAATGACATCAACATGCAATGCCCACCTGTCTTTGCTAAGCTTGTTGAGAGCCATGCTCCCCCGGTGAACTATGAGGTTAATGGGCGTCACTGTAACAAGGGATGCTACCTTGCAGATGGCAACTATCCTACATGGTCAACATTTATGAAGACGATCTCAGGCCCGAAGTTGCCAAAAGAAGCGTGGTTGCCAAGGAGCAAGAAGCTGCCAGGAAGGACGTCGACTGAGCATTTGGTATCCTCCAACAGAGGTATGCAGTTGTCCGGTTCCTAGCTATGACTTGGTCGCATGATCAGATGCGGGAGGTGATGAACTGTTGTGTGACATTGCACAACATGATCATAGTGAATGAGCGGAAACATCCAGTTCCCGAGGTCGAGTTGCTGCAGCCATATCAGCGACAGGGAGCTCTTGCAGAGCTTGATGGTCAGGTGTCGGCATCATGGGCTTCCTTCCTAGCTGTGTGTCAGGAGATTCGAGACTCACGTGTGCACCAAGAATCGCAGGACGATCTGATCGACCACATATGGGCTCGCAAGGATGCAACAAGAGCTGGTGCAACATGCTTTGTTGTGTTGTTGTCGTGTTATGTTTGTTGAACTATTTGCTTTGATGAAAATGCCAAATATCGGCAAACAATGTCCGAAATGCTTATATTTTGTGTTGCACTCTAACATTGTGCCGAAAATCGGTCGAAAACTGACATATGTTTGGCCGAATTCGCCTGGCATGGGGATCGGCCGTGGGTTCGCCGCTGGGAATTTCTCCCTCCCGAGGCCGGAAATTACACCCATCCGGCACTAGCTAGCGTTGAATTTCGGCCTAGGGAGCACTAACGAGTGAAGATGCTCTTACCTCGCGGGAGATTTCGAATGAGCGTAACGCTGGGGTGTTTTGAAATGTTTCTACCATATCGTCTGTTGTTGTAACTAAGATTAGGGAAGAGGCTTTGGAGCGCCGGTGGGTGCTAAGCACTTGGGTTCAATCACATCGCGAGAGTGATTCCTTGTGTTACCGAGCTCGTAGTAAACATTGAACTTCTTAATTAATGAATGTGCAAAGTTTTTGCCCTGCTTAAGAAAATGGGTTGCAACCATCAGCCTTTCTTCATACCGGACCATTTGAGAAATTAGCTACAGAATGCCTTTCATCATGCATTACTTTTCTGAACTAGTTGCGCAGCATTTGTTGTGGAGCTGTACTTGTCCAAGAGCCAGATGCATACACCGTCCTTCTAGCTGCCTGTCTACCTCAATACATGCACAAATAATACATGCGCGTACGAAATGATTCGAGAGCCCACCTCTCGGCTACACGTAGAACGTGCAAATCACCAATAACAGCGCACGTACGGGCGTATGGTGTTCTGGTCACATGTCGTATCGGTGTCTTTCTGGGTCTTCCGGTTGCTCCTACGGCCTACGGGCATTTAGATTTCTTTTTGGAAACAGTGAACAGACGTTCACAAATTTTCCGTTCAACAAACTCATCTAAAGGTTTTGAGATCGATGAAATCATCGTATTCTATCGATGAAAACATAGTTTTCCACTAAAAGTATTTCGCCTTGATGAGATATCAAAATGATAATCCTAAGATTCGATTCTTAATGGGCTAGGGTGTCACTCCTCTCTTAACCACTAACCACAGATTAATTCTCTGGGCATGAAGATTCTATTTTTCCCCCTCCACACAAATGTATAGGAAGATAATCACTCACACAGTCACACTCTACGCTTACAAAGGAGCACACCTGCTTCCTACTCCGTATCTTTCCCAACTTGAGCCAAGATGACAAATGGTGTGACAATAACAGATTTGGAGATGAGACTTTTGTGTACACAGGAGTTAAACCGAAAAGCCATGGCATTCCTCGCCATGCTCATCTTGTAGGCGATTTGAAACGAAATAAACGTAAGAGTTTACCATAACAAGTCCGCCCTATAGACGATCCATCTTAACACCATCAAGAGTGAGACAAAACTTTGGGTAGCCACGGGTGCGGAGCTTTTGAGTGTTGCGATACCAGGAGATTAATTCCCTTGTATACTTTCTTCCCTTTCCTTTTGAGTCAAAACTCTCTCATAATTATTGGAATGAGCCAAATCTTTTGCCTCCCTTTCAACGAAAAAGTGGTATACTTCAGGAAGGACCCATGCATCAAAGGAATTTGCACCATACTGTTGGTTGCATATATGTATTACATGGCTAGCTCTCTGAAGTAAGACATTGGGAATGATATATCTGCTCGGTGAGTTGTGACATCTCACGCAGAGATAGACACTATCTCGGCGTTAGAATATTGAACTAATTAGATCCAAGCAAAAACGACACAATGTGTCTCCATCTCATCCATATGTACCCACATTAATGATTTGTCAAAGTATAAAAGTGGTCTCACAATTTAGAAAACATGTGGAGTTTTTGAAGATAACGATCAGAACGATTAGTTCTGTCACCCCTGTCAGATGCCAATAATACACGAGCTCTCAATAATCCACCCAATCATTCTGCTTTCTTTTTGCGCAAGACAAACTGAGTGTGCACATTTGGGTCCCACACATCTCTAGTTAGTAGGAGCACTGCACTTATATGCACCAAACATTATGCAAACCATCCGTAGATACTTATATCGCAAATCTGCGTTGGCTAATTTTGCTTGCTCATGGCCGGATGTATATTCAGACAATCAGATGGTATGTGCTGAGGGTGTTCAAATCGGAACTTGGGTCCTATTTCTCAAAGACAGAAACGCTTGAAAAGCTCCATTCAAATTTCTTCGGTTCAAGGAGGCCCCGTCGATCTGTACGTGGTCCAAAGCGTTAAAACGTGCAAAGGTTCAGCAGCGCCAGCTTCTCGCGAAAAAGACGTGCACCTTACTTTCGTCATCTGCCCTAGCTAGAAAACAAAGGCTTATCAGTAGGACTGTTGTCTATCTAGCCTCTTTTTTTCAGCACAGAGCTCCAGTTCACTGAAAGTCTTAGGGCATCTCCAACCGCACGACCCAAACGGACGCGCTGGGCCGTCCGTTTTGGGCCGTTTGGATGGCCGCGCGGACACGCGAACAGCGCCCCGCGTCCGCGTGTCCGTTTGGGTCGCACGCGGCGCCCAACACGGCAACCCAAAGAGACGCCACGTGGTTCGTCTTCCTTGCGCGGCGGCCGCGCCATGGCGAGCCTCGACGGGACAGACCATGGTGGGCGGTGGAACGCGCGGGAAAGTTCCCGCGCGCACCAAGGTTCCCGCGCGCGAAACGCCATTGGCGCGCGCGAGCGCCCAAGTTTCCCGCCAGGCCGCCGACTATAAAAGACGGCGGCGGTGTCACACAGACCGCAACACCATCCTCTCCCCTCCACCTTCTCCGGCGCCATGCCGCGCACCCTGCAGGCCACATGGGCCAAGCTCTCCCTCGCCGCCTGGGCCAGGTTCCCGCGGACGGAGGAGGAGGAGCGCGCGGACTCGCGGTGGGTCGCCGACGATGAGGCGCTCCGCGTCGCTGCCGAGGCGGCGGCAAAGAAGGCCGGTGACACGGAGCAGGCGGCCGCGGAGGGCGGCACGAGACCGCGGACGGCCGGGTACGAGGCCGCGGAGGTGGGGCGGCCGCCGCGGAGGAGCCCGTCGACGAGAGGACCTCGCGCGCGGCGAACATCAACGCCGCCATCGAGGATCGTCTCGCCGACCTCACGCGCGTGACGAAGGAGCACGAGGCCACCTCGGCGGGCCGGCCGCCGCCGCTAGGCGACCTCCTCGGCCGGAAGAACGAGGCCGCTCGCTATGCGAGCAGCCCGTCACCTCATCCGGATGCCGTCGCCCAAGCGGCGCGCCCGGGAGGATGCGTCGAGTCGGCGGAGCGCGGCCGGCAAGAGCGCATGCGCCGGCGGCGGGGAGAACCACGAGGCCCGGTGCCGCCGGCCGCGTCCGCTCGGAGGCGCGCACCACGGTGGAACGCGCCGCCCGCGCAGAGGGCGGAGATATGCGGGAAGCGGATGATTCCGCGCGCGGAGGCGGAGCGCGAGCGCGCCCGAGGTGCGCGGACGGAAGGAGGGAGGATGATGGCCTCCGCCCAAGCCGCCGATGCCGGCCGCCCGCGCCGCCGCCGACGCGCCACCCGACCGTAGGATGGAGTGGGAATCCTCACGCGTACGGGCCGCCCGCGTCGAGTGAAATCCACGGCCCGACGGCCGAGCCGGCGAGAGTCGCCGGCGAGGCCGCCGGCCCCGTACGTATTTAGGATAGAAGTAGTAGCTAAAAAAATGTAATGAGTTCTTTTTAATGAAATATATTGTTTATACCTATGACACGCGGGCCAGGGGCGGACAAGGGGCGGACGCGAGCGACCAGCCTTTCGCGTCCGCGGCCACGCAAACCCGGCCAACGTCGATCCGGACGCCGCGGGCATCCGTTTTAGGGATGGGTCCGCGCGCTGGGCCGGGTTTTTGTCCGGCTGGACCCATCCAAACGTGCGGACGCGGGATGGGTCGCTCGGTTGGAGATGCCCTTACAGAGCGGCAGTACACTATCAGTGGACCGTATGGTAGTGGTGCTCGAGGACAAATGGCGTAGGTGCCTCACGATTCACGGTTCGCAACCGGCCAATCAGGGTTGTTGTTTGCTTGTCAATCTGTGCGGCAGCCGCTCTTGCCGATCTTTCATTCTTGCTGAATTTATCTGGACGGAAGCTCCAGATCGGATACGAAATCTGTTCCATTATACCAATTGAGCATGTAACAAGAACATCGAGATGGTATCGTGAGCATACAATTCTCAGCTGGGAATAGCTCTACTTACTATACCTACTTGGCTATCGGATTCAAGAAGCAACCACCAGTTCAATATCTCCGGATTGTTCTTTTGTTGGCCATTGCTTTCTTGTGAGTGCTACTTTGCAGACCGGAAGTGCTGTTAGGCATCACCAAAATGTATGCGATGTGCACCAGATAAAACGCACCCGGAGTCCCGGACGCGATCTGAGTAGCACATTTGTTGAGCATACATGGAGATGCTTAAGCCTTTTTTCCCCTATCTTTTGACCCAAAACCAAACAAATTGTATACACTTTTGGCATCCTCTTTACTCTTGTTTCTTCCGCTATGAGAGGGGTTGCTACTGCAGTAATTAACCAGCACAAGGAACACAGAGACCTCGCCTTTTTTCGGCCGGTGAAAAAAGTATAAACACTTTTTCAGGGATACGTCATGGATAGACGTATCGATTTCATAGAAGGAAAAGCCAAGAGGCCAGTTTACAAAGTGCTTATGGCACATACGCCAATAACGCAACTCCACGATACCACGAGAAAAAGGCAGCACACACACTATTCGACTAACCGTGGCATCTCTACTTATCCACTAGCGCGGGAGCAGCT
Organism: Lolium rigidum; assembly: GCF_022539505.1. Classification (NCBI taxonomy): domain Eukaryota; kingdom Viridiplantae; phylum Streptophyta; class Magnoliopsida; order Poales; family Poaceae; genus Lolium; species Lolium rigidum. Next base: position 147,136,408 of record NC_061514.1, read on the forward strand.
CTAAACAGCTCTGCGTCGCGCCAAAGCTCAACATCGTCGGAAATCTTTGTAACCACCACAACTTTGGATGGGGTGGCACCTTCAAAAATCACATCATTTCGATGATAAAAAAAGTAAGAACACTATCGGTGCCCATGCTCTTCTGAAAAAGATGTAAGATGATACCTTATATTTTCTCCGTTCTAAAATAAGTGTCATATAAGTGCCTCTAGATACATAGTTTAGATAGATTTGAGTTACTTAATTTGGAAGAGAAGGAGTAGGACAAATAAAATACTTGATGCGAATGACCGGAAATAATTGTTTGTTAAGGGCGGCTGCCAGGTTAAAGTGTGAATACCGTTTATTACGGAGTATATGCTTTCGCAATTATTTTGCTCAAACAGAATTGTTATAAAGAACACAGAAGGGCTGCTGTACGACATAGGGGTTGCTGGGATAAGCTTGATTAATCAACTATCTTAAGTAGAGTCACAAGGATTGCGTTGAAAAATATCCATATACGACAGTGACACCAATCCGCAACCTCTCTTTTCAGATAAGGAAACAACAGCTTGTCAGATGCACGGCAGAAACTATGATTAAAAAAAGAAGGATGTGGCACCAGATTTCTGTTCTTGCCGTTTGCTATTGATAGAGATTAAGGAGTGGGCTGATCACCCTTTGCAAGATAGTATACCCAAGAGTACACACCATGAAATCAATCCTTCTCTCCATCCATGGTCTAGATCTGCATCGGCGCCTACGGAAAAGGAATCCTTTCCTTCCACGACCTAAAATCCCCAGTGAGCAATAAGGACCACTATTTTTGTTCGATGGAACGAGGACCACTGGTTTTCATATGGGGCAAAATTGATGCAGAAATCAACGGGCTCCTAAAGAGTTGGTTGAGATGAGACGATAGCGATGTGCTCCAGCAGTTCCATGTTCTGTTGATGGGAGCTGATGTTCAGCATATATGACTTTGATTTTCCTGGAACGGAGGATAGAATAACTTTATAATATCCCAAACGAATGAAACGGTTGTCACGGCCATTCGTGAATTTGTACTATGTGATGAGTTCTTTTTTACAATCAATACCATGTTACATTTATAGTAGTAGCAAAAAGTACATGTTAGAGATAAATGAGATGTCTCCATCTATTCGAAAATAAAGCCTAAAAGAAACGAACATATAATCTAGTCTTCAAACTCTTTCTTCGTCGAAGACACGTTCTTGTACTATTCTGAAGGCAGATACAAAACATTGACATAGAGATCAAGGCACATATATTTGTAAATAGCAAGGAGGGTTCTCCCATAGTTTCAGTTTGAGCCGCGGTGCTAAGCCTACACGCTCAACGCATACATTAAAACAATTCACCAACATCGGCAAGAGCATCAACACGAATATTTCCGGAAAAAAAGTTTGGTTGACGACGTCGAGGAGTCGGGAGTATGAATCACTATTGTCAAGGGTGTAGTAGTCAGGACAAATATTACTAGATGATCCGCCTCTCAACAATACTGAGAAAAATCCTGAAATCATTTTTTGGTGAAGTAAGATCTGGAAAACAATACCTATATGAAACTAGTCTCTCAACACCACCACTGACATCCAGAATGATCTCTCGTCGTCGAACAAATTGTCGATGACTACTTAATGAAGTTGATGTCGCCTCCCTATCAACACAAGTACACGAAGGAAAAAAAAAAACCTAAGAAAACCCTAAACTAATAAATTGAAACAACTAGTACCGAGTTTTTTTTTTTTGGAAAAATCCACACATAAACCAAGTTTCCCGCCCTCTAGGCGCCGACAAGAGCGGTTGTTGGAGGGGAACCGATGGATGGAGGATGACATGCGGCTGCTAGGTTTCCGAAAGAGAGATGACCGCTAAACGACGTGGGTACTCATATGTGATTATGGGCACGTTTGGTTCCTAGCCATAATTTGCCAAGTCAAAGTTTGGCAGCTATAATTTATTTGCCATGTGTTCGGTTTTTGCCACATTTTATTGCATGTATGGTTCATTTTCCATAAACTTAATTTTTTTTGTCAAGTTTTATCAAATTTGGCTTTAATATTTTAAGCCACAAATTTGTGGCTAGCCACACTTTATAGCTAACCATACTTTAGCTTGATAACTGTGGCTAGGAATCAAACAGACCCTATGTATTGAGAAGTTGAATTTGAGAGTTTCATACTTCTAATAAACTGTTTAATAACCATGCTCAGGTTCTCGCTCAAAATTGTAAACATGAAGCGGGAAAAACGAGGATGCCACGCAACAGAACTCAAATCAAGGAGAATCACACGGGCGGGGCAGGGCAGGGCCACGCCCCCACGGCACGTCGATATCCATCTGGGGAGAAATGAGGCGATTTACACAAAAATAACCCAAAAGTGGAAGAAAAGCACAGACTAACCCTCCGACGAAACTATTTCACCAATCTAACCCTTTTGTGTGGCGCCCCTCCCACGGGCGCCACACATGCCCATGTGGCTCCCCTCCTGCCGGCGCCACACACCCAGCCAACGTGGCACCATCGCCGCCGAGCCGGTGCGCCCGTCCGACGTGGCAAGCATGTGTGGCGCCCCTCCCAGCGGCGCCACACATGCACTTGGAATCCCCTGAACATGCTGTCGGGACAAGTCCTCTCGGACTTAGCCGTTTTGCGAGCTCGATGTGTGGCGCCGATGACACGGGCGCCACACTAGCATGTGTGGCGCCGATGGCACGGGCGCCACACATAGAGCCTCGCAAAACGGCTAAGTCCCGCAGGATTTGTCCCACAAGTATGTTTTGGACCCAATGGTTCAAACAAGTTGGCATGTGTGGCGCCGATGCCACGGGCGCCACACTAGCACTTGTGGCGCCAGTGCGAAGGGCGCCACACATGGACTTGTGTTGAAAACATGAAAAATCCTACCAAACTCCAACAGTTACGAGTACAACATTGGACACAACAAGTAGAAATTTCATGACAGACACATATAACACTTCATACGTCACATTGTAGCACGTAGATTCGAACAACAAGTAGCATTACAGACCATGGTTCGAAATGACATAGGGTTCACAAATCGATACTTATGAATATAGAGTTCACAACAACACGTAGCACATCCTAGTAGCGTCCTCGACGTGCCGTCCTCGTGGGCTGCTTCCGGACGGCCATCCTCTTCGTCCGCTGCCTTGGCTGCTCCTGCTCCTGCTGCTGCTCCTGCTGCTGCTGCTCCTGCTGCTGCTCCTGCTCCTCCTCCTCCTCCTCCTCGGACACCGTAAGCGCCTTCAGCCAACACCAATGGGCCAGCTTACCCCCACTGTCAGGAAAGAGAGTCCTGGAAATCATGTACCATAAGTACACGCGGGCGTACGTCCTCCGAGTGTCCTCGTCGGCCTCTATGGGGCATTCTCGCAAAGTTAGTTCGATCCAAGTGAAAGACGCGCCGGCGGGAACTCTCTCCTTTGGATTTTCTGGCGGTGGAGGAGCCCTGCCAATAAGGTCCTCCATCTGTCCGCGCCACCCATCAGAAGCTGTGTTCATACACAGTGGCTCGCCCTGAATAGGTAGTCCAAGGATCATGGAAACATCCTCGGAGAGTAGGGGCCATCTCGCCGGCCCTCAAGTGGAAGGTGTGAGTCTCCGGCCTCCACCGGTCGACAAGGGCGGTGAGTGCCGAGGGGTTCATGTGTGGCCCCCACGGCTTACAAGGGATATGAACGGCATAAGACCGGTAGGCCGGATGAACTCCGTGTACCTCTCGTCATAAGGTATATCCGGTGTGCCATGGTAACGAATCTTCAAAGGGTGAAGATCCGTTCCCTCTCCGTCATATGAACAGCCCGGTGGTCCCCGTCGTACTCTTCATCCAGAAGCCACACCATCCTACATGTATGAGCAACACATACAACATATTATGAGCCATTCATACCAAATATGAGCAACACATACATGAGAATATATCCAAATAAGCCATCACACATACATTCCTAACAAATATGAGTTATTCCATCAAAAATACATGAGAATATATCTAACTTTCGAATCACATATACATCACACATACATGAGAGTTCATATCCAAATACATCACACATATGAATTTCGTAAGACATACCATTCCTAGGCCCATAATAGACATATGTAAGACAATAGAATGCATTTGCTAAGCTCCAATTTTGCCTTTCACCACATACATACATAAGGATTTCAACACATACATGTAAAATTTCATTCAACACATCTAGGGTTCCTACATATCTAGGGTTCCTACATATCTAGGGTTCCTACACATACACATTCAACACATACATAGCCATTTCAAATCTAGTTTCCATGTCTAGGGTTCATGTGCAAATCTAGCAAGATCTATGAAATTAGTGGATGAATGTGAGGGATTCGAAGGGGATTACCTTGAGGAATGGATGGGGAAGAGATTGGCCGGTCGGATCCGACGAATTTGTGGCCGATTTGTTGGGGGAGAGAGAGAGGAGGAGGAGGAACCGCCGGCCGCCTTGGGGAGAGAGGGAGGGAGGAGAAGAAACAGAGAAGAAGATGGTCGGGCTGGGGGCGGGCGCGGGCGCCACACTTAAGTGGATGTGTGGCGCCCGTGGCATCGGCGCCACACATGCTAGTGTGGCGCCCGTGGCATCGGCGCCACACATCGAGCCTCGCAAAATGGCTAAGTCCCAGACGTTCCGGAGCCCCCCGGATGTTTTCGACCGAAAACATGATATAAGTTGGCATGTGTGGCGCCGTTGGGAGGGGCGCCACACATGCCGCCACGTCGGACGGGCGCACCAGCCGCCGGCGAGGGGGCCACGTCGGCCGGGTGTGTGGCGCCGGCAGGAGGGGAGCCACATGGGCATGTGTGGCGCCCGTGGGAGGGGCGCCACACAAAAGGGTTAGATTGGTGAAATAGTTTCGCCGGAGGGTTAGTCTGTGCTTTTCTTCCACTTTTGGGTTATTTTTGTGTAAATCGCCGAGAAATGACCAGGCAATGCACCAATGAGCCAAGCCAGGTCAGCCGTACACGCCCCCACCTAGCCAGAGAGAGAGGCAGGCGAATAATAAGTGATGGGCAAGTACGGGAATCGATCAGATGGGCATGCATTTGTCCTCATCACCTTCACTGTTCCTGTGGCAGGCTGAATAATTACTGCGGACCTACGAAAGAAGAAAGGTCACTGCCGCCACGGCTCGTCCTGCTCACTATCTCCCCGGCCTCCTATCTCTCTCTACAACTTTAGGGCATCTCCAGCGGCGCCACGTATTTCGGACGTCTGAAATATCCGTTTGCGTCGCGCGGCGGACTCGAGACAGACCGTTTTTGTCCGCGCGTCCGTTTGCACCCTGGAGTGGCTCCAGCGGCGCGACGCATTTCCACGTTTGCATCAAATATGAAGTTTTGAAACAACAAATAGGATTTCAACGAAGTCATAGTTATTACATTTAAATTTTGAAAAGTCTACATGAAAATAAGATACTAGTCCTCTAGGCATGATCTTCATGGCCAGCCATGGTCCATTGATGCTCAATCAGATCCGTCTGCAGCTGTTTGGAGACGGTATTGTTTGTGACTTCTACATTCATATGTAGATAGTCCTCCCAAGTAGAAGCTCCAGGAATTGGCGCAACCAACATGGCCCAGTCAGGGTAGATGCCATCAGCAAGATAATATGGCTTGTCATATGCATTTCCATTGATCTCATAGCTCACCCGGGGAGCTTTGCCTTGCATGAGCCTTTCGAAAACCGGTGATCGGTGCAACACATTGATATCATTGTTGGAACCGGCCATGCCAAAGAATGAATGCCAAATCCATAAATCTTGAGATATGACAGCTTCAAGAATGACAATCCGTCCCTCCTCATGCCCGCTGTACTGACCCTGCCATCCAAATGGACAGTTTTTTCACTCCCAGTGCATGCAATCTATGCTGCCAATCATTCCTGGGAAGCCTCTAGACTCGTTGATAGATAGGAGGCGCTGACATAGGCATCCCAAATGGGCCTGCCGAAGATAGTACCCGGGGTTTACTGAAGGCCCACTACTCGAAGAATAAGAAGATTCGGGAGCCCAAGATATATTAAGGAAAGTTAGAGTTGTAATAGGAAGTGTTATTTGTAATCTGGCGGGATGAGTTAGAAACCGTCCCGGACTCTGTAACTTGTACAAAACGAAACCCTCGGCTCCGCCTCCTATATAAAGGGGGAGTCGAGGGACGAAGAGATCATCGAATCATTGTTCACGAACCCTAGTTTTCATAATCGTCGAGTACTTTTCGGCTGAAACCTTCGAGATCTACTTGCCCTCTACTTCTAACTAAACCCTAGCCTATAATCCATAGGCATTGACAAGTTGATACCTTGTCAATTGGCGCCGTCTGTGGGAACTAGAGGCGTAAGGATCTGATCTCGATGGCACGTTCAAGATCTTCGACATCGTCAACCGCAAGCAACACAATGGATCGAGGTAAACAGATCGGCTGCTGGTCTCGTCGATTTTGTTCCTCATCCACCCTCCCGTTTGGATGCATATGCGTATCTGGCGGAGCCCATGGAGATGACGTTCGGAAAATTCGATTTCCGCGTCGAGAAAGAAGGAGTGTATCGTCTCGAAGTTCCGATCTCGTCGGGATTTTCGTCGGGTGGTTCGATCTTTCAAACTCGGTATCATCCGTCGAGTCCAGCGATAAGGAGATTTCGTCGCCACGTTTCATCGACGACGAGGGCAAGTGAAAAACTCGCCGAATCTTCAGCCGACATGTCCTTCGAATCATCGGCCGACTCTTATATAAGCGATGATTCAAGCGACGCTAACGAGCCTTCGACTTCATCGACAAATCCACCTCTATTGGGAAGGTCTTCACCAAACTCTATGATGGTGTCACCAAACCAAGCAAGGTGAAAACTCCAAAATATCATCAAGTCTTTGCCATTGGAGAGGCAAGTCGCGATCAAGAGGAAACATCAGAGGCTTTCGACGATTTGGGCAATCCCTATGTCGATCCCTCAGATCTAAGGAGAGGTATGGGCACTAAATATGTCGGGCCCACACCACGCGTCAGAGTTCAACTTCCACAAACAGCCCGGGATAGAGCTGCAAAAGCTTTAGATGGTTCGGAGCCAATGACGACAACTGCTACAGTCCAAGAACTGCAAGCTTATCAATATAGACTCGCCAGAGCTGGAAGAGAACTGGAAAAACAGACAGAAGCTTTAAATAAAAGAAAGGAGGCAGCCTCCGCGTCAAGCAGACGAATGGCAGATCTAAGTCGACAATCTAGAACCTCGGGAGATAGTCACAGAGAAGCTCGGAACAGAGCAAGGTCCAGATTGCAACACATACCTGAAGGAGAAAGAGAGTACCTGGTTCAAAATCTCGACATGTCTTTTATGTCGATAGACACAAGAGGGAATATTATCCCTAAAACACCGGAAGCTGGGTATATGGCGACACAAGCCTTTATCCTTGCATCCGAAGCCACCTCCGGGAGATCCAAGGGAGGCTTTGTACAACATGGCGATAGCAGGAGCTGAAGCCATGGGAACGGCGTTTGTATCAACACCGCCGAAGGAGCCGCAAGGCAAAATAGTCCACGACCTACGGCAGCGAGCAACGAGCAAATGTCGAAGGAACAAGTGGAGCAAGAGATACGGCGAGCACAAGCAAGGGTAGACGAGAGCACGGCAAGGCGAAGGGAACATCGACAATCCCCGGAACTAAACGACGAGGATATGTGCGGTTTGCCGTGCTTCACAAGGAGAGTACGAAAAACTCGAGTCCCTTCGGGATTTAAGTTGCCTGATCACTTCAAAAAATTCGACGGCCTGCAAGATCCAGAGGATTGGCTAGTTGATTACCTCGAGACGGTGAAGTTAACCGGAGGGACTAGGGCAACAGCCATGCAAAGTATTCAGGTGCACTTAAGTGGAGCTGCACGATCTTGGATCAAAAAGCTTCCGCCAGGATCTATCGACAGCTGGGAAAGTTTCGAGGACGTATTCGTCAAGAACTTCAGGTCCACGTGCAAAAAACCTGCGTCGTTAGAAGAGTTGAGAGCATGTCGACAAAAGCCGGATGAGTCAATGAGAAAGTACATTCAAAGGTGGAACATCATCAAAAACTCGCGTAGAAAATATATCCGACGAGAGAGCAATAGATGCGTTTGTCGCAGGAATTAGGCGTGGAGATTTTGTCGAGGACTTGGGAAGGACCAATCCAAAGACAAGTATCCGCGTGTTGACGTCGAAACCCCCGGCGGGCGTAGACGGTCAGCACGGTAGAGCCGGGAACAACTAGGGCTGCGGCTGGCCCTGATCCCTCGCAGCGACGGCCCGCAAAGCCTCCTGGTCGCACGTCCGATGTTTATCACAAGGGCGTGCCACCCGACCTATACCTGGTCGTGAAGGTGTGGATGATGCCTCGCTTAGTTTCCGCAGGGCACACACGTAAACGTTAAATACGAGCCTCGATCGGCTCTCGAGTTATCCCGTGAATCGGCTCAAAGAGCCGATCCACCCATGATTCGGACGGGGTGTCCGAATATATGGTGGTCCTGCTTGATCAAGGTAAAGCTAATGAGATCTACGACGATTTAGGGTTTTCACCGCATAATCGGATCATCCTACTCACGATTGGGCCTCGCGCTCGCGCACGGTGACCGTAAGCCGATCCTAGAGAGGGCCTAAAAACCAACACGAGGTTGATCACTCGGAACGTCCTTTCTAGGGCTAGCAAACGCCACCCTACACGCCGCCGGATCCTCCAACCCTTTGTAAGGCCTAACTATTGCGGATGTTAAACTAATCCTTGATGAAACAAGGAGCAACCGTAACGGATCAGATCTACTAAACTATGATCAAGCGGGTGCCGCCCCTACACCTAAGATAGGTGTAAGGGCGGCTAGACATGCAAGGGTTGCACTACGAAAGCATGTAATTCGAAGAACAATGCTAACCCTAACATGTCTAAGATAACTACGTTGCTCGCCATCAAAAAGGCTTCAGTACGAGCAACGCATGAACAACGTGGGCAGGCTTAGTGCTGCCTAGATCGCAAGATGCGATCTAGGCAAGCATGGTGCTTACCGGTAGAAACCCTCGAGACGAAGGAGTTGGCGATGCGCCGAGATTTGTTTGTGGTTGAACGTTGGTTGTTGTTTATTCCATAAACCCTAGATACATATTTATAGTCCAGGGGACTTTCTAATGTGGGCGTGCACTAAACCGTGCACGAGATAAACTCTAACTTTTAACCTAGATACAATCTATTGTAATTAAAGATACATGGGCAATCTAGCCCAAATTCTCCGAGCAAGGCCGCTTCAGAGATCTTCCACGTGTAATCTTCCAAGCCCATCTTGATCGCGGCCCACCTCCCCGATTTAGCCAAAATCTGGTGATAACACATGCCCCCTGGTTTTGGTAATGAGAATTTCAAAACCACTGCTTTTCCTCCGAAGGGTCATGTCGTGGCAGAAGCGGAACCAGTCGCGATGACGCTTCGTCATGACGACTTGCCTTCCCAACTTCTCTGCACGATTTGACAGTTTTGGCACCATGTCCTCGAAAACTGCTCGAAAATTAAATCTCCGTCTCCTTTTATTTAACCGCATCGAACAGTTCTCCTCTTCATCCCCTTCGCATTAGCACTCCCAAAAAACCCTCCTGCGCCACCATGTCTTCTTCCTCCTCTTCATCCTCTTCGTCTCGCGCGCCGACGCCGGAGCCGAACCCGGCGGCGGTCCATGCGGCCAACATCCGCCGCGCCATTGAGGCCGGGGAGGAGTCTAGCCATGACTTCTCCCTCTGGTCGGAGGACGACAAATCCTCGACGGACGGGGAGAGCGACCTCCGCTTCCTCGCCGACGGGGAATCGGAGGAGGAGAGCGATGACGATCGCTTCTCCTGGGACGACTTCACCACCTCCGAGGAGATGGAGGAGGAGGAAGAGGAGGAGGACGACGACGACAGCTTCCCCGACGAGCCGCCGGCCAAGCGCCATTGCCCCTGGCCGGGGAATCCGAGCGACTTCGACACGGCGACGACGACGACGACGAAGAAGACGAGGACAACGAAGGTCCTGCCGGCGGCCGGCCGGAGCGACGACGACGAGCCGGCCGGGAGCAGCGCGCCGGCGGCGGCGATGACGGCGACGACGAGGGCAACAACGGCCCGTAGATAGGGTCCTTAGCATAGGGTTAGTAGCGTGAGACGGGGCAATGTATCCCCTTAGTCCTCCCTTTTGAGAGCAATCAGCTCTTCTGTGTAAGAAATCTGGTTTATCAATGAAGAAATTCCCCAATTTGATTTTGCCGATTTCCCTTAGGATAATTTAGCCGATTGTCCTCCGTGCTGATTCTGCCGATTGTCGATTTGGTCAAAGCCCAGTGAGCCGACGGCAGCGCATCGGTCCCTTATGATAAATTTCGAGATAGATCCATCCGGACCTAAACTCCTGGTCAAACAAGGCCAAGCCATAATCGCGCAAATCCTAGGACTTGTAACTGCAGATCTCACAGGATGGCATGTTAAACTTAGCGGCAAACCCCTGAAATAATGCCCAGTCTCCTTATTAACTTTAAATTTCAGACATTCTTCTGCCGCATTATCCTCTCCAAATTCCGCTCGCTCAGCTCCGGCAGTTCCCTTCTGCAATAATTCACCATCTTTCAAACGAGCCGTGATGAAGAGTGAGCCGATTTCGACAAAATCGGCTAAACCTTGAGGGCGAATCGCTCCCCGAGCCTCCGCCCAAGGCGAGGATAAAAAATGGACCAGCCTAATGGACCATCACCCTCTTCCCAACTGTGGCGCCGCATCAGCCGATTCCAACAAATCGGTTTCCCAGATCATCGACATTTCAGGGCGGGCTCAATCCCGTCCCAGAGAGCCATCCTGCAGGGCCACCAGCCGATCACCTTTCTTCCGTTGGCAGTCGATACTGTGGATGATTACCCACAGCTCCATGGACAAGGCTGACTTGCATGCCAACATTCCTCTGACAAAGACCGCTCGAACCGGCAACCTGGCAACTTCGCGCACTTGTACTAGGGTCGATGACCGTGCATCGGCTCTGCATCATGAAACACCTCAACAGGGATCATTAAACCTGATTATGAATCTAACCAGCCCATTTACCAGTCGGCAATCCGCTTCGGGCGAGTGTCTACAACAGAGCCTCGGGCTTGTCGCTCGAATCGATCGTCATGCCGAAAACCGATAATTTTGCAATATCGGTACCATTCTTCGGACAAGTTGTGATGCAGAGCCGGCCGATTCCAACAAAATCGGCTTCCTGTAACAACGGATCCTTCGGGGCAAGCTGCCCCCCGAGCCTCAGTCGGGGCGAGAATAGCAGTGAGCCGACCAAGTCGGTCATCCTCGGTTTCCAACTCGTAATGCAGCATCAGCCGATTCCAACAGAAATCGGTTCTTTAGAGTGAAGAAATTTCAGGGCGAGCTGCCCCGCCGAGCTTCCCCAGCTCACATCTTGCACCTGGCTGATCAGATCGGCTCATCGTCTTTGGCAGGCTGAGGCAACTTCTGATGTAACACCCCCTGGAGGTGACAGCTACCAAGTCACCACCTTGGTCAAAACATTACAGCCGATCGCTTCGTCATCGGCTGTCCTCCTGGTCTTAGAAGAGATATGCTCCCTTCGTTAGGCTGAACTTGAAGACTTGCCAACGGGAATTAGGGGTCCTTGAAGAGAAGATCCACTTCCTGCTCCATTGATCCTTAAGTCGATGTCTGCTGCATCGGCTGTGCTCGAAATTTTTCGAATTTTTTGAATTTTTTACGGCCGATTTATGCGTCGGCCCCCATACTTTAATACCCATCACCAAAGGATGAGACACTTCTACTGCGTATCCTCGTGTTTTATCCACCTGGGTGCCCCCCCGAGCCGACTCTGTCAAGAGATTTGATGGTATCGGCTCTGTTGGATAACATGTTGAACCCAGGCAGAATGGATGGTGAGGATAATCTTGGCCGATTGCTGGAATCGGCCTCCACATTGCTTGCTCGGTGAAGGTTTTGTAATGTCCCTTCAAAAAAAATTTTGGGGCCGATCACAAGGATCAGCCTCGCCACGTTTGTTCATCGACGTTTGCTTTGTTACACAGTCAGACCTGTGGATAAAACCAGCCTAACCCCGTTCTTTGTCACGTCGATGCGCTCGCAGTCGTCCAAATTGATGCCTGAGAGTGGCTCTTGGCCCGATGTCTCCCAAACGTCCATGCCGACTCGTTGAAACCTCGACTCGAATCATCCGCGTGGACGACTTCTACTTCATCTCCATCCCACTGTATCAGGCATTGGTGCATCGTGGATGGAATGCAACAGTTGGCGTGGATCCAATCTCTCCCTAGTAGGACAGCGTAGGTACTCTTGCTGTCGATGATAAAGAACGTCGTAGGGACAGTTTTCCTCCCTACGGTCAGATCCACATTCAGAACACCTTGTGCGTCAGATGCTTGGCCGTTGAAATCGCTCAATGTTACGTTGGTTTTGATTAGATCCGAGCTGGAGCGTCCCAACCGACGTAGCATGGAGTATGGCATAATGTTAACTGCCGCCCGGTGTCTACCAACATCTTGTTGACAAAGCTGCCCATTGATGTAACCTCGCAAGTACGGGGCCTTCGGATGCTCGTAACTTCTTTCTTTTGGCTTCTCAAAAATGACTGGCCGTGGGCCGCAGTCCAATTGCGCCACAGGTGCTTCATATAATCTTGGAGCGCTATACTCCGTTGGAAGAATGAAGACCATGTTTGTGTCAGCCGATGTATCACCATCATCGGCTTTCCTTTGCTTGGGGCGCCACTCTTTTCTTTGTGGCCGACCTTCTTCGTCCAGAGTTCGCTGAATTTTGGCGGCCAGATCAGGCCGTGCCTTCCTCAACGTGTGCAGGTACAATCTTTCAGCCTCTTCCAACCCACGCAAACGCTGAACCCTTCGCTTCTGGGAACGGCGGAGCCCATCAGGGCACCACCTGGGCCGATGATATTTGTCTTCTTCATCATCGACCTCTAGTTCCTCGAGATATTCCACCCGAGCGGACTCAGCATGCTTGTTCCGAGGCGGGAGAGGCCCTAGGCGCTTGAACACGGACACGTTAGCGGCGTCCTTCTTCCTTTGTTTGCATTCCGGGCATTTCTCGATTGTTGGCAATCGGCTCATTCCTGAGTCCCAGCAATGTCTGAAGAAAGGGCAGTCCCAGTGCTTATCCATGCCATCTTGCCCCCTTGACCTTCCTTCAGCGTGACGATTGTACCCGTCGTTGTTTCTTCCATGCTGACGGTACCTTCTGTCCGTTGCATCAGACCGATAATTTCTCTCATCATCTACGTTGTAGCGCCGACGTCGGTCATACTGTTGCTCATATTTGTTGATGAGATGCTCGGAAAGTGGACGTTGATACCGCACGCTTCTCACTTCTTCTCTGGTTAGGTACAGTCTACCGTCAGCTTGGGGCCGGTCGCGCGGATCGGCTTCCTCCTTGTCCTTGCCACGGGAGTGGCTGCTTTCTGCTTCATCTTTGCCATGGCGGCTTGCAAGCCCTGCCATGTTGATGCCAAAGGAGAACTTTGGCTGGCATCTGGAGTGGCTGAGATCCACCATGTTTTCGCCAGGCAACAGACGTGTGTTTTCATTGAGCTCGTTGCCGTGCGCACGGGTCTTCTCAAAGGAGCCGATGAGTTCGGCTTCGAGGACTGCCTTGATTTCGTCATGCTTCTTCTTGAGCTCATCAGGCAGATCCTCGTACTTGACCGGAGTGCTCTCCGCCATCTCGGATGCAGACGGCGATGTTGTGGATGTCGAAGGTTGTCCCACCGGGCGTGCCAGAATGTGTTGACGTCGAAACCCCCCGGCGGGCGGAGACGGTCGGCACGGTAGAGCCGGGAACAACTAGGGCTGCGGCTGGCCCCGGTCCCTCGCGAGCGACGGCCCGCAAAGCCTCCCCGGTCGCACGTCCGATGTTTATCACAAGGGCGTGCCACCCGACCTATACCCGGTCGTGAAGGTGTGGATGATGCCTCGCTTAGTTTCCTGCAGGGCACACACGTAAACGTTAAATACGAGCCTCGATCGGCTCTCGGGTTATCCTATGAATCGGCTCAAAGAGCCGATCCACCCATGATTCGGACGGGGTGTCCGAATATATGGTGGTCCCGCTTGATCAAGGTAAAGCTAATGAGATCTACGACGATTTAGGGTTTTCACCGCATAATCGGATCATCCTACTCACGATTGGGCCTCGCGCTCGCGCACGGTGACCGTAAGCCGATCCTAGAGAGGGCCTAAAAACCAACACGAGGTTGATCATCGGAACGTCCTTTCTAGGGCTAGCAAACGCCACCCTACACGCCGCTGGATCCTCCAACCCTTTGTAAGGCCTAACTATTGCGGATGTTAAACTAATCCTTGATGAAACAAGGAGCAACCGTAACGGATCAGATCTACTAAACTATGATCAAGCGGGTGCCGCCCCTACACCTAAGATAGGTGTAAGGGCGGCTAGACATGCAAGGGTTGCACTACGAAAGCATGTAATTCGAAGAACAATGCTAACCCTAACATGTCTAAGATAACTACGTTGCTCGCCATCAAAACGGCTTCGATACGAGCAACGCATGAACAACGTGGGCAGGCTTAGTGCTGCCTAGATCGCAAGATGCGATCTAGGCAGCATGGTGCTTACCGGTAGAAACCCTCGAGACGAAGGAGTTGGCGATGCGCCGAGATTTGTTTGTGGTTGAACGTTGGTTGTTGTTTATTCCATAAACCCTAGATACATATTTATAGTCCAGGGGACTTTCTAATGTGGGCGTGCACTAAACCGTGCACGAGATAAACTCTAACTTTTAACCTAGATACAATCTATTGTAATTAAAGATACATGGGCAATCTAGCCCAAATTCTCCGAGCAAGGCCGCTTCAGAGATCTTCCACGTGTAATCTTCCAAGCCCATCTTGATCGCGGCCCACCTCCTGATTTAGCCAAAATCCGGTGATAACACCGCGTTAATGGAGATAGCAAACAGATGGGCAGATGGAGAGGATGCTGTCCACAACAAACGGCACAGGTCGCCAGAGGAGGACCGTGGTCGAAATTACCAACCGAGGCGACGATTTCCTCGGCAGTACCCGAACTATGACGCCCCATGGCAAATTTCGGCAGGCTTTCTGGTAAACACAGGAGGAAACAACAGAGATGATTATCAGAGAAGCAATGAGCAGCGAGGCGATAACAGGGACGACTCTCGCAACAGGCAAAATAGTGGGCCTAGGTTCCCAAGGCCTTTCGTGTCCCCCGAGGAAATGATGAACGGACCGTGCCAGATGCATTTTTTCCTCGATAGCAACGGAAAAAGACAGTCAGGGCACCTGCAGAAAGATTGTCGAAATTTTCAGGCAATGTTCAGGTATGCAGAGAACGCTAACGCTCGAGCAGCACAGAGAAATCCTCGGGAGCCCAGGAGCGAGATCCACCTGCCACCACCTCCCGCGATTATAGACGACAATCGGCATCAGCTCAGAATAGCGGCAGCACCTCCACCACCACCTTATGTCGATCCTAACTCAAACGGAGCGGTGTCGATGATTCATAAGGGAAGGCCGTCCAACAGAACTCAAAAAGTAATCTCGCGACAGGTGTTCATGGCAGAGAAAATGCCTCCACCAACAGTTGAGTACCTCAATTGGTCAGGGCAAGACATCGGCTTCACCATAGCAGATCATCCGCAGCAAGTTCCTCGACCAGGGCAGTCAGCACTTATACTACCAGCGGTCATCGCAGGATTTGACGTGTCTCGCGTATTTATAGATGGCGGCAGCAGCTTGAACCTCATGTACGCAGATACATTAAGGAAGATGAACATCTCCCTAGCAAACCTGAAACCAACAGACACGAGATTCCACGGCATCACACCGGAGAAACCAAGTTATCCATTGGGGAAGATCAATCTCGACGTTCGCTTTGGAACCCGAGAAAATTATAGAATCGAGAAGCTGGAATTTGAAGTCGTGGATTTTCCATCACAGTACCACGCTTTGTTGGGACGACCAGCATATGCTAGATTTATGGCGGTACCACACTATACATACCTGTTGTGGAGATTGCCTGGACCAAAGGGACCAATCACAGTTAAAGGAAGCTTCGCCTTAGTCGATAAGTGCGACAAGGATTTCCATCGGTTATCAGAAACTTTCGGGATGCAAGCTGAGTATTTGGCGTCAAAAAGTATGACTGATTACGACGTACTGCCAGACGTTGGAAGGCCAAATAAAGAATCAACTTTCAATACCGAGAAAAATTCTAAGGAGGTGCGGATTCACCCGACGGACCCGAAAAGACGACATCTATCTCAAACGACATGGATATCGCATAGGAAAGCGCGCTCGTCGAGTTCCTCCGTGAGAACTGGAAAATCTTCGCATGGTGTCCAGCTCGACATGCCGGGAGTACCCAGGGAACTTGCCGAGCACCACCTAAATTTGGATCCATTAGCGAGACCAATCAAACAACCTTTGCGGAGTTTTTCGGAACCAAACCGCAAAGCTATGCTGTCAGAAATCAAACGACTACAAGAAGCTGGTTTTATCAAAGAGATATTCACAGAAGCCACATGGGTAGCAAATCCTGTGTTGGTGCCAAAGAAAAGAACTAAGGTCCTTCGCATGTGCGTCGACTTTACGTGTCTCAATAAACATTGTCCAAAGGATCACTTTCCCCTCCCGAGGATCGATCAAATTATCGACTCCACGGCTGGATGTGAACGTCTTTCCTTCCTGGACGCATATTCTGGTTATAACCAGATCAGATTGAAAGAAGAAGATGAAGTAAAGACCGCGTTTATTACACCTTACGGCGTGTTTTGCTACAGAACAATGCCCTTTGGTCTAAAAAATGCGGGAGCAACATATCAGAGGATGATGCAGAAGTGTTTGGCGACACAGATTGGGAAAAACGTGCAAGTATATATCGACGACGTCGTCATAACATCAAAAAAGGGGACAACACTGATCGAGGATCTCAAGGAAACTTTTGACAACCTCGAAAAATTCTGCCTGAAGTTGAACCCGACGAAGTGTTCCTTTGGCGTCCCAGCAGGAGAACTTCTGGGGTTTCTAGTCTCGGCAAGAGGAATTGAAGCAAATCCCGATAAAATACAAGCTATCATAACAATGAGAAAGCCAACAAAGTTGAAAGAAATACAACAGCTAACTGGGCGAGTCGCAGCTTTGAGCAGATTCGTCGCCAGTGCGGGAGAAAACGCATTACCATTCTACGCTCTGATAAAGCAACGAGACAAATTCCAGTGGAACGAAGAGGCCGACAGAGCTTTCGAAGATTTGATGCGCACAATCTCGACACCACCAATTTTGGTGGCGCCGAAGGAAAAGGAACCTCTCCTGCTATATATCGCAGCCACGCCCCAAGTGGTGAGCACGGTGCTAGTTGTCGAAAGAGAAGAAGAAGGAAAACTCCACGGAGTACAGAGGCCAGTATACTTCGTCAGCAAAGTTTTATCGCCATCAAAACAAAGGTACCCCCAGTACCAAAAGCTAGCATACGGAGTGTTCACGACAGCACGAAAATTGCGCCACTATTTTTCGGCACACCCGATCATAGTGGTCAATGAAGCTCCCTTGTCAAATATACTAAACAATCCAGAAGCTACGGGTCGTGTCTCCCTTTGGGGAATAGAACTTTCCCCTCGGGACATCACGTATGAAAAAAGAAAAGCAATCAAGTCGCAAGTTCCGCCGGACTTCATCGCGAGTGGATGGAGCTGCAAAACACAGGACCCCCGGACTTGTCGAGAACCCGGACCATGAATTTCGACGGGTCCAAGAGAGTAGAAGGAGGCTGGCGCAGGAGTAGTACTTATATCACCTGAAGGCGACAAGTTGAAGTACATCCTTCGGATGACGTTCCCTAACGCATCTAACAATGAAGCGGAATATGAAGCCCTCATACACGGGATGAAGATGGCGAAAGCTTGCGGTGCAACTCGACTAAAAATCTTTGGCGACTCACAATTGGTGGCTCAGCAAGTTATGAACCAATGTGATGCAGTCAATGATAGCATGGTAGCATACAAGGAGGTGTATAATGAACTCGAGAAGCTATTTGATGGATGCGAGGTAAATCACATCAGTAGATTGAGCAACGATGAAGCTGACGTCCTCGCAAACATCGGGTCGCAATGCCTCCCAATCCCGCCGGGAGTATTTTGGGAAGAAATAGCGGAGAGATCTACGAAGCCAAAAAAGGTGCGAGAAAAAAGCAAAAGAAGAGAAAACTTCGACACCCCTCACGAAACCACGGAGGATGAAGAGGAACAAGAGCTTGTGATGATGGTACAGGTTCCTTGGATGCAAGCATATATATCATACATCCTCGGGAAAGAAATACCCGATGATCCGAGTTGAGGCAAGGCGAGTAATTCGACGCTCTAAAGCTTTCACGGTGATCAAAGGAGAATTGTACAAGCGGAGTATTTCAGGCGTCCTGCAAAGGTGTGTCACACCCGAAGAAGGAAGAATAATTCTGAAGGATGTACACGAAGGAATATGCGGCCACCACGCGAGTAGTCGAGCCATTGCAGCCAAGGTTTTTCGGGCAGGATTCTACCGGTTGACAAGCAATCGAGGACGCCAAAGAAATAGTAAGGACTTGCGATGCGTGTCAAAGGTTTGCCGCAAAACCTCACTCTCCGGCGAGCAGAACTAACACCAATACCATTGTCGTGGCCCTTTGCACAATGGGGACTCGATATGGTGGGCAAGTTACACAAATCATGGCCAGGAGGAAAGGAATACATGCTAGTAGGCTGTCGACAAATTTACAAAGTGGATAGAAGCGAAGCCGATAAACTCACTCGGACGGAGCATCCGCAGTAAAATTCATAAAAGGCCTCGTCTTCAGATTTGGAGTGCCCCACAGCATCGTCACGGACAATGGCAGTAACTTCACATCCCACGAATTCAAAGACTATTGCGAAGAAGTGGGTATCAAGTTGCACTTTGCGTCAGTTGCACATCCTCAAACCAACGGGCAAGTCATATTTGACTCGATAAAATGTGCCATTCCAACAGTCGGAAAAGCACTCGACAATATATTCTCAGAACGCCAAAGTTGCGATCAATTTCTGAATGCCGCAAATTTGCGAAGGTAAGACCCCAGATCCGTTCTCCTGGGCGTGGCATCGCCTAAGACTGCGCTCTGCTACTTTTATCCGTATCAACAGATACGACGAAAAATCCTAACGGACGCGTTAGGTACTCGATAAATTTGACTGGGACTCGACAGAATGGTAAGACCTTAAGCGGCACCTGTCGAAGTTTGCACCACTATCCCGAGATCATGTCCAGGGACGTGATCTTGAAGTAGGTTTTTGCGGATTGCCACTAGAGCAGTTAACTAGTACCTGATCCGTCAGATGAACTAGCCCCAATTACCATTATCCATGTACAATATAGAATTTTATATGAAGAAATATAAAAAAGTTAAAACTCTCGAATAAAAATAAACAGTGGAGATTTTCCCTGACTCTACGATTCAAGCAAAATCTCGGGGGCTACTGACATAGGCATCCCAAATGGGCCTGCCGAAGATAGTACCCGGGGTTTACTGAAGGCCCACTACCCGAAGAATAAGAAGATTCGGGACCCCAAGATATTGTTGACGTCAGAAACCCCCTGGCGGGCAGAGACGGGCAACACAGTAGAGCCGGGAACAACTAGGGCTGCGGCTGGCCCCAGTCCCTCAGAGCGACGGCCCGCAAAGCCTCCTGGTCACACGTCCGATGCTAATCGCAAGGGCGTGCCACCTGACCTATACCTGGTCGGGAAGGTGTGGATGATGCCTCGCTTAGTTTCCCGCATGGCATACACGTAAACATTAAATACGAGCCTCGATCGGCTCTCGGGTTATCCCGTGAATCGGCTCAAAGAGCCGATCCACCCATGATTCGTACAAGGTGTCCGAATATATGGTGGTCCCGCTTGATCAAGATAAAGCTAATGAGATCTACGACGATTTAGGGTTTTCACCGCATAATCGGATCATCCTACTCACGATTGGGCCTCGCGCTCACGCACGGTGACCGTAAGCCGATCCTAGACGAGGCCTAAAAACCAACACGAGGTTGATCCCCGGAACATCCTTTCTAGGGCTAGCAAACGTCACCCTACACGCCGCTGGATCCTCCAACCCTTTGTAGGGCCTAACTATTGCGGATGTTAAATTAATCCTTGATGAACAAGGAGCAACCGTAACGGATCAGATCTACTAAACTACGATCAAGCGGGGTGCCGCCCCTACACCTGAGATAGGTGTAAGGGCGGCTAGATGTGCAAGGGTTGCATAACGAAAGCATGTAATTCGAAGAACAATGCTAACCCTAACACATCTAAGATAACTACGTTGCTCGCCATCAAAAAGGCTTCAAGCACGAGCAACGCATGAACAACGTGGGCAGGCTTGTGCTGCCTAGATCGCAAGATGCGATCTAGGCAGCATGGTGCTTACCGGAGAAACCCTCGAGACGAAGGAGTTGGCGATGCGCCGAGATTTGTTTGTGTTGAACGTTGGTTGTTGTTTATTCCATAAACCCTAGATACATATTTATAGTCCAAGGGACTTTCTAACTCAAGCGTGCACCTAACCGTGCACGGGTAGAACTCTAACTCCTAATCGACACGTAACCTAATATGTTACAGATACAAGGGCAAACTAGCCCAAACTTTGCATGTAAGGCTGATTCACGTATTTCTTCTATATATATATTCTTCAAGCCCATCTTGATCGCGGCCCACCTCTGACTCGGTCAAATTCTGGTGATAACACATGCCCCCCTGGTTTTGGAAATGACATTTCCAAAATCATTACGCTTTTCTTTCGTCGGGTCATGTCGTGGCGGAGCAGAAACCGCCGCAGAATCCTCATCATGATGCCTTGCCCCTTCCACTTCTCCACGTGGCCGCAAAACTCTCCTGTTGGGCAACATCTCCTCGGAAGCTGCTGTGGCATTGAATCTCTCTCATATCCCCTTTATTTAACCGTTCTAAACAGCTTGCGCCTCCTTCGTCCTCCTCGCATTAGCACCAAAAAAACCCTCTGTGCCACCATGTCCTCTTCCTCCTCCTCCTCCGAGCTTTCCTACGGGTCCTCCTCCTCCCGTGAGACGCCGCCGGAAATCCGTGCCCCAGAAGAATGGGACGAGGAGAGCCACGCCTCCTCCATCTGGTCCGAGGACGACAAGTCCTTGACCAGCGGGGATGAAGATCTTCAGTTCCTCGCCGACGGGGAACTGGAGTCAGAAAGCGAAGACGACCGGTTCCCCTGGGACGGCTGCCTCACCTCTGAAGAAGAGGAAGAAGAAGACGACGACAACGACGACGACTCCCTCGAGGGCTACCCGCCGGCGAAACGCCTCCGCATGTGGTGGGACGACGACAGCAGCGACGATGAAGACGGGGATGAAGCCCCCGTAGAGGGCTACGGGAGTAGCGACGAGGAGCTCATCGGCAGCAGTGCCGATGAGAGTTCCGAGGATGCCGACGAAGGCAGCGATGGCCCATAGATTAGGATCCACTAGTGTAGGCCTAGCAGTAGTAGATTGGTCAATAGACCCTTCTTTTGTTCTTCCTTCTTTGAGCAATCGGTTCTTTCTCTGTAAGAAACTCCTGTTTATGAATGAAGAAGTTTCCCCAAATTTGACTTTGCTGATTTCTTTTTAAACCGATTCTCAATGAGCCGATGGCAACGCATCGGTCTCTCATAATCCGCTTTCCCTTTCTTCGACCACAGGGTGACTGCAATCTTGGTCAAAACTCAAAAGCCGACGTCAGCGCATCAAATCTTCGTGAACTATCCTTCACTCTTTCGAACAATGAATTTGAGTTCCGCCAGGTCATCACCCTTGACGCAAATCGCGGCACAGAACTAGCCGATGGCTACCCAATCGGCTTTCAAACAACAGAGCATCCATCAGTGCCAGCTGCCCCCCGAGTCTCGGCCGAGGCGAAACAGAGACGAGGGCATGCCATTCAGACAAAGGGGCCTAGGGTGAGCTGCCCCCCGAGCTTCTTCAGACCGCCTTAGCCCGATCTGCACATCCATGCTGTTCTTGGCATTGTTCTTGAAGAGAGAACCTGAGCCCTTAAACCACTCCATTGAGGATTTCTTCCTTCGTGCTCCATTGAACCTCTGATCGTAACAGTTATTCCCCTTGAGTTGATGGCTATGTATCGGCTTTTGTATCCTTAAGTCGATGTCTGCTGCATCGGCTGTGCCTAAAATTTTTTTGAATTTTTTACGGCCGATTTATGCATCGGCCGCCCCCACGCTTCGAAACCCATCACCAAAGGATGAGACGCTTCTACTGCATATCCTCGTGTCTTATCCTCCTGGGTGCCCCCCCGAGCCGATTCTCGTCAAGAGAATTGATGGTATCGGCTCGTTGGATTACACGTTGAACCCGAGCAGAATGGATGGTGAGGATAATTTTGGCCGATTGCTGGAATCGGCCTCCACGTTGCTTGCTCGGTGAAGGTTTTGTAATGTCCCTTCATAATTTTTTTTGGGGCCGATCACAAGGATCAGCCTCGCCACGTTTGCTCATTGACTTGTTCTTGCTACTCGGTCAAGCCGGTGGATAAAACCAGCCCAATCTCTGACTTTATCATGTTGGTGCGCTTGCCGTCGTCCACCTTGAGTGCATCGTGTAATCGTGGAGCACTAAGCTTCGTCGGAAGAACGAGCACCATGTTTGTGCCAGCCGATGTTTCATCATCGGCTTTCCTTTGCTTGGGGCGCCACTCCATTTTCCGTGGACGACCCTCTTCATCCAGGGTTCGCCGAACCTTCGCAGCCGATCAGGCCTTGCCTTCCTCAATGTATGCAAGTATAACCTTTCGGCTTCCTCCGAGGCCGCGCAATCGCTGAACCCCGCGCTTCGGGAACGGCTGAGTCCATCGGGGCACCACCTTGGCCGGTGGTACCGTCTTCTTCTTCTCCCTCGTCTTCCGAATCTTCGAGATCTTTCAACCGAGGGGACCCAGCTCGTTTGCTTTGTGGCGGGAGAGGCCCTAGGCGCTTGAATACGGACACGTTGGCTGCCTCCTTTTTCTTCCGGTTGCATTCGGGCAATTGCCGATTGTGGGCAATCGGCTCATTCCTGAATCCCAGCGAGTTGTCCGAAGAAGGGACAGTCCCGGTGCCTATCCTCGTCGACTCGCTCCCCCAACTTTTCCTTGGCACGGCGCTCGTGCTCCTCCTCCTCGCGATCATGCCGACGACGTCTCCTCGTCGTCCCTAGCCGTACGATTTTCTTCATCATCGTCGTTGTATCGCCGGCGTTGGTCATACCGACTCACATACTTGTTGAGGAGGTGATCGGAGAGAGGTCGTTGATACCTTATGTTTTTCACCTCTCCCTCCGTGATGTAGCGCTTGCCGTCTTGGCGGAGCCGATCGCGTGGAGCGGCTTCCTCTCGTATCTTTGCTATGAGAGCAGCTGCCCTCATCTCCGTCCTTACCGCAGTGGTGTCCAGGTCCTACCATGTTGATATTGCACGAGAAATCCGGCTGGCACCCTCCATGGTAAGTATACTCCACCATGTTCACGGCGGGGAAGGGGTGTGTGTCGACCTTCATGGCGTACCGGTTGAAAATTAACCGTCCATTTTCTATCGCCATTTGGATCTCGCTGCCGCCACACCCTGCAGTCGTTGGTGGTGTGGGTGAACGTGTTATGCCACTTGCAGTATGGCTTTCCGTTCAACTCTTGCACCGTGGGGATCTTGTGGCCTTCGGGTACCTTTATATGCTTCTCCGTGAGTAAGAGATCAAAAATCTGCTCAGTCTTGGTCACGTCGAAGTCGAACCCTTTCGGAGGGCCTTGTGGCTTCACCCATTTGCAGGACACGGGGCCTGCCGCTCGAGTCCATTCAGCCACTGCTACCTCTCGATCTCCCGCAGCACCTTCGTCCTCGTCTGCCTCTACCAGGGTCACCGCACGCTTGAATTTGTCCTGGTAAACATCTGGGTGGCGCTGCTCATATGCCGACAGCCTTCGCACCATGTGCGCCAATGAAGGGTAGTCCGCTTGGGAGGCCACGTCCTTAATCGATGATGAGAGACCCACCACCGCCAACTCGATCGCTTCTTTTTCACTTACAGGAGCCGAAAAGCATCGGTTCCTAATGGTCCCGAAGCGCCGGACGTATTCGACACCTGTCTCCCCGCGCTTCGTCGTACTTGTGCTAGATCGGCCATACCAACCTCGGAAGCCTCTGAGTGATACTGCTCATGGAACTGTTCTTCCAACTGCTTCCAAGTCCGGATGGAGTTCGGTGGCAGCGATGTGTACCACCCGAAAGCCGATCCTGTGAGAGACTGTGCGAAGAACCTCACACGCAACTCGTCTGATGCTGAGATCGTGCCCAGCCTGTGCCAAATATCGGCTCACATGCTCGATGGAGCTGGAACCCTCTGATCCACTAAACTTGGTGAAGTCCGGGAGCCGATATTTGGGTGGTAGCGGGATCAGTTCGTAGTCGTTGGGGTACGGCTTGGTATAGCCGAACGTCTTCCTTTTCGGCATCATGCCGAACTCGATCTTTCGAGATTGCGAAATCTGATCCGCGGTGATGGCTGAAGGTGTCGAACCTCGAAGATTCGCAGGGGTGGCATACTTAACCAGACATGCTTGCTTTTCCGGTTCTAAGCCAACTGCGGGAGCTGGGCTCTGGAGGTTTGTCGGAGTGGCGTACTTAGCTAGCCACGTTTGCTTCTCAAGATCTGCTCCTGATGTTCCTCCTGCTGTTCCAGAGGCCCCTGCTGTTGCAACCTGGTTCGAGAGCGCCCATGTATTGCAGTCTGGTACGTATGCGCACGCGTATCCGTGCGGGATCTCCTTGGGTGCCTCAGGTAGGAATTGGTAGTCACTAGGATCACCACCAATCTTGTAGACGACGTATGCCGATGAGTTCGGCAGTTCCGGTGTTGCCCATGCGAACGGATGGGGCTGGAGTGGCATCTCTCCTTTGAAAGTCCCCAGAGCTGGTCCCGACGGAGAATACCGGTGGCTCATGATTTCCTGGACCACGCGCAGAGCGACACGCTCCAAAGTGTTCACCGGGCTCTCGAGTGGCGGTGCAGCGAATGAGCCACCATGTAGTTGATTTCCTGTCGTAGTGACCCGGTGCGTTCTTCCGACGGGGCGGACAGGTCCACTCCATCGAGTGCGCCTTCAGGTGTGAACCCCTTCCACCCGACGCCATGGGAGCGGGTTCGGTGGAACGAGCCGATGAGTTCGGCTTCGAGGGTTGCCTTGATCTTGTCATGTTTCTTCTTGAGCTCATCGAGCGGATCCTCGTACTTGACCGGAGTGCCTTCCGCCATCTCGGATGTAGATGGCGATGTGGTGGATGTCGAAGGTTGTCCCACCGGGCGTGCCGAGAATGTGTTGACGTCGAAACCCCCCGGCGGGCGGAGACGGGCAACACGAGAGAGCCGGGAACAACTAGGGCTGCGGCTGGCCCCGGTCCCTCGGAGCGACGGCCCGCAAAGCCTCCCGGTCACACGTCCGATGCTAATCGCAAGGGCGTGCCACCCGACCTATACCTGGTCGGGAAGGTGTGGATGATGCCTCGCTTAGTTTCCCGCATGGCATACACGTAAACATTAAATACGAGCCTCGATCGGCTCTCGAGTTATCCCGTGAATCGGCTCAAAGAGCCGATCCACCCATGATTCGTACAAGGTGTCCGAATATATGGTGGTCCTGCTTGATCAAGATAAAGCTAATGAGATCTACGACGATTTAGGGTTTTCACCGCATAATCGGATCATCCTACTCACGATTGGGCCTCGCGCTCACGCACGGTGACCGTAAGCCGATCCTAGACAGGGCCTAAAAACCAACACGAGGTTGATCCCCGGAACATCCTTTCTAGGGCTAGCAAACGTCACCCTACACGCCGCTGGATCCTCCAACCCTTTGTAGGGCCTAACTATTGCGGATGTTAAACTAATCCTTGATGAACAAGGAGCAACCGTAACGGATCAGATCTACTAAACTACGATCAAGCGGGGTGCCGCCCTACACCCGAGATAGGTGTAGGGCGGCTAGATGTGCAAGGGTTGCATAACGAAAGCATGTAATTCGAAGAACAATGCTAACCCTAACACATCTAAGATAACTACGTTGCTCGCCATCAAAAAGGCTTCAACGACGAGCAACGCATGAACAACGTGGGCAAGCTTGTGCTGCCTAGATCGCAAGATGCGATCTAGGCAGCATGGTGCTTACCGGAGAAACCCTCGAGACGAAGGAGTTGGCGATGCGCCAAGATTTGTTTGTGTTGAACGTTGGTTGTTGTTTATTCCATAAACCCTAGATACATATTTATAGTCCAAGGGACTTTCTAATTCAAGCGTGCACCTAACCGTGCACGGGTAGAACTCTAACTCCTAATCGACACGTAACCTAATATGTTACAGATACAAGGGCAAACTAGCCCAAACTTTGCATGTAAGGCCGATTCACGTATTTCTTCTATATATATATTCTTCAAGCCCATCTTGATCGCGGCCCACCTCTGACTCGGTCAAATTCTGGTGATAACAGATATATTAAGGAAAGTTAGAGTTGTAATAGGAAGTGTTATTTGTAATCTGGCGGGATGAGTTAGAAACCATCCCGGACTCTGTAACTTGTACAAAACGAAACCCTCGGCTCCGCCTCCTATATAAAGGGGGAGTCGAGGGACGAAGAGATCATCGAATCATTGTTCACGAACCCTAGTTTTCATAATCGTCGAGTACTTTTCGGCTGAAACCTTCGAGATCTACTTGCCCTCTACTTCTAACTAAACCCTAGCCTATAATCCATAGGCATTGACAAGTTGATACCTTGTCAGGCGCCTTGTATCCTCAACAGTTAGCTCCCTACAGTAATACTCTCCGAACATGGCAATCACGGCTCGGCAAAACCTGTACATGGACTCAAGGCAGGTGCTCTCACCCATTCGAAGATACTCATCGAATATATCAGCAGCCATTCCATATGAGAGCATGCGAATAGCCGCGAGCATTTTTGGTAGGAGGTGAAGCCTAGCGCACCTGTTGCATCGGGCCTACATTGGAAGTAGGGGTCGTAGTTCCCGACGCCCGTAGAATGACCAAGAACAGGTCCCTTGACATCCTCAGTATCGGCGCCGGAACAATTTTTCCGGAAAGATCGGATTGGTGAGGTGGAAGTAGTCCTTGTGGAGGCGGGCCTGCCCTCGCCACTCGTTGCGCGGCAGGTTTTTCGAGCGCCCCTTCACGAGCCCCGGTGCTGCGGCCCCGGGTTTGAGGTGAACTCGTGGATCATGGAGGCCGCAGTAGTTGCCAATGTGTGCGCCGACCGATCGGACTCGTCGTCCGAAGAGGAGTCAACGATCTCCGCGCGGAACTTCTCCACCATATGCCACGCGTCCATCCGCGTCGATACGAACCGTTGATCAATGGCCGCGCACAAATCGCGCCGAAAAACGAGAAGGAACCTACCGGCGCAATAGGTCGAACAGGTCGTGGGCGGCGCAGAAGGGCGGCGCAACCGGCAACGTTTCGCCCGAAAACAGCCGGCAGGTTCGCGCCGGAGCCAACCCCGAGTACGATCCTGCTCTCCCGCGCGGCGACAACGGTGCCGGCGGCGAGTACTGCGGCGCTGCGGCGGACGGCGGGGATTGGGGCGGGGGCGTCGCACTAGGGCACCAACGAGGGTGAAAAAAGAAATCAGGTCGAAGCGGTCGATTTTGCTCTCGCTGACTTGCGGGACCGGGTAAGAAATGGAGGACGCTCGGCTCGTCCGCCAAGCGTCCGCGGAGACGCAAACCTAGCTCATATTTGGGCCAGATTTGCGTCTCCGCGGACGGGCCGATCACTTTGCGTCGCCCCGCTGGAGCAGGACCAGACGCATTTCCGGTCACGGCGGACGAAAACGATCGCTCAGCGACCATTTGCGTCGCGCCGCTGGAGATGCCCTTACCATTTGGCTTTGCGAGTTTGCAACCTTTTTTCTCACACAAGCACGAGAACGAACACAGCGATATGCTATTTTTTCTTGATCGTGATGGGGAACAGAGAACGGAGATGCCGTCGATCTCTCCCGAGCTTTCTGTTTGGCCAATTGGACGGAGCACTTTCTTATTCTTCTTTGCAGGCACAGTAGCTGTCGAGCGGTGTATCGATCGGCATCGATCAGGTTGACCACCCGCCTGCCCATTCAAGAGACCAAAGGGGCTACGTACAGCTTTGAAAAGAAGAAAACGGATATTCCGAAGAAACTGAAAATCGAAGGAACAACGTCTTATGATATACCCTTGTTTATTCGTTTCTGGATTTATTCAAGGTCAAACTTTAAACGGTTTTGCTATGTCTCAGGTGACTGATAATTCCTTATGTCTCAGTCGATTTTTTCGGCCGTTGGATCCTGCTTTAAGATTAGCGCTGGTCACAGTGTTTGGGTTGTCCGTTACCCAATATCGGCCTGTTGGGCCTTGTCTGCCTGTCCTGACTTTTTTTTTCCTGTCGGTGTTCATTTCCAACGGAGAAGCATTCGACTGAGGGGCGAGCGTAGATAAGCATTTCCCCTTTCACGCTGAAGGCGGTCGGCGAGCTCGCCGTCGCCGTCGCCTTCCCGTCGCCGTCGCCTCGCCTTCCCGTCGCCGTCGCCTTCCACGTCGCCGTCGCCTCGCCTTCCCCGTCGCCGTCGCCTTCCCCGTCGCCGTCACCTCGCCTTCCCCGTCGCCTCGCCTTCCCCGTCGCCATCGCCTTCTCCTTCGCCGTCGCTCTCCCCGTCGCCGTTGCCTTCGTCCGCCGCCGCCACATCCTCGACAGAATCCGTAAGTTTTTCGCCGCACCCATCTCTCTCCCTCGATTCGTATACATCTCGTGCGCCTGTTCCCGGTAGATCTCCCTTAATCTCTCTCGTTTTTCGTTGCCGTGTGTGGTTAAGCGGTCGAACGATGTCTAGTGTCATTTGCATATGTCGTTTGCATTTCTATGCTACTGCCTCGTTAAATTAGCTGTGAGATCCTATATATTTTCCCGAGAGAGCGGACAGGCTTAGATCTGATGCGCGAGGTTGAATTACTGACTGTTATTGACTAGACTCTACATGTTCTGCATGTGTAAGACTGCTAGTGATTCGAATGTTTCAAGTTAGTTCAGTCTACTTGTGTCTGCGGCTGTAATTAATTTGTTGTGCATTTTTTGCTCTTGTCATTTTGTTTGTGTACCATTGCCAGATCATGACTTATAGCCAGCTTAGCATGCTATAAGAGTATGTTTTCTGTGATGTGCCTCAGTAACATTGAAATCCAAACCTACATATACGGCTATACCTGCTAAACAACATGATGTACAGACTTTTAATTTGGACGAAGCTAACTCCCAATAGTTTGGATTTCAATTAGCCTAGTACTGGTACTTGAACAAAAATTAAAATTAAATATGCTTTAGACATTTTATAAAATTTTGTTGGAAAGTGTCAGTGATTTGAAATAGAAGAACAAGCAAAAAAAAATTACTGATTTGCTACTCTTAGTCGACTGAGAATTTCTTAAATCATAGTGATCCACAAAAAATTGTTTCAGTTGCACTTTTCTAGCAAAAAGTGCAATTGCACTTTTCTGGCTGAAAAGTGCAACTGGAAAGCTGATTTGATATGCTTATTAGTTCATTATTACTTCTGGCTGTTATTGGACCCTATGTGGTGTCTCAAGGCATGCTTCCAGCAATTTTTGTTGCTTGATTATGGGTGCTTTGCACGGTTATTCATTTCCCATTTTCTGTTTGACATTTGACTTTGCACATCGTTAGAATATAGCCATTTTGGACATTTAATTACTAGTGCCTTTGTTTCTTGCTTGTTTAGCTTCCACTTACTTTCTGTTTGCATTAGGCATGGAGCATTTGGGTTTCAGTATTTAGTTATTTACTTCCTGGACTCACTCTGGATGCACATGGTTGGATGTTTTGAGTTACTAGTGCCTTTCTTTATTGCTTGTTTAATTTCCATCTACTTTCTATACACATTTGAGTCTTAAATATTTAGTTACTTCCTAGACTCACCCTGAACGCACATGGTCGGATGTCTTACGTTGAAGCTGTCGGTACATTGACTTTTAGTTGCTATTAGCCTGTTACCAAATACCAGCTGTTAGGAATACTCTCTTGAGAAGTTGGTACACAACATGTAACTAGAATCACAGGGACACAGGAAATTAGTGAATTAAGTAAGAGTACCAATAGCTTATATGAGCCTGCATATTGGATTCCTACTGTTTACTCGTTCTAAAACTGCAATCCTTAGGATTTATATGTCTGCGAGGCTAGCGAACTACTTAGAATCGGAGTTCGATGATGGGGGCGACTTTGTCTGTGGCATGTTTTCTATGTGTTATTTTTTCACGCCCGATATCTAGCTGATTCCTCATGACCTACATTTTGTGGTTTTGTATTTTTTCTTTTTAATTATCACGTGGTTTATTGATCCAGAAAAGTATGTACAAGACCTTATTTTGTGTTTGTATTTTTGAATTGGACTAGAACAATGGAAGAAGCTACAGAACAAGGGATTTCTTTGATTAATCGGAATGACACACATCTTGTGCTGAGAAACCGTAACTCGATAGTAGCGATGAGGTAACAAATTTTTTATAAGTCTCGCTTTATTATTTACTTATTTTGTTTCTGCCATTCAATTGGTTTTGTTCATGCAATTTATACTTTCTCTGAAACTTCTTTAGGATGGATGTGACTCGAAGAAGAAATAATTGTACTTGAGGCTGTGAGTTCAATTGTAAGATTCATCCACTTTTGTTTCTGCCATTCAACCTTCTATTGCCTAGCCATTTGTCAAAATATATATATGAAAAGAATAACCTTAATCATGTTAATATAATCTTGTTCAGATAAAAAGAAGTCTAAAACGAAAGCGCAGACCTAGTAATATTCACAAGCAGAAAAGGACGGTGAGTTGTCAATCTCGTACTTAATTTATTTTCTAATGTTTGCATTTTATTCTTTTTTGATTTTCTGTTTATGATCTGTACCATGCAGCTCATAGTTTTTTTTGTTGTTTTTTAATATATTAGAAAATTGTTCGAGATAGAAGACAAGGAAGACAAGTTGTTGACAAAGATGTTTTATCTGCAAAAAGCAGATATAATGTGACTTCACTGGTTCAGATAATGCAAGATTTTGATGAAAACCAGAAGGGGTATCTAAGAGAAATAGATTTTGGAGCCATACTTGATCTCACTAGTGGTACTGTTCCATGGTCCTTTGTTCAATGGCTAGCTGATCATGTTGATACAAAGAAAGAAGGATTTGCTTTTCAGAAGAAATTTATTCCAATCAGTCCAGAATCATTTGGTCATGTCCTTGGTGTTCCAGCCATAGGTATTCCTGTCCCTGCAGAATCCAAGTTCACGACAGCTCAATTCCTTCAGTTATTTGGATTATCAGAAATGCCACCCATCAAGTTCTTTCGCGATAAGATAAAAAAGGGTCAAGAGAAGGTTGAGTTCATAAGGTGCTTCATGATTGTAGCCCTTTCATCTTTCTACTGTCCAACTTCAAGTACAAAGCCGAGCACAGCTTATCTCGCAGCCCTTATGGATATTGAGAACATCAAGACTTACAATTGGGCAAAATACTTTCAAGAGTGGAATTTATGGTATATCAAGAAATACCAGAACTCGTCTTCAACCTTAGCTGTATGCAATTTCTATATCGCGGTGAGCCTCTCAGATGTTCTATATGTACTTTTTTTATCTTAATTTGTTTATTCCTAGTTCTTCATTTCAAGTATAACATTTGTAAATCTCCCTACACCAGGTGCGATATCTTGATTTTCTAGACTTTGGATCTGTCCAAATCCAATCTTCTCTCCCAAGGATATCAGTGTGGAAAGGAGATATGATAAAAGAGTACATCAAGTGGGACATGGATGAGGACAACTTTTATGGCAAGCTGCAAGTAAGTATATTTATGAATTCATATGTATGCATCAAACAACAAGGAATGACATGATTTCTGTTTGCTTATCAATTTCTTATCAATTCATTCTGTTTCGGTATATATGTAAGAGAAATTAATATGTTGTTACCCTTTTCTTTTTCTTTGAAAAAGATCAATGATATTAAGGATACATGTTATGGACAAGCTTCTTCCTTCAGTGCTGCTTCCAGTGGGTTCTCTATCGAGCATTTTAGATTGTCTCTTGATTCTTTCCAACAGTCCTCTTTGAGTGATAAGGTTACTCTTTTCCTCCTCTTTCTCTCGAAATAATTTCGTTACTTTGATTGTTTTCGTGCACTTACATTTTTTCTCGGTGTCTATTTCAAGCGTGTAAAAACCAGTATCTCCTCACTGTTTGAGGAATTTGCTAAAAATGAAACACACTCAAATTGTTCCAAAGTTCAAGATCTTCTCATTAATGTACTACAATGCCTGGTAGAGAATAAATGCATATGTTCACAAAGCACTGAGAAATTGAATTGCTCTTCACAAGATGAAAACATATCTGTTGGTACTAACATGGAATCCGGTGACACTTTGAAACCGCCCTCAACCGATACAAGCAAAAACCAGGAAGGAAACCAAGGTTGGTTTTGTCAATAAAAGACCCAGAGCTACCACATTTTCAGCTTATCATATGCCTAAACCTTTTTCTTCTCTCTCTTTTTTCATCATCACGAGGAACTCGGCTAGATGTTCTGGCAGCCAACAGTCCAACAATTCGGCAAATGCAACTAATTTGGTTCACGAAGAACAACTACCAGAGACGAAGCAACTTCAAAAAGATCCAATGATTGCAACAACAGATCAGGTTAGCTAGTTATCTTTCTATACCACTATCTGTATGATTTTCAAATAGTTCTACATTCTAATAGCTTTTTAAAATTTTGTTACCTTCTTCTAAATAAATGAATACAGATAATTTCACGACTTGTTGAACCTATGCACGATGTTAATAGTGCATTGTTTAACCTACAAATAAAAGACCCAGAGCTACCACATCAAACCAGAAAGGTTGGAAGAACATATGTTTTTATTTTCTTTCTGAATAATTCTTTTTATGTTCATATCTCATGTTTATTTTGTCTTTATTATATCAAGGATGAAAGCAAAGAAAAATTGGTTGCTGAACAATCATATGGTAATAGCGCTAGCTTAGACCACATGTTGAACAATGGAAAAGATGCTGTAGGTTTGAATTGTGATGCCCACACATCCAGAGGTAATTTTTGATGTGCCAAACCTTCTATTTTTTCCACCACGCTTTCTTTATTTTCACTACTATTAGAACTAACCTCATAACTTCTATTTTTTTATATTTCTTTTATCCAGTTGACACAGATCATGACTTATCGCAAAAGAAGGACGAAACGGAAGAAATTGTCAACTCAGAGTTTACCACTCCAGCCAAACTTCATGCAATGTTTACAGGAATCAATAACATGGGTAAGAGATAACTTTTGTCTTTCAGTTTTGCTAATATTTAAATACTTGGTTTGTATTTGACCAGATTTATCATAAAAACTTTGTATCTAATAATTTCATTTGCTGTTTTCTAAGAAGGAAAAGAAAATTCAGCAACAGACAATTCATCTGGTCGCAAGAGCAGTTCCATCCAATGTGGTCAGAGAACACACAACTATGAAGCCCATTTATTATTAGGCAGAAACATAAACAACAATTTATCTGCAACCAACAGCAATCTAGAATTAAGTTCTGAGTCAAGAATTCAAAGTTATTCGAGTCATCAGTATGATGGTTTTGAGAATATCGGCATTGATGATATTGAGGTATGTTATACTTTCTTTTTTCTATTTTTTGCTTCTGTTTTACTAATGCAGGTATAGTTCCTCTTTCTTTTTTATCGAAGAAAAGTGCAACCCTAACAGGAATCTACTTTAATTATAGTTTTTTTTTCAAGAGTTTTGTGTAACTAAACATATGAAATGTGTAACTACTCGTCTAATTTAATTTATTATTACAATCTGCTCAACAAAAGTGATATTGAAACGAACTTTTCTGCATATTTTCTTTGATAAACATGCAACTTCTATCTGGTTACACTAATCGTTGATATACATATAACTTTGAGAATCGTGCAATTATTTGACTTTTTGCTATGTCTTTTTTTCAATTTGATGTCTACTTGCACCTTTTGTCGAGATACGTGCAACTCAACCCCGGGTTGCACTTATCTTGAAGAAGCACTGGGTTTGAGTTGCACGTTTCGTCAAGATACATGCAACTCAACCCAAGTTTTGTATGTTTTCAAATATGTGCTACTAGTACCTACATTAACAAATGACATGTTTTTATCTTTGGGTTACACCTTTTCATCGAGATACATGCAACTCAACTCGGGTTGCATATTTCTCAAACAAATATGTATCTAAACACGGGGTTGTCCTATCTATTTTGTTTTGGATTATTGTTGTTGTTGTTTGCAAGTCATGTGTACTTGCACATTTCTTCAAGAAATATGCAACTAATCACGGATTCACTTGCAAATTGCATCAAGACATAACAATTTCTCGAAGAGAGTTATATCTAGTTTCACTTTTCCTTTTTTTGAAATATGTGAAAGTACTCTGCCTACATTATCTTTTGGGGTTACACCTTTCATCGAGATATGTGCAACTCAACCCCGGGTTAGTCAACATATATGCAACTCTACCCTGGTTTTCATGTTTTCTCAAAGAAATATGAAACT
Source organism: Lolium rigidum (assembly GCF_022539505.1). Lineage (NCBI taxonomy): Eukaryota > Viridiplantae > Streptophyta > Magnoliopsida > Poales > Poaceae > Lolium > Lolium rigidum. The sequence goes on from NC_061514.1 coordinate 147,171,203, forward strand.
AAACATGGAGGTGGCAATGGGTGGGGTGGGATTGTACTATCTATTTTTGGATTTGTAGTTGTGCACTTGCACATTTCTTCAAGAAATATGCATCTAATCCCTGGTTCACTTGCACTCTTTCTTTTTTCATTGTCTCTTCTGGTTTTGCAAGTTACACCTTTTTGTCGAGAAATATGTGGTTGCACGTCTCTCGAAGAAACGCGCAACACAATAAGAGTTGCACATTTATTAGATGCAAATTTCTTCGAGAAGCTTGCAACTCAAATATGGGTTACACGTTTCTCAAAGAAACGTGCAACCCAATAAAGAGTTGCACATATTTGAGTTGCAATTTTCTTCAAGAAGCATGCAACTAAAATATGATTTCTACAATTGTTTTTGAGGTTTGCAAGTTGCACCTATCTTCGAGAAATATATGGATGTAGTGTCTGTCTTCAGTTACACCTTTCATCGTGGTACATGCAACTCAACCCCGGGTTGCATGTTTCTCAAAGAAACGTGCAACCCAATAAGAATTGCACATATTAGAGTTGCAAATTTCTTCAAGAAGCATGCAACTCAAATATGTTTTCTAGATTTGTTGTCAACATAAGTTTTTGCAGTTTGACTTGCTTGTCCTATTAAATTATTGGATTGTTGTGTACTTGCACATTTCTTCAAGAAATATGCAACTAATCACGGGTTCGCTTGCACTTTTTCTTCATTGTATTTGTGGTTTTGCAAGTTACACCTTTCATTGAGGTACATGTAACTAAACCCCCGGGTTGCACGTTTCTTAAAGAAATGTGCAACCCAATAAGAGTTGCACATATTAGAGTTGCAAATTTCTTCAAGAAGCATGCAACTCAAATATGTTTTCTAGATTTGTTGTCCTATATAATTATTGGATTGTTGTGTACTTGCACATTTCTTCAAGAAATATGCAACTAATCACGGGTTCGCTTGCACTTTTTCTTCATTGTTTTTGTGGTTTTGCAAGTTACACCTTTCATTGAGGTACATGTAACTAAACCCCGGGTTGCACGTTTCTTAAAGAAACGTGCAACCCAATAAGAGTTGCACATATTTGAGTTGCAAATTTCTTCAAGAAGCATGCAACTCAAATATGGTTTCTAGATTTGTTGTCCTATATAATTATTGGATTGTTTGTGTACTTGCACATTTCTTCAAGAAATATGCAACTAATCACGGGTTCGCTTGCACTTTTTCTTCATAGTTTTTGTGGTTTGCAAGTTCTTCGGTTACACCTTTCATCGAGGTACATGCAACTCAACCCCGGGTTGCACGTTTCTCGAAGAAACGTGCAACCCGATAAGAGTTGCACATATTTGAGTTGCAAATTTCTTCAAGAAGCATGCAACTCAAATATGGTTTCTATATTTTTGTTTGTGAACATGAGTTTTTGCGGTTCGACTTTGCTTGGTGTGTGTGCTTTTCACATTTTTTTTTCACATATGGTAATCTGAACTATCTATTTCTGCATAATAGATTGATGATGGTAGACCATCATTATCATTCAGGGAAAGTTGGCTTGCAAGTCCAAGAGGACAGAGTGATTTGTTTTTCTAAATTTTTGTTTTTAATACAATCAAGTATGATTTTCTTTTCTCTTCATATCACACTTACATAACATGTATTTTGGTTTTTTTAGGTGCTTAGACATGAATATATGAGAAAGTTAGCACAAAGGCAATCCGTAAGTATAAATGAAGAAGGATTCCAAAATCCTCAATCCACTTTCCATGCTCGTTCATGTACCTTCGCTCGAAAGGTTGATTCATTTGGAACAAGAACATCTCCACAAAGGACAAATTCAGTCCCAGACCTCCAATTCACCTCGCAAGAAACGGAGGAAATGAGATAATATCCATAGTATGTGTGCATATAACAAATTCTCTCGTTTATCTTAATTTTTATATATATGGTGTATCTTAAGTTTGTAATATATGCATCTACGGATATTATGCTAAATTTGGGTTTCATATATTTTTTAATTCTGCATGGCTATCTTCCTTTAGAATTAAAATTTATAGATATTTATGCTGTACTAATATTGATTTTTTCAAAAAACCAGAGCTCGCAAGAATCTCCAGAGGTTGTTTTTCTGAAGGAAATCAGAGGCAGCGAAATTGACAACTCGCATGACAGCTTATGATGATGTTTACATCGGAAAACATCGGCTAAGCCCAATCCGGAGGCATACATCCGAGGACATTGATGCAATGTATGACAAAGAAAACCTATCTAACCGAAATCCCAAGCAAGCTCCTCATCAATATTGCCACCAAGGCGTATAGTAATGCTATGCGGATATGTTTCATCTCCTTACGATGAAAACATATCAAGTTATGAACAAGATCAAGATCAAAAAAAGCACTATCAAGCAATTATCCGTCTCGCAAATATGGATGGTTACAAGCAAGTAAGTAGAGACCAATATATCATTTCTGCTTTTTTCACATATTATTTATTTCTGTTGAACATTCTATTTTTCCTTACATGTTTTTCTTATACTATCTAAAACAGTAAGATGGCTATACAAATTGGTAACTCGTAAAGTCGGTCTAGATACTTTTGGGAATTCTTTCAAACCAGGAGGAACTGTTGAAGCTTGGGTCATAAACTTGTATTGTCGTATCCTATTCTTGTCTAACCACCCAAAGTCCTCAAACGTAGACACACATTCTTCCATACATCAAGTGTAAGTTATTACTCTCTATATATTTAATTTATGTCCTCTTTAATAGTTACCGCATAGCAATCTAATTTATCTTCTATATAGTACTCGACTGATTTTTTTGTCATCTTTGCAATAACTAACTGAAATAGGAATATTTTCTTGAAAAATGGGAGAATGAATCAAGAAGATTGTACATGAAAGATCAAGCAATAAAAGCTTTTGAAGGTGCTGGAAAAGCAAGGAAACTACACTTGACAGATTCGGTATTTTTTATTTTTAATCTTTTCATTGTTTTTGTTTGCTTTTTCATAAATCTTTTCGTTTATAAGTTTAACCAAACCACTTTTCCTTGTTTTGGACAAGCTTGCACTTCCCATCCCCGTACAACTACCACCGGTTCCTATTCACTCGTTGACATTAGGGACAAAAAGTTCATCTTTATGGACTCCCTTTTGACAAGAATTCAGATTTACACCAAGAAGTTGATAATCGAATGGTACTTTTTCTATCATGGTTTTCTTTCTTACTTTTTTTCAGTAAACATAAATGATTTTATATCTAATGATTATGTGTAATACATTTACCTTGTGTTATGTCGAAGATTATGAACTTTGGAAGAACTTGGAGTGAATGCCGCTTGAAAGACATTAACTTCCAAGAATTTGAAGTCATCTACCCACCTGTTCCAAAGCAAAAAAATGGGTACGTTCATGTTTTTACAAGTCTTAAACCATTTCTACTTGTTTTCATTACTGTTTTGTTTATATGGCTCGAATCGCTCTTTCTCTATTTTATCAATATCGTGAAAGACTCGCGGAATACACTTGATGAAAAGTATCGAACTATTTAAGCCAAGAACTAGTTTGATGGGAAAATTCTCACACAAAGATATTCCAGATTTTCGAATTCAGATGGCTAATGAGATGATGTTCTGCGAACACAATGAGATGCATGAAATCCAGGAAGCTGTGATGACATTTAAACCTCATGTAAGATATTTCTGTTTTGTAATTTTTTTGTTTTGTTTCCTAATCATCTGAATTAATTTTTAATCCAATATGCAACTTATTTGTTAGTAGTATGGCAGGCTATGCCTTTTTGAGTCCATGCATTTTCTAATTTTGTTAATTTTCTCGATTCCCAGCATGAATTTAAGATCGTAGACATGTTCATGCTTTCAACTTGTAATAGTTTATGCATATGTGTACATACAATGGTTATAATTAATATAAAGTGGATAGATTATGATCATGAGTCAGTCACTGTTAAGTCATAAGTCTTTCTACTATCTTCTATTACACTCCAGGTTCATAATCTTCTCGGTACGATCAGTATTGACATAATCGTAATCACACATAGTACGAACCCTATTGGTAGTCATTTTTCTTCGAAGGTGTTTCAAATTATGTATCTCTTGTTAAGTCTCGCCTAATCAAATGGAGTGACACCTCATTATTTTGATGATGATGGTATTTTTCTTGCTCAAAGTATATGCCGTGACCTCTCTCCTTCCATATTTTCAACCCGGCAATCACTAATATGAAAAATTGTTGAATTTTTGTGATATAACTCGGATGTTATTTAAGGCTAGTTAAAGTTTTTTAATAATGTGCTGCAGCTCTAAGGTTTTTTTGTTCTGCCGTTGTGCAAGAGATAACTATATTACCCATTTTGATGACAAACTCGGTAGCCATACGCCACCGCAGCCTAAGCGTGTATGTGCTTGTCCGAATGGCTCCTAGCTTATTTTCACACCCTCTCGTTTTTTACTACCTATTCTTTACTTCAGCTTATGAAGTACTTCGCCGACTTGTAGACACAATCCTAGTTTAACTTTTAAACCGCTATTGAGTTGTGTTTGGGTTCAACAACTAGATGCATTCAATCTGTCGCTGACTCGTGAAAGAAAGGTTGTCATTCTTTGAAACTCGTTGATAATAATAAATAACTATCTCGTAGCAATTTGTGATTCAAGATTTACTTTTTCCAACCATGTTTCTTCACTAGGATTGTTATCTCACATCTTTGCATGAGCTGACTCGCTTTTTTCTGTTTGTTTTTTCCAGGTTCATGGAACGTATGCAAGGATGATGTGAAAAAGAAATCAAGTTCTCATGTGTATTTGGCATTAGTAGTTCCAAGTTTATTTTATTTTTATGTAAAGAGAGTTTTTGTGTAGAGCTCACTGATAGATTTTGAGGGCCAAATCGAAGATATAGTTTTTGGCTAAATGCACAACCACTATGTGCTATAGTTTCAAGGTTTATGAGTTGATTCACCCCCATCTCGCTGATGTTATGTTTTGGGCAACATACAATCGTTCTTTTCAGCTATATCTCGTTGCAACCTACATCTATGTGTGTTCATATATGTTCATAATATATATATATAGAGTTCCGTTATCTTTTTTCTATAAGTCTAAGTAAATTTGGCACATCTTATTATCTCCTATCTTTTATCTCGGTAACTATTCAAAAACTATAGAGTTTATCTTTTATTTTTTCTCGCAATCATTTTCCTTTGCACTTTTGCCAATGTAGTTTTTGATTTTGTACTATTCAAAAAAGATATGCTCAGTTTCAGCACTGAGTTCCAGCGTAGCAGCCACTGTTTAGGCATATCGGACGCCGCATTATGTACTTACTGTCAAAACTTCCAGGTTTGTTTTTGTCCTCCATTATCTACTTACTGTCACATTTTTATTCCCAAATACATGGTGATCTTTAGCAAATCTGTTCCTTTTGTGGTGATATTTCTTGATATAACTTCTTTGAGGAAATGGCTACATGTAGTTGGAGCTTGTTTGTCAAAGACATTTTAAGCGTTCAAAATACTCGTTTTACGCAAGCTATTTTCTAAGGCAAATAACGTACGCTGCTTAGGAAACACCTTTTTTTGCATGTCGTTTGTCTTGTGCTTCTTGCAAAAAATACTTAGCTCCTCACTTAGAGTACTTATCTAGTGAGATTTCAAAAAGGCTGTCATCTTTGCTACATAACCGTTTTCTGCCAAAAATTGATTGAACTCGATGTTTTCATACGTACATCACTTATAATAGACATAGAATAGTTCATGCACACAAAGGTAAATATTAAGAATTACAATTCATACTCAATCATAGTTTAAATCTCTTTTTTACTACAACTTATATCAGCTTTTTTCTAACTGCTCCTTTTGTCACTTTCCGAATCTGAAGCATCACACTCAACCATGAAGACGAATCATGCTGTCCGTAAGTTGTAAGTCTTGTATTACTTCTCTTTGTCTTTCTTGCCTTCTTGCTGCTTGCATTTGTATCATTTTTCTTCGCTGAAATACATTTAATACCAAACTTGTTAGATGACAAAAATAAATATGACAAAATTAAACCAGCTTCTTTATGCACGTAGTTTATACCTCCAGGGTTAGTTTTCGACTTCTTGTTGTTTGGAAACAATGATGCATCCAAGTGTAAACTTTGACATGTTTGAATATTATGGTAATGTGACCCGCAGTGGCTGCATGTAATCCGTTGTTTCCCCAAAACCGCTTCTGCAAATGTCCCGTACCTCCCATCTCGGCTTTTGCTTTGCTGAAATAGTTGGCCTTCCCTTAGACTTCACAACCTTGGGATCATTTAAGTAACCATATTCACTTTGAATATCAAGCAAGATCACCAACTTGCTCATTACTTTTATCGTTGGGATCTACTTATTTTGCTTTGTCCTCGCCCAATGTCATTGCATCTAATTTCTCTCGCAATCTTCTTGACTTCTTGTGTGACAAACAGTATTTCTCATTACTTTTTGAGCCATCGGATGCTACATTGATGCAAACCTTGGATAGAACATTAAATCTCGCTTGGCTGCAATCTCCTCGTCATCTCCAAAGGTACATTGTACCTCAAATCTCTTATATCTTTCTTCTCTCTTGGCTTCCATCTAGCAATAAAATATTTTTCTCGGAATTTGTACGAAGTTTAGATGGATAAGAACTTTAAGAACATGAGAGCACAAAATTCCATCCTTGTTGAACTTGGAACAAATGCAACTCGAAATCTTCACATGATAAATCAACAATAACAAGGTATTTTCTTGTCCTCGTAATCTCTTGTTGCAGCTGTGCCGATTTGTACACTTCATATTTCTTGTTTGTCTCAACCTCTTGTACATGCAGATAGGAAGTAAATTTCAGCCGCTTCGAAACCTATAAAATATCTTCCTATTGTATATCTTTCCAAAGCATGCACTTCCATATCATTTCCACACCAATATGTAGGTGTTGTTGTCCTTGTGATGGAATCTTCATGTATCTCATTTTGTTCAATATTTTCTCGCTATCTTATCGTATTCACCGTAAAGCCGCCGACACTGTATGTTGATCCAACATTATCTTTGAAAACAGCATTGGTGCCTTCGCTCCTTGCTGTACTGTGAATGAACGGGAAGAAGTCATTCTTGAAGTATACACGTATAAACTTCTTTCTATTCTCCCACATTGTTTTCAAGTACTTAAGGTTGCCGACTTCATATTTCTGTATCATTTCTTGCCATGATGCTTCAAACTCGCCACCGTCAACGAGAAATGGATAGTGTCTTTGAATTCATTGTGTAGATTAGGTATTTTTCCAAAACTTCTTGGATGCTTCTCTTCAGCTTTCTTTACAACATGGAAAAGGCAATTTCGTGTATAGTGTGTATGAAAACCGCAGGAATTGCTTTTGCCATAGCCGCATCTTGATCTCGTTATAATTGTCTTTGGAGACTTTCCTCCCATGCATTTCAAGAAAGTTATGAATAACCACTCAAATGTCTCTCGCACTTTCATTCTGAAGGATGGCACAACCGAAAAGGCAGTTGTCGCCATGTCCCGTTACTCCAACAAAAGGGGCAAACGGCATATTGTATCTGTTGGTCTTGAATGTGGTGTCAAAACTGATACAATCACCATATAGCTCGTACATTCTTCTAGATGTAGCATCACACCGAAAATGTTCTCCACCGTATTTGTCTTCTTGTCCACTTTGAAATCATAGTAGAACCTTGGATCATCGATTGTTTCTTCTTAAAATATTCAAGAGATTGCATCATGTCATTAAGCCTCGCTCTCTTTTCTCATTGCAGCTTCTTAAGTTGCTCACAAATTTTTTGGTATATGGAACAGCCCCGGAACAACCACCTCTCAAGTAAGTTAGTATTGCCATGATTTTCCTAGTCGGAAGCTTCACTGAATTAAATGTCCTTATGAAAAGCTTCTCTTCATTTGTCATGTGTTTATGTGACCTCAAAAATCTAGATTCTTCTGGACGGGCTCAACTCATGGTTGTGTTCCATATTCGGACTAGTTATCACCCATTTATCTCCTTTGAGAGTCACAATCATTTCAGCAAGACAACCTCGTAATTTCCACATTGTTTCTTTTTCTCTTCTTAGGTTGATCTTTAGGTGGAATGCCCGGCGGTGGTGAAGGCTTCAAAGGTTCAGCCTCTCCTTTCTCTTGCATTTTCTTCCTTCTAGTTTCTTGCCTCTTCGTATCTCTTTTTCTCTTCCTTTCGCTTTTGTTTCTTCATCCAAAACTTTCCCGTGAGCGGTTGCATTTGAAAGTATACCTAGTTGCTTTATTATTCTTTTCGCAATGATAGTTTCCTGCTATTTTAGCTGAAAACCCAATTATCTCTGAGTAAGTGTTGTAGAACTCAAAAGTAGCCTCATGTGTATCAAAAACCTGGTCAATATGTGGTACATGGTGGCTCCGCACTTCCTGACTGCATGTTTGAGCGGCCTTTAGACTTTCATTCTCAAGAAATATTTCGATATCTTCTTGAGACAATCCTTGTACAAGCATCTTCTCCCACCGACCTTACTTCACCATCACTTTCTTCTCCTTCTAAATCAACCGTGCTAGCAACATTCGGTTCCTCTCGATTATCGTGAATGTCGGTCGAGAGCATTCTTGTTCCGCACCATCACCGTTGTCCGAGTTCCGACTCGACCGCGGGGATTAACCCATGTATCATTGTATTTGTATGCACTATCCCCTTGAGCATCCGAATACTCATCTCGGTTGGCCATTTCTCAAGTATGTGTCATTCAAACTGCAGGCATTACCTCCATGAGCATAATCTTCATCACCGTTATGAACATATTCACTTCTGCCAGCTTATCATGAACATTTGATTCGGAATTAAACAAGAAAGGACAATTAGAGAATTATAATACATGTTAAACATGAAATGTTTTTGTAGGTCTTGTCAAAAATTGATCAACATTTTTATTACCTCACTACCCATTGGTCCAAGAAGCAAATCCATGAAACTACCTTCACCTTGCTGAAAATATGAAAACATCAGCTCAATCAATTTTTGCATTATTTTTTTCAATAATGGCAGTAACATATAGAACTTTTTGTTTGTGCATTTAACCCGAGAAAGTTGCATCGATTCAATGCTCGCATCATTTGAGAGTATGTCATACCACCGCCTTGTGATAGGTTCAGCTGCATTTTTCATGTTAATATCAGATATATACAATCGATATATACTACTTTCACTTCTTCATATTTTTAGGTTGTACACTCACTCGCATTTTCTTGAATATCTATTCTTGCGAAGCCGTAGGTCTAAGTGAGGTGGCGGAGGAACTCGTAGAAAGGACAAACATTTGTCATTTAAAATGTCGACCACAGTGAATAGAAGTTAAGTTAACTATAGTGTAGTCCCTATGATCATATGAAATGAAAATTCTTCAATACTGCCTATGTGTTTACTATTTAAGTGCAAACCACCTCGTGTAGACCGTACATGCAAATCGAAAGTTTTCCTTTTGTTTTTTATAGTGCATTTACCCGTGTGCACTCTACATGTCGTTGATCTTCAAAGAATTCAACCTCGAATAAAAAGCAAAACATGTTGTATTGTTTCAAGAAATAGATTCGACAAATAGATTCAACATTGTAAAAGTGTTACTGAAACTAGTCGAGAACTAAAAGTTTGACTTATCTTGTTACCCGTGGACCAGATGAAGACGATACAAAGAGAATTGCTAAAGAGAAGTCTGCTCCGAATATCTCGATGATTGGTCGAAATTTCGAGGTTGCCCATGCAAAGGTGTGTAAGATGAAACCTACATTTTTAAGATCATTTTTAAATTGTCAATTTGTTTGTACAAGCATACTTATAGAAAATTGCAACTTCGCCATATGTCAACAAAAGGATTACCCGACTTTCGCCTTTGAGGAATGAACCATATGATGCATATATACTTGCCTCTTTAATCGCTCTTGCATTTCCTACAAATTTGTGAAAATCTGTTATTTTTTTTCGTGTTGGTATATGATGCATATATTCTTGCCTATTCAAACTGCAGGCATTTCCCACACAAGCACCGGCCCGAAGGCCATCCAATTACCGCTACTCAAGCTTCTTATGCAACAAGCTTGTCGATTTTTAGCAGCTGTCGCTCTGCTAAGTAAGTACACTTTGTAGTCATAAGAAATGTTATCCTAACTGTACTACACTAACACTCACAAGAGAAGTTAGAGCTGTAGACTAAAATCAGGGTTGAGGTGTATGCAGATATCTTCCATGCAATTGTTATTCTTACTGATAATCTGAATCTGTAATATGTCTATTTGTTTGAACTGCAACAGGAATAGAAGTGTAGTCCCTATCATCATATAAAATGGGGCGGGAGGTGTGCAGCATAAGCAGTGATGCCGACGTCGGCAGCTAGACTAATACTACATGTAAGAAAGCACAGTACTCTTAAGTAATGGCTTCAATCCAGTCCAGCTTAAGTTATCTTTTGTTGCGCCAACAAGAAACAATAAAACATATGGAAGTATGGCACTCAATCAAACTTGCAGGGAAGGTAGTGCCTTGCTTCTTTTCCCTTACATGTTGTAGCATGCCTTTTGTTTTGCCTTTTCACTGTCAAAATTTTGTGGTTGATCCGTGTAGTTCCGAGTCGATTGTTGATGCTAATTTGTTTTTTCAGCACAACCCAATTCTTGCAAAGTTATGAATTAAACCCCTTGTATCCGTCTATCTCGGTGCAGTGATTAGCTAACAATGCTTGCACAATGCTTAACATTTGATCAAAGATAGGATGCATATTACTGTCATTTGCGATTTGTCACTTTGGTCATGTTCAGATAGTAGTTAAGGAGAGCTGTAGACTAAAATCAGGGTTGTACTGCATGCCAATATCGCTGTTTTTGCCTTGTTCTAGCTGTTTTATCATAGCATTATATGTTCTAACAGTAGAGTTCCACCTGTGTAGACTGTTCATGCGAATCGGAAGTTTTCTCTTTTCTGTTTATAGTGCATTTTACCTCGTATACATTGACCTCGTGTTAGTCGTAGTTAACTTAACTTCTATTTCTTGGAATCTAATCCTTTTTCTTTTGAACTAGCTGTAGTCAATTTTTTCAACACAGGAACAACAAATTGAGAAGAAGACATGATTTTTTCTGATGCACAAGGTGCAGTACAGATCCGGGAGAAAATTTTCAACAGAGATTGAGGAGGAAAAATTGTTGGATTTCGAGCAGCATCATACCTGGGTAAGATCCTCGATCCATTCTCCATCTTCTTGAGATCCTTTTCGGCCTGGACGTTTTTGGGGAAGAATTTTGCTAAGCCTTCACTGGGATTTCTTCTCCCCATGGCCAGCAAGGTCTCGACGGGAGGAAGGAGACGATGCCTCGATCCGATCTCTCGTCCGTCCTTCTTTTCTTGCGCAAGGGGTATAGCTATGACTTGGTCAGCCCACATGAGCCCAGCCAGCAACATAATTGCACGAGACAGTGATCAGGTCAAAATCGACAAAAGCCCGTAGAAGATACTTTGTGCATCGGTGACAAAGCGTAAAGACACGGCCGTAAAGCAATCAGGTGACAGCAGGAATCAACATGGGCCGAAAGC
>NC_061514.1:147182884-147277036 GCF_022539505.1 Lolium rigidum
GATGGAATTTTAAAGGTAGCACTCAAGCAATTTACTTTGGAATGGCGGATAAATACCATGTAGTAGGTAGGTATGGTGGACACAAATGGCATAGTGGTTGGCTCAAAGATTTTGGATGCATGAGAAGTATTCCCTCTCGATACAAGGTTTAGGCTAGCAAGGTTATTTGAAACAAACACAAGGATGAACGGTGCAGCAAAACTCACATAAAAGACATATTGTAAACATTATAAGACTCTACACCGTCTTCCTTGTTATTCAAAACTTAATACTAGATATTATCTAGACTCTAGAGAAACCAAATATGCAAACCAAATTAGCAAGCTCTAAGTGTTTCTTCATTAATGGGTGCAAAGTATATGATGCAAGAGCTTAAACATGAGCACAACAATTGCCAAGTATCAAATTATCCAAGACATTTTAGAGTTACTACATGTAGCATTTTCCAATTCCAACCATATAACAATTTAACGAAGAAGAAACTTCGCCATGAATACTATGAGTAGAGCCTAAGGACATACTTGTTCATATGCTAAAGCGGAGCGTGTCTCTCTCCCACAAAGTGAATGCTAGGATCCATTTTATTCAAACAAAACAAAAAACAAAAACAAACTGACGCTCCAAGCAAAGTGCATAAGATGTGACGGAATAAAAATATAGTTTCAGGGGAGGAACTCGATAATGTTGTCGATGAAGAAGGGGATGCCTTGGGCATCCCCAAGCTTAGACGCTTGAGTCTTCTTAGAATATGCAGGGGTGAACCACCGGGGCATCCCCAAGCTTAGAGCTTTCACTCTCCTTGATCATATTGTATCATACTCCTCTCTTGATCCTTGAAAACTTCCTCCACACCAAACTCGAAACAACTCATTAGAGGGTTAGTGCACAATAAAAATTAACATGTTCAGAGGTGACACAATCATTCTTAACACTTCTGGACATTGCATAAAGCTACTGGATATTAATGGATCAAAGAAATTCATCCAACATAGCAAAAGAGGCAATGCGAAATAAAAGGCAGAATCTGTCAAAACGAGAACAGTCCGTAAAGATGGATTTTATTAGGGCACCATACTTGCTCAAATGAAAATGCCCAAATTGAATGAAAGTTGCGTACATATCTGAGGATCACTCACGTAAATTGGCTTAATTTTCTGAGTTACCTACAGAGAATTAGACCCAGATTCGTGACAGCAAAGAAATCTTGTTTCTGCGCAGTAATCCAAATCTAGTATTTACTTTACTATCAAAGACTTTACTTGGCACAACAAAACATAAAACTAAGATAAGGAGAGGTTGCTACAGTAGTAAACAACTTCCAAGACTCAAATATAAAACAAAAATACTGTAGTAAAAATATGGGTTGTCTCCCATAAGCGCTTTTCTTTAACGCCTTTCAGCTAGGCGCAGAAAGTGTAACTCAAGTATTATCGAGAGATGGAGCATTGATATCATAAGCTCCCCCATTTGTAGTGGTACTAAGGGCTTTGTCAATTTTAGGCCTATAATAATATTTCTTTGGTTTAGGCACTTTAGAGACATACATAAACTTTTGCTCCTTTCCCACATAAGCTTTCTCTCTAAACTCGTAAAGATGAAAAGGTTGAACCCAAGGTTCCCATAGCTTTTTCAAGTTCGCCAATCCTATTAATTTGATTATCATGGTCAACACAAGTTCTTAGGACACTAATTCTTTCATCAATTCCTCCTAAGGATTTATCAAGTTTGTCAGTTTTATCAAGTAACATCTCCAACTTAGTTTCAACACTCGGAAAATTTTTCTCTATGGTTTCCAATTTTTTCATAACATCCTCAAGGGAGGTTTCAATTTTAATTTCATTAACAGGTGGTGTTCCAAATAAACTCTCAATAATGCAACTAGCTTCTAAAGCGGGAGCGCCTAGGAAGTTACCTCCCGCGAGACAATCAAGAACATATCTATTCCAGCTAGAGATACCAACATAAAAATTCCTGAGTAGGATAGTGGTGGAGTGTTTCTTAGTGCACCTATTATGAGCGTCACTAATTCTATACCAAGCATCTTTTAAACATTCTCCACCTTGTTGCTTAAACGATCGAACTTCAACTTCAGGATTACTCATTTTAGCAGTAGTAAATAAAACAAACTAGATTAAGTAAATGCAAGTAAACTAATTTTTTTGTGTTTTTGATATAGCAAACAAGATAGTAAATAAAGTAAAGCTAGCAACTAATTTTTTTGTGTTTTGATATAATGCAGCAAACAAAGTAGTAAATAAAATAAAGCAAGACAAAAACAAAGTAAGGAGGTTGGGAAGTGGAGACTCCCCTTGCAGCGTGTCTTGATCTCCCCGGCAACGGCGCCGAAATTTGCTTGATGCGTGTAATTGACACGTCCGTTGGGAACCCCAAGAGGAAGGTGTGATGCGCACAGCGGCAAGTTTCCCTCGGTTAGAAACCAAGGTTTAATCGAACCAGTAGGAGTCAAGAAGCACGTTGAAGGTTGATGGCGGCGGGATGTAGTGCGGCGCAACACCGGAGATTCCGGCGCCAACGTGGAACCTGCACAACACAACCAAAGTACTTTGCCCCAACGAAACAGTGAGGTTGTCAATCTCACCGGCTTGCTGTAACAAAGGATTAGCCGTATTGTGTGGAAGATGATTGTTTGCAAGAAAACAGTAAAACAAGTATTGCAGCAGATTTGTATTTCAGTATAAAAGAATGGACCGGGGTCCACAGTTCACTAGAGGTGTCTCTCCCATAAGATAAAAGCATGTTGGGTGAACAAATTACAGTCGGGCAATTGACAAATAGAGAGGGCATAACAATGCACATACATGTCATGATAAGTATAGTGAGATTTAATTGGGCATTACGACAAAGTACATAGACCGCCATCCAACCGCATCTATGCCTAAAAAGTCCACCTTCGGGTTATCATCCGAACCCCTTCCAGTATTAAGTTGCAAAGCAACGGACAATTGCATTAAGTATGGTGCGTAATGTAATCGACAACTACATCCTTAGACATAGCATCAATGTTTTATCCCTAGTGGCAACAGACACAGCACAATCTTAGAACTTTACGTCATCGTCCCGGTATCAATGCGGGCATGAATCCACTATCGAGCATAAATACTCCCTCTTGGAGTTAAGAGCAAAAACTTGGCCAGAGCCTCTACTAATAACGGAGAGCATGCAAGATCATAAACAACACATAGGTAATATCTTGATAATTAACATAACATGGTATTCTCTATCCATCGGATCCCGACAAACACAACATATAGCATTACAGATAGATGATCTTGATCATGTTAGGCAGCTCACAAGATCCAACAATGAAGCACAATGAGGAGAAGACAACCATCTAGCTACTGCTATGGACCCATAGTCCAGGGGTGAACTACTCACTCATCACTCCGGAGGCGACCATGGCGGTGTAGAGTCCTCCGGGAGATGAATCCCCTCTCCGGCAGGGTGCCGGAGGAGATCTCCAGAATCCCCGAGATGGGATTGGCGGCGGCGGCGTCTGCGGAAGGTTTTCCGTATCGTGGTTTTTCGCCTCGGGGGTTTCGCGACGGAGGATTTAAGTAGGCGGAAGGGCAACGTGGGGGCCACACGAGGGCCCCACACCACAGGTCGGCGCGGCCAAGGCCCGGGCCGCGCCGCCCTATGGTGGCGGCCCCTCGTGGCCCCACTTCGACTCCTCTTCGGTCTTCGGAAGCTTCGTGGCAAAATAGGACCCTGGGTTTTGATTTCGTCCAATTCCGAGAATATTTCGTTACTAGGATTTCGAAACCAAAAACAGCAGAAAACGAAGCAAGCGGCTCTTCGGCATCTTGTTAATAGGTTAGTTCCAGAAAATGCACGAATATGACATAAAGTGTGCATAAAACATGTAGATATCATCAATAATGTGGCATGGAACATAAGAAATTATCGATACGTCGGAGACGTATCATCCACCTTCAGGTTATCATCCGAACCCCTTCCAGTATTAAGTTGCAAACAACAGACAATTGCATTAAGTATGGTGCGTAATGTAATCAATAACTACATCCTCGGACATAGCATCAATGTTTTATCCCTAGTGGCAACGAGCACATCCACAACCTTAGAACTTTTTGTCATCGTCCCGCATTTAATGGAGGCATGAACCCACTATCGAGCATAAATACTCCCTCTTGGAGTTAAGATTAAAAACTTGGCCGAGAGCCTCTACTAATAACGGAGAGCATGCAAGATCATAAACAACACATAGGTAATAGATTGATAATCAACATAACATAGTATTCTCTATCCATCGGATCCCGACAAACACAACATATAGCATTACGGATAGATGATCTTGATCATGTTAGGCAGCTCACAAGATCCGACAATGAAGCACATAAGGAGAAGACAACCATCTAGCTACTGCTATGGACCCATAGTCCAGGGGTGAACTACTCACTCATCACTCCGGAGGCGACCATGGCGGTGAAGAGTCCTCCGGGAGATGATTCCCCTCTCCGGCGGGGTGCCGGAGGCGATCTCTCGAATCCCCCGAGATGGGATTGGCGGCGGCGGCGTCTCTGGAAGGTTTTCCGTATCGTGGCTCTCGGTACTGGGGGTTTCGCGACGGAGGCTTTAAGTAGGCGGAAGGGCAAGTCAGGGGACCACACGAGGGCCCCACACGCCAGGGCCGTGCGGCCAAGGCCCAGGCCGCGCCGCCCTATTGTGGCGGCGCCTCGTGGCCCCACTTCGTCTATCCCTCGGTCTTCTGGAAGCTTCGTGCAAAAATAGGACCCTGGGCGTTGATTTCGTCCAATTCCGAGAATATTTCCTTACTAGAATTTCGAAACCAAAAACAGCGTAAAACGACAACTGGCTCTTCGGCGTCTCGTTAATAGGTTAGTGCCGGAAAATGCATAAATACGACATATAATGTGTATAAAACATGTAGATATCATCAATAATGTGGCATGGAACATAAGAAATTATCGATACATCGGAGACGTATCATTTATCCATATTAATTCTTAGTGGCAATCAAAGAGTAACATTGAGCACCTACTAAGAACTATTCTTTTAAAGCAAGTCTATCAAAAGCATCCCGGTAGTGAGAGCAACCATAAAACATTCGTATATACTGATGTGGTCACATCAAACACTAAAAAATCCAACCACAACAAAGGGTAATAATGCATCATCACTCAATTGAGTTCAGATTATTGATGGGGTTCCCAACAGGAGTGGGCATCCATCCATCATCAATATAAATCAAATGAATCATCATTGCATAAGCAGTTCATCCATTTACAAGTGCAGGAAATCTTCTAGGGTAACCAGATAAGCATCATCTGAGCAGCACCAATCATACAATGATACCACAAGGGTATATGAGGAACCACAATTCAGATATATCATGCTTTTACAAGCATGAGCAGCACACCAGTACATGGTGTGCAGCTACATAGATAGAAATAGCTATGAGAAGTAGCATAGGACAATTAATTGAGTGCATAAGAAACAAGCCAACAAACAAGGCAGTAGCAATTGATGCCCAGTTAGATCACTGGTAGCATGTGCATCACACACTAGCAGTACACAACAACAACAACTAGTCTACCCAACATAGCAAACAACCACCAGTAGCAGTTACAGTAAGCAATAACCCACAGGTAGGTTGTATCCAGCAAGCTCACAAGCACCAAATAATATTCACACTAGCACAAGATAATTAAAATGGATCACTAGAATGTGCTGAGAGGATGACATGCTAGCCACAACAGCACCAACAACCACCAACACTTGCACTAGCAAGCTAATGCTAGCAGTGGTGTCCAGATGAACACTTATTGAGGGGTTGGGGGGATAATCGAGCTAGCTATAGCAAGTAAGTAGGCCAACAGAGCATTAGGAGCAGCAGTAAGCCAAGACCATAGGAACAGCGCAGCAGGGCTAGTGGCCAGTAGAGGAACCAGGCCAGTAGCCTGAGCCACTAGAGGAAGAAGGAGAGAGGAGAGCAGAGAGGAGGAGCAGAAGAATACCTCGAAGGGACACCTGGAGACATCCATGGCGGCACGGTGGCACGGGCCAGCCACGGCGGCGCTGAACCGCGACCAGGCCGGTGCCATACCAAGCGCCACCGCCACGAGCGAGTCGTCTGGTCGGTGCGAGTAGAGGAAGCCCAGTCTTCTAGATCGACGCAGACAGAAGGTCGCGGCGTCGTGCAGCGCTTCGAACGTGACCCACGGTGAGGTCTAGGACCGCCGGAGTCAGGTGGAGCAGGCCAGCGACGGTGGAGGCGATTGGGCAATCGCAGGAGTGGGCACGTGATTAGGGTTAGGGTTACTCGGGGAGAGAGAGAGGAATGGGGCCGATGGGCTGAGCCAGGCTGACCTGGTCCGGTCTAACCCGCGGATTGGACTAACCAGTCGTCCTGGAAGGGTATTTTGGTCTTTTGACCAAGGAGCTTTTGAAGGAATTTAGAAATAATTTAAAAGCCATAAAAAACTGTAAAAAAATAAATAAAAATAAGAATAACACTTAAAAAATTATTCTCTATTCAAAACAAATGCTTCAATGAAATTTTAAACAAAATTTAAAAATAATAATTTAGGAAAAACATAAAGGAATTTGTATAAGGAAAAATCAACTCTTTAAAACCAGAAAAAGGATTATTAAACCATACCTTATTTTCTTAACAATTAATCATAGAAAAATAAATGTTTTCTTTGAACATAACTCTTGATAAAAAAAACATCATAAGATATTTTTATAACTCTTAAGGAGGATCAATAAAATTTAAACTTACATCCTTCTAACTTTGAAATTCAAAAGCAAAACCATAAACATCAACATGGGGAGATAATCGCAACTAAAACCCTAAAGCATGCATCATTTGGATCTCTAACCATTGCCCTTATCGGACAATGATGCTAATTTTGAGAAACCGAGGAAGTGGAAATGCCACTCGTATGTTAAAAGAAAACTCGCAGGTGGATAATACCAAGTTTCAGCCGAGCTGATCCACACATGGATCAAGTTCCAACTGAAGCACACACACATCTCACAAGGCTGAGGTGCATGCCCTCCAACACACAACCAACGGGTGAATCACAAGCCTTGTTGTTGACCATAGGCAACTCAGGCCAGTGGTATAAATAGCAACCTCCTAGCAAACCAGAGATTCATCCATCGACACACAACTTAGCAGTAGCGCAAAAATCATCAAGAACATCAAGAACAACAGAGCTGATCAAGCTTTTCTTCACCAAGAACAAAAGCTGTAGAACAAAGATGCGGGAATAGAGGAAGGACCAGCTATCCAGGAGGAGAAGGGCAGGAGCAACACCAACAACAAAAACTGAAGCAAATCCTCTACACCAACAAATCATAACCTAGGAGCTGGAATGAGGTATACCCATAACAGAAGATGATCATATGAATCATTTCATCATAGCATATCTCCACAGGGATCAGAGCATTAACATGGGTGTATCATCATCTTGTTAATCCCCTAATGCAACTGGCAAGGTAGCAGTAGTGGTAGATAAACACAAGTCAACAAATAGTCACTTGCACATCGAGCAACAATAAGCATGGCCAAATAGTTGCTAGACTAGCACCACCTTACAAGGCTACTGACTAGATCACCTAGTCACACTAGGTGATTAAAAACCATCAGACTAAAGAGTTTATCCATATTAATTATAAGTGGCAATCAAAGAGTAACATTGACCACCTACTGAGAACTATTCTTTTAAAGCAAGTCTATCAAAAGCATCCTGGCAGTGAGAGCAACCATAAAACAGCCATATATACTGATGTGGTCACATCAACCACTAACAAATCCAACCACAACAAAAGGGTATAATGAATCATCACTCAATTGAGTTCATAATATTGATGGGGTTCCCAATAGGAGTGGGCGTCCATCCACCATCAATATAAATCAAATGAATCATCATTGCATAAGCAGTTCATCCATTTACAAGTGCAGGACACCTTCTAGGGTAACCATATAAGCATCAT
This sequence comes from Lolium rigidum, assembly GCF_022539505.1. Lineage (NCBI taxonomy): Eukaryota > Viridiplantae > Streptophyta > Magnoliopsida > Poales > Poaceae > Lolium > Lolium rigidum. The sequence goes on from NC_061514.1 coordinate 147,190,889, forward strand.
CTGAGCAGCACCAGTCATACAATGATACCACAAGGGTATATGAGGAACTACAATTCACATCTATCATGCTTTTACAAGCATGAGCAGTACACCACCAGTACATGGTGTGCAGCTACAGAGATAGAAATAGCTATGAAAAGTGGCATAGGACAATTAATTAAGTGCATAAGAAACAAGCCAACAAGCAAGCCAGTAGCAATTGTTGCCCAGTTAGATCACTGGTAGCATGTGCATCACACACTAGCAGTACACAACAATAGCTAGTCTACTCAGCATAGCAAACAACCACCAGTAGCAGTTCTAAGTAAGCTAGAACCCATAGGTACGTTGTATCCAGCAAGCTCACAAGCACCAGATAATATTCATACTAGCATAAGATAATTAAAATGGATCACTAGAATGTGCTGAGAGCATGACATGCTACCCACAACAGCACCAGCAACCACCAACACTTGCACTAGCAAGCTAATGCTAGCACTAGTGTCCAGATGAACACTTATTGAGGGGTAAGGGGGATAATCGAGCTAGCTATAGCAAGTAAGTAGGCCAGTAGAGCATTAGGAGCAGCACTAAGCCAAGACCATAGGAACATCGCAACAGGGCCAGTGGCCAGTAGAGGAACCAGGACAGTAGCCTAAGCCACTAGAGGAAGAAGGAGAGAGGCGAGCAGAGAGGAGGGGTAGAAGAATACCTCGAATGAGCACCTAGAGACATCCATGGCGGCACGGTGGCACGGGCCAGCCACGGTGGCGCCGAACCGCGACCAGGCCGGTGCCATACCAAGCGCCACCGCCACGAGCGATCCGTCGAGCGGCACCAGTGCGTCCAGAGACTCCAGCTCTAAGAGAATCGCCATGACCATCGCAAACCCTAAGCGTAATAGGGGTCGGGTGCGAGTAGAGGAAGCCCAGTCTTCCAGATGAATGCGGGCAGAAGGCTGCATCGTCTTGCAGCGCTTCGAACGCGACCCACGATGAGGTATAGGACCGCCGGAGTCGGACGGAGTAGGCCGGCGATAGTCGAGGCGATTGGGGAATCGCAGGAGCAAGGACGGGATTAGGGTTATGGTTACCCGGGGGAGATAGAGAGGAATGGGGCCGATGGGCCGAGCAAGGCCGACCTGGTCTGGTCTAACCCGCGAATTAGACTGGCCAGTGGGCCTGGAAGGGTATTTTGGTCTTTTGACCAAGGAATTTTTGAAGGAATTTAGAAATAATTTGAAAGACATAGAAAAACTCTAATAAATAAATAAATATAGGAATAACACTTAAAAAATTATTCTCTATTCAAAACAAATGCTTCTATGAAATTTTAATCAAAATTTAAAAATAATTGTTAAGGAAAACATAAAGTTATTTGTATAAGGAAAAAATCAACTCTTTAAAACCAGAAAAAGGATTATTAAACCATACCTTATTTTCTTAACAATTAATCAAAGAAAAATATTTTCTTTCTTTGAACATAACTCTTTCTAAAAAAACATCATAAGATATCATTATAACTCTTAAGGAGGATCAATAAAATTTAAACTTATATCCTTCTAACTTTGAAATTCAAAAGCAAAACCCTAAACATTAACATGGGGGGGGGGGATAATCGCAACTAAAACCCTAAAGCATGCATCATTTGGATCTTTAACCATTGCCCCTATCGGACAATGATGCTAATTTCCAGAAACCGAGGACCTAGGTCAGTCCACACCATCCAACTACAATACCTTGCAGTCTTCAAGCAAGTTCATCGCTTGCTCATGTCACCTTGAGTATTTTTATCAAATTACTTGCAAATTATTATACTTACCACTCCCGCGTTTAAAAGCAAAGTATCACTTTTACAATTATGAATATGACTACGTGGTGGGCAATGGAACCATGGTATGAGTTTGGTGGAGGTTCCATTGCATTGGGTTACTCATCTAGGACTTAACAATAAATGTCGTCCAGTGATTCTTGAGCCCTAATACTCGTGTTTACCATAAGATCTGGAGTGGGACGGAGTAGTCAGTTGTTCTTTTCCCTCTCGCATATCAACGGGTACACCTACCGTAGTCCGACTGTGACTGGCAGGGGAGCCCGTATTGTTCCCACGATTTTGGTGCATCTATGAGGGGTTGTAGGGTGTGTCTGAGAGTCATGCGCCGAGGGGTAAGCGACCAAGGTGAAGTCGGTACCTAAACTCAGCATGGCTACAACATTTGGGTGGGTATGCGAGGTCGCGGGAAGGCATAGTGATTGGCTAGGACCTTATACCTGGCCTCACAACAAGGAAGTGTGGACGGAATCTCGGGCTCGGCTGGAACAAAGATAAGATCCCTTATGGGTAAAGTAACACACCTGTGTAGAGTGTATCAAACTGTGGCTTTTCACTCCTTGTTCCGGGTTTGGAACTGCGAACGCAGCCGGAAAGGAACTCCATGAAGTTTTAGACACCCGGTGAAGGCTGACGGACATAGTTCTTCAGAATAAAAGCAATATTTTGAAGAAATGTTTACAATAACATGCATCGCCTATGACTTTCTGATCCATGGTTGTAGTTAGTGCATTAAACACCTCTTTCCTATAATGAACTTGTTGAGTATGGTTGTACTCATCCCTCTTTGAATCCCATTCTTAGATTACCAGAACAACATAGAGGAGACCAACAAAGGAGCTGAGACCATGGAGGACGTCTACTACAAAGAGCTAAATCTGTCGGGAGGCGTCGAAGGGGTGGAATACCCGATCGAGTACGGAACATAGGAGGCCAGCGAGGAGGCATAAAGAGTAGAGTCATCATCTTAGTAGTAATCGAGCAACACCGAACCTTATAGAATAAAGCTGCTCGAGTAGTCATGGTACTTAGTCTACTTCTACCACTAGCTTATAGATTTAGTAGAGTTCAACTAGAACTACCGAGTTACCCTCTATGGATCCAGGAGGATCTCCGCTGTGATGTATATTTATGGCTTGTAATATTAAGTGAGTAATAAAGGACCAGTTATGTTTTTGTTGTACCACTCTGAGGGATGTAATATTTGCGAATTGGTACTTCGCAGCTGTTATATCAATGACTAGCATACTACAACATGCATTAATTAGTATGCAGGGTCACCACATCTCAGTACTTAATTCCTATTGCCCCATCATATATTTGAGTTTGGTATTTATCTACAAAGTGTATTACCTATTATTATGTTGAACATGCTAACCCTAAAGTGACGGTTAGGAAAAACATGGGGGTATGTGGTAGTTTTGAGGATATTATGTGCTCATGGAGTTTTATTGCATTGCTCCAGTCTATTTGAAAATTAGACCTTAGTTACCTGCAGTTCCAAGTTGGCCCCGGCGAAATGGACATGTATGAATAGATGTTGTGCAAATTATCGTAGTTAGTATGTGCAACTATATATATTTGGGACACATACCTACACACAACAGAGTTAGAGATGAACCCAAGTTAGTAGTATAACATTATATGATCAATATTATGCATTCAACACCGCTCTGTCACCTCATGCGTACGCTTTAGTCTATGAATTCACAAGTTACTACTTCCGATGAAAATTGGAAATCTGTAGGTGTTACTTTTACTATTTTGTTTTACTGATTTAATTCACCTGTTGCAATCACCATTTGCTCCTTGAGAATATTGATATACATGTGTGATGTCTACGCACGCTTTTATCCCTGTAGACAGTGTTGGGCCTCCAAGAGCAGAGGTTTGTAGAACAGCAGCAAGTTTCCCTTAAGTGAATCACCCAAGGTTTATCGAACTCAGGGAGGTAGAGGTCAAAGATATCCCTCTCAAACAACCCTGCAATTACGATACAAGAAGTCTCTTGTGTCCCCAACACACCTAATACACTTGTCAGATGTATAGGTGCACTAGTTCAGCGAAGAGATAGTAAGATGCAAGTGATATGGATGAATATGAGTGGTAATAACAATCTGAAATAAATATGGCAGCAAGTAAACATGTAACAGAACTTGTTGGAAACGGAGTTTCAATGCTTAGAAACAAGGCCTAGGGATCATACTTTCACTAGTGGACACTCTCAACATTGATCACATAAATAAATAAGTTCTCTTCTCTTATGCTACTTCAACACTCTCTTGTTGGATAACAAACTCCATTCATTGTGTAGGGCTACAAGAGCTCCCTCAAGCCGAAGTAAACAAGCTCCACAACATTCGGAATTCATATTTAAGGAACCTCTAGAGTGCATAATAGACCGTTGCAATTTAGACCGAGTACTAACATAGCATACACACTTGTCACCTTTAAGCTATGAAAGGGGGAATAGATCACATCAATACTATCATAGTAATAGTTAACTCCATAATCTACAAGAGATTACAATCATAACCTACGCCAAGTACTACATGATGCACACACTCGTCAACATTACATCATGGAGGAGGAATAGACTACTTTAATAACATCACTAGAGTAGCACATAGATTAATAGTGATACAAAGCTCATGATCACATAAAGATCACATGGGAGAGAGAGATGAACCACATAGCTACCAGTACAGCCCTTAGCCTCGGGGGAGAACTACTCCCTCCTCATCATAGGAGACAGCAGCGTCGATGAAGATGGCGGTGGTGCCGATAGAGATGCTTTTCGGGGGCAATTCCCCGTCCCGGCGGCGTGCCGGAACAGAGACTTCTGTCCCCCGAATCTTTGCTTCGCGATAGCGGCGGCTCTGGAACTTTTCTCGTATCGTGGCTTATCTTTTTAGGGTTTTCAAGTCGGAGAGAATATATAGGCGGAAGGGTAGCCTCGGAGGGGTCCTGGGGGAGCCACACCATAGGGGGGCGCGCCTCCCCCCTTGGCCGCGCCACCATGTGGGGTGGGGCCCCCTTGGCTCCCCTCTGGCCCCTCTTCGGTGCTCTGGAACCTTCCGTGGAAAATAGGACCCTGGGCGTCCAATTCCGAGAATATTTCCTTTGTAGGATTTCTGAAACGAAAAACAGCACAAAACAGGAACTGGCACTTCGGCATCTCGTTAATAGGTTAGTTCCGGAAAATGCATCAAAACGATATAAAGTGTGAACAAAACATGTAGGTATTGTCATAAAACTAGCATGGAACATCAGAAATTATAGATGCGTTGGAGACGTATCAAGCATCCCCAAGCTTAGTTCCTACTCGCCCTCGAGTTGGTAAACGATAACAACAATAATTTCTGAAGTGACATGCTACTTACATAATCTTGATCATACTATTGTAAAGCAAATGAGATGAATGAAGTAATTCAAAGCAATGGTAAAGATAATGACTAAACAACTGAATCATATAGCAAAGACTTTGAATAGTACTTTCAAGACAAGCATCAATAAGTCTTGCATAAGAGTTAACTCATAAAGCAATAGATTCTTAGTAGAAGGTTTTGAAGCAACACAAAGGATGATTAAGTTTCAGCAATTGCTTTCAACTTGTAACATGTATATCTCATGGATAGTTGTCATCATAAAGAAATATAACAAGTGCAATAGGTAAACATGTAAGAATCAATGCACACAGTTGACACAAGTGTTTGCTTCTAAGATAGAAAGAAGCGAGTAAACCGACTCAACATAAAGTAGAAGAAAGGCCCTTCGCAGAGGGAAGCATGGATTACTATTTTTGTGCTATAGCTTTTATTTTGAAAACATAGAAACAATTTTGTCAACGGTAGTAATAATTCATATGTGTTATGCATAAGACATCCTATAAGTTGCAAGCCTCATGCATAGATTACCAATAGTGCTCGCACCTTGTTCTAATTAGCTTGGATTTACATGGATTATCATTGCATAGCATATGTTTCAACCAAGTGTCACAAAGGGGTACCTCTATGCCGCTCTGTACAAAGGTCTAAGGAGAAAGTTCGCATTGGATTTCTCGCTTTTGATTATTCTCAACTTAGACATCCATACCGGGACAACATAGAAAACGGATAATGGACTCCTCTTTAATGCATAAGCATTCAACAACGAGATAATATTCTCATAAGAGATTGAGGATTTATGTCCAAACTGAAACTTCCACCATGGTTCATGGCTTTAGTTAGCGGCCCAATGTTCTTCTCTAACAATATGCATACTCAAACCGTTTGATCATGATAAATCACCCTTACTTCAGACAAGACGAACATGCATAGCAACTCACATGATATTCAACAAGGTGTAATAGTTGATGGCGTCCCCAGAAACATGGTTACCGCTCAACAAGCAACTTATAAGAAATAAGATACATAAGTTACATATTCTTTACCACAATAGTTTTTAAGGCTATTTTCCCATGAGCTATATATTGCAAAGACAAAGAATGAAATTTTAAAGGTAGCACTCAAGTAATTTACTTTGGAATGGCAGAGAAATACCATGTAGTAGGTAGGTATGGTGGACACAAATGGCATAGTTTTTGGCTCAAGGATTTGGATGCACAAGAAGTAATCCCTCTCAATACAAGGCTTTGGCTAGCAAGGTTGTTTGAAGCAGACACAAGTATGAACCGGTACAGCAAAACTTACATAAGAACATATTGCAAGCATTATAAGACTCTACACTGTCTTCATTGTTGTTCAAACACTTTTACCAGAAAATATCTAGACTTTAGAGAGACCAATCATGCAAACCAAATTTCGACAAGCTCTATGGTACTTCTTCATTAATAGGTACAATGTACATGATGCAAGAGCTTAAACATGATCTATTTGAGCACAACAATTGCCAAGTATCAAATTATTCAAGACATTATACCAATTACCACATGAAGCATTTTCTGTTTCCAACCAAATAGCAATGAACGAAGCGGTTTTCAACCTTCGCCATGAACATTAAAAGTAAAGCTAAGAACACCAGTGTTCATATGAACAAGCGGAGCGTGTCTCTCTCCCACATAAGCATGAATTTATTCAGAGAATGAAAATAACAAAACGAAAATAAAAGCACGCAGACGCTCCAAGTAAAGTACATAAGATGTGACGAAATAAAAATATAGTTTCACTAGAGGTGACCTGATAAGTTGTCGATGAAGAAGGGGATGCCTTGGGCATCCCCAAGCTTAGATGCTTGAGTCTTCTTGAAATATGCAGGGATGAACCACGGGGCATCCCCAAGCTTAGACTTTTCACTCTTCTTGATCATATTGTATCATCCTCCTCTCTTGATCCTTGAAAACTTCCTCCACACCAAACTCAAAACAAACTCATTAGAGGGTTAGTGCATAATCAAAAATTCACATATTCAGAGGTGACATAATCATTCTTAACACTTATGGACATTGCACAAAGCTACTGAAAGATAATGGAACAAAGAAATCCATTCAACATAGCAAAAGAGGCAATGCGAAATAAAAGGCAGAATCTGTCAAAATAGAACAGTCCGTAAAGACGAATTTTTCAGGGGCACTTAACTTGCTCAGATGAAAAAGCTCAAATTGAATGAAAGTTGCGTACATATCTGAGGATCACGCACGTATATTGGTAGATTTTTATGAGTTACCTACAGATGGGGCTACTCAATTTCGTGACAGCAAGAAATCTGTTTCTGCGCGTAATCCAATTCTAGTATCAACCTTACTATCAAAGACTTCACTTGGCACAACAATGCAATAAAATAAAGATAAGGAGAGGTTTCTACAGTAGTAACAACTTCCAAGACACAACAAAACAGTAGTAAAATAAAAATATGGGTTATCTCCCAAGAAGTGCTTTCTTTATAGCCATTAAGATGGGCTCAGTAATTTTAATGATGCAATCGCAAGAAATAAGAGTTGAAGCAAAAGAGAGCATCAAAAAGCAAGTATGAAACAAATTTAGTCCTAACCCACTTCCTATGAAAAGGCCGGAATCTTGTAAATAAACAAGTCATGTAAGCATAATGCAACAGGCATAGAAAGGCAACACAAGCGCAACTTCAAGATTCTCAACATAAAGAGGGGATAATTAATATTATTAAGATGCATATAACCATGTTTCCCTCTCTCATAATAACTTTCAGTAGCATCATGAACAAACTCAACAATATAACTATCACATAAAGCATTCTTATCATGAGTCTCATGCATAAAATAATTACTACTCCCAACATAAGCATAGTCATTCTTATTAATTGTAGTGGGAGCAAATTCAATAAAGTAGCTATCATTATTATTCTCATCACCATAATCATCAAATATAGGAGGCATAGTATAATCATAATAAACTTTATCCTCCATAGTAGGTGGCACGAAAATACCACTATCATTATAATCATCATAAATGGGAGGCAAAGTATCATCAAAGTAAATTTTCTCCTCAAAACTTGGGGGACTAAAAATATCATGCTCATCAAAACCAGCTTCCCCAAGCTTAGAATTTTCCATAGCATTAGCAATAATGGTGTTCAAAGCATTCATACTAATAACATTGCCATTAGCATGCATATAAAGTTCCATAGGTTTTTTAATTTTCTCTTCAAACACATCATGTCCTAATTCAATATAAAGTTCATAAATATCTCTAATTTTGTTGTTGTTTTCCATTAAGCCTAACTAGTGAAAATAAAAACAAGAAACAAAAAGATGCAATTGCAGGAACTAAAGGGAATAGCTTCGAGCACTCACACACCGGCAACAGTGCTAGGAAATAGCTTAGTTCGGAGGATGTGAATACCTTTTACCTTACCTCCCCGGCAACGGCGCCAGAAAATAGTTTGATGTCTACGCACGCTTCTATCCCTGTAGACAGTGTTGGGCCTCCAAGAACAGAGGTTTGTAGAACAGCAGCAAGTTTCCCTTAAGTGAATCACCCAAGGTTTATCGGACTCAGGGAGGTAGAGGTCAAAGATATCCATCTCAAGCAACCCTGCAATTACGATACAAGAAGTCTCCTATGTCCCCAACACACCTAATACACTTGTCAGATGTATAGGTGCACTAGTTCGGCGAAGAGATAGTAAGATGCAAGTGATATGGATGAATATGAGTGGTAATAACAATCTGAAATAAATATGGAAGCAAGTAAACATGTAACAGAACTTGTTGGAAATGGAGTTTCAATGCTTAGAAACAAGGCCTAGGGATCATACTTTCACTAGTGGACACTCTCAACATTGATCACATAAATAAATAAGTTCTCTTCTCTTATGCTACTTCAACACTCTCTTGTTGGATAACAAACTCCATTCATTGTGTAGGGCTACAAGAGCTCCCTCAAGCCGAAGTAAACAAGCTCCACAACATTCGGAATTCATATTTAAGGAACCTCTAGAGTGCATAATAGACCGTTGCAATTTAGACCGAGTACTAACATAGCATACACACTCGTCACCTTTAAGCTATGAAAGGGGGAATAGATCACATCAATACTATCATAGTAATAGTTAACTCCATAATCTACAAGAGATTACAATCATAACCTACGCCAAGTACTACATGATGCACACACTCGTCAACATTACATCATGGAGGAGGAATAGACTACTTTAATAACATCACTAGAGTAGCACATAGATTAATAGTGATACAAAGCTCATGATCACATAAAGATCACATGGGAGAGAGAGATGAACCACATAGCTACCAGTACAGCCCTTAGCCTCGGGGGAGAACTACTCCCTCCTCATCATAGGAGACAGCAGCGTCGATGAAGATGGCGGTGGTGTCGATGGAGATGCTTTTCGGGGGCAATTCCCCGTCCCGGCGGCGTGCCGGAACAGAGACTTCTGTCCCCCGAATCTTGGCTTCGCGATAGCGGCGGCTCTGGAACTTTTCTCGTATCGTGGCTTATCTTTTTAGGGTTTTCAAGTCGGAGAGAATATATAGGCGGAAGGGTAGCCTCGGAGGGGTCGGGGGAGCCACACCATAGGGGGGCGCGCCTCCCCCCTTGGCCGCGCCACCATGTGGGGTGGGGCCCCCTTGGCTCCCCTCTGGCCCCTCTTCGGTGCTCTGGAACCTTCCGTGGAAAATAGGACCCTGGGCGTTGATTTTGTCCAATTCCGAGAATATTTCCTTTGTAGGATTTCTGAAACGAAAAACAGCACAAAACAGGAACTGGCACTTCAGCATCTCGTTAATAGGTTAGTTCCGGAAAATGCATCAAAACGATATAAAGTGTGAACAAAACATGTAGGTATTGTCATAAAACTAGCATGGAACATCAGAAATTATAGATGCGTTGGAGACGTATCAAGCATCCCCAAGCTTAGTTCCTACTCGCCCTCGAGTTGGTAAACGATAACAACAATAATTTCTGAAGTGACATGCTACTTACATAATCTTGATCATACTATTGTAAAGCAAATGAGATGAATGAAGTAATTCAAAGCAATGGTAAAGATAATGACTAAACAACTGAATCATATAGCAAAGACTTTGAATAGTACTTTCAAGACAAGCATCAATAAGTCTTGCATAAGAGTTAACTCATAAAGCAATAGATTCTTAGTAGAAGGTTTTGAAGCAACACAAAGGATGATTAAGTTTCAGCAATTGCTTTCAACTTGTAACATGTATATCTCATGGATAGTTGTCATCATAAAGCAATATAACAAGTGCAATAGGTAAACATGTAAGAATCAATGCACACAGTTGACACAAGTGTTTGCTTCTAAGATAGAAAGAAGCAGGTAAACTGACTCAACATAAAGTAGAAGAAAGGCCCTTCGCAGAGGGAAGCATGGATTACTATTTTTGTGCTAGAGCTTTTATTTTGAAAACATAGAAACAATTTTGTCAACGGTAGTAATAATTCATATGTGTTATGCATAAGACATCCTATAAGTTGCAAGCCTCATGCATAGATTACCAATAGTGCTCGCACCTTGTTCTAATTAGCTTGGATTTACATGGATTATCATTGCATAGCATATGTTTCAACCAAGTGTCACAAAGGGGTACCTCTATGCCGCCTGTACAAAGGTCTAAGGAGAAAGTTCGCATTGGATTTCTCGCTTTTGATGTGAATAGGAAATAGCTTAGTTCGGAGGATGTGAATACCTTTTACCTTACCTCCCCGGCAACGGCGCCAGAAAATAGTTTGATGTCTACGCACGCTTCTATCCCTGTAGACAGTGTTGGGCCTCCAAGAACAGAGGTTTGTAGAACAGCAGCAAGTTTCCCTTAAGTGAATCACCCAAGGTTTATCGGACTCAGGGAGGTAGAGGTCAAAGATATTCATCTCAAGCAACCCTGCAATTACGATACAAGAAGTCTCCTGTGTCCCCAACACACCTAATACACTTGTCAGATGTATAGGTGCACTAGTTCGGCGAAGAGATAGTAAGATGCAAGTGATATGGATGAATATGAGTGGTAATAACAATCTGAAATAAATATGGCAGCAAGTAAACATGTAACAGAACTTGTTGGAAACGGAGTTTCAATGCTTAGAAACAAGGCCTAGGGATCATACTTTCACTAGTGGACACTCTCAACATTGATCACATAAATAAATAAGTTCTCTTCTCTTATGCTACTTCAACACTCTCTTGTTGGATAACAAACTCCATTCATTGTGTAGGGCTACAAGAGCTCCCTCAAGCCGGAGTAAACAAGCTCCACAACATTCGATTTTTCATATTTAAGGAACCTCTAGAGTGCATAATAGACCGTTGCAATTTAGACCGAGTACTAACATAGCATACACACTGTCACCTTTAAGCTATGAAAGGGGGAATAGATCACATCAATACTATCATAGTAATAGTTAACTCCATAATCTACAAGAGATTACAATCATAACCTATACTACATGATGCACACACTGTCAACATTACATCATGGAGGAGGAATAGACTACTTTAATAACATCACTAGAGTAGCACATAGATTAATAGTGATACAAAGCTCATGATCACATAAAGATCACATGGGAGAGAGAGATGAACCACATAGCTACCGGTACAGCCCTTAGCCTCGGGGGAGAACTACTCCCTCCTCATCATAGGAGACAACAGCGTCGATGAAGATGGCGGTGGTGTCGATGGAGATGCCTTCCGGGGGCAATTCCCCGTCCCGACGGCGTGCCGGAACAGAGATTTATGTCCCCCGAATCTTGGCTTTGCGATGGCGGTGGCTCTGGAACTTTTCTCGTATCGTGGCTTATCTTTTTAGGGTTTTCGAGTCGGAGAGAATATATAGGCGGAAGGGCAGCCTCGGAGGGGTCCTGGGGGAGCCACACCATAGGGGGGCGCCCCCCCCCTTGGCCGCGCCGCCATGTGGGGTGGGGCCCCCTTGGCTCCCCTCTGGCCCCTCTTCGGTGCTCTGGAACCTTCCGTGGAAAATAGGACCCTGGCGTCGATTTCGTCCAATTCCGAGAATATTTCCTTTGTAGGATTTCTGAAACCAAAAACAGCACAAAACAGGAACTGGCACTTCGGCATCTTGTTAATAGGTTAGTTCCGGAAAATGCATCAAAACGATATAAAGTGTGAACAAAACATGTAGGTATTGTCATAAAACTAGCATGGAACATCAGAAATTATAGATACGTTGGAGACGTATCAATGTGTGGTTGAGAGTGACGCCTCAATTGCTAAAGTCTTACTGGTATTCTTGTGTTCCCCTTGAGTCGAACAATAAATTTGGGTAATACTTCCCATCGAAGATTTCAGTGATCCCATATACTTGTGGGCATCAAGATATTTTCTAGCGCCGTTGCTGGGGAGTCTAGCTTTATTGGTAAGACTACTTGCTACTCCCTTCGTTCCTGAATATAAGCCATATAGTTTTTGAGAAAAATTCCAGGATATATGATTTAGTGTGACACACCACTTGTATGGAATTTTTTTAGGGATTTGATTATATTTTTTATCTTTTGAAAATTCCTCTATTTTCTCATGTCAAATGTTTAGCGGTAATCCCGCCCAAACCTGGTGTAATTTTCCCTCAATATGTGTTATTTAATTTCCGTGCCAAAAACTACATGGCTTATATTTAGGAATGGAGGGAGTATCATTTACTTGCTGCACTCATTTGTTTATCATCATGGAAAATTATAAGGATATTTCTAAGAAGATCGTTATGCCTTCCACTATTCGGAGAGGTACGGAGTTGCCTTCTAGGCCACACTTTTCACCCAATGCTGCTATTACTACTCCGGATACCAGAAAGAATAACAATGCTGCTATTACTACTCCGAATACCAGAAAGAATAATACTGCTCTATTAATGCTGAAACCGAGTTGTTAGATGATGGCAGAGATAGAGAGGGGGCGCCAAATTTATCTAGGTCTTTGTCCAACAATGGTATAGAATCTGAATATGATAAAGATGAATTATATGACTTGAATGATCCTTCATTCAGCTCTAAAATTACCGAGGAGGACATTGCTTTCTTCAAAGATTTCATGAGTATGGATTTAAATGACTTGAATAAATTTGAAGCTAGCATGAACACTACACTTGGAGAACTATTCCTTGTTGCTAGTGAATCTTTTGAAACTGCAATTTACATTAAAGATAAAGAGTATGAATTTAATGTAGACACTGGGATAATTGAAAATGTTGAGGCTCGTAAATTTTATTGGAAAGATGAAGAGCTCCCTTATGAACACTTTGAAAAAAGGGGATATGTAGCGTTTTACACGTTTCCGGGAGTAGGACCGGAACTTGGGCAATACTACCGGCCAACTTCCGCCCTTCGCCTTTCTGAGCGCTGTGTTGATGCTGCTGTGGGCAGAATCCTGCCGGAAGTACCGGTGCCACCGGCCGGAACTTCCGCTCATTGAAAAAAAAACATTTCTTCTTCTTGATTGATATGTCCAACACCACTATATGTAACATCTTTCTACAGACCTTTGTACATCAACACACATAAACTGGTACTTGTGTTGACATCAAACACACAAAACCCATTAGGGCGGGAAATGTTCTTTCAATCTCGCCCTTTTTGATGTTTGATGAAAACACAAGTATTTGCAAGGAATAGACAATTGAGCAACCGACATATGTAAGATATAGACAAGATCCCCCTAGATGTGTGCATATATGGAGTTTTCCCTTGAATGCAAAAGCACACACACTAGAATCAACACTCCCCCTTTATCTTGCAAACCATCATACATAAGTAATAGCAACAATATGTATCACAAGCCTAGATAGAACATGTATCATAAATGAAATAAGGACTAGGCTTGAGATAGAGATCATACCACACACTGACACACATAGATAATCCATGATAATTGACGTCACACATAAGGTGTTTACCACATACATAAATAATGTCCACAAACCAAATAGCATCTAAGAACGGAGTTCAACAACACATAGCAAATAACATAAGTTCACAAGCCAGAAGAATCAAAGAAATCACGAGCCTGTAACTCCCCCATGCAAATACCCAACGGTGATCACCCTAATAGATCTCATTAGGGACAAATCATTAGAGGTGTGTTTGCTGATGCTTGTGGTTGCACATGTTTTAGGCTCCACTAGACCATAAAGCGCGCGTTGCTGCGCCCGTCCATTTTAATAAATAATGATGAAAATATGTAAGAATACCAACGCTGCTTAGATTTCAACAAAGTTCACAAAAAAGGATAGCAACATAAGGAAATTTCTGACACTGCCTAGATGGGTGATACTGATCCAGCAAACAATTACTACTTTGATATTTTACAACCACCAGTTCAAACGGACGACACTACTGCTACATCGACCTTGTACATGTCCAACTGGAACTTCAGCTCGTCTCGGAAGGTTTTTCTTGTTCGATGAAAGAGCAGCACGCCTGGAATGCTCTACACGCAGATTTGAGATCCTTCCACTGCTCATATGTACACTCTATCCCTTGACCTGACAGGAGCTCCATAGCCTTCTCAATTTTTTGATTGAGTCAGTTGCTTACACCGCTCAGCTGACCTACACAATAATTTTGATGTGGAAAAGGAGAGTAGTTCCCAGAACATGGCAGTATTTACTTCCAATGGCGTAACCACAACTAAATAAATAGATAGTTTGAAGAGATATATAAATGATAAATAGCAGATGTTTTCACAAGAAAGTATCAACTCTAGCAACAGTATAAATACACGTGGAAGTATCTATTATATTTCTCTACCGGCAAGCCACCACTTTGGTCAAAGAAAGAGTACATGACCATGATACCAATTTTCCAACCACGGTTTACAAAACAGCACACACATACACACACACAGTCTAGTAGCAATAGTATCCATACTGTATATTATTGCATAGGTAAAATATGAGTTTTTTTTATGCAGGCTAGGTTTCAGAACAAATAAAGACAATTGAAAAGTAACATTCATAATTGGATATGCTTTAACAGACAACTCTTTGTTGATTCCTTGACATCTTGTATTTTCTCTCGCGCCACAGTAGAAGTTTCCAGGAAAACAAGCCAGGTATCCTTATGCATACAAAACTAATTTTTAAACATTTGTCAGGACACAAATCGTATTCCCACTTGAATGAAAGGATTTTCCTCATGTGAAAGGTCGAAACGTTTTTTTCTTAGTTAATGGCTCAGATCATTTTCCAATGGAAGAGAACAGATTTATACATATAGAGGGGAGAGAGTGTGAGACGCACACTGAGAGAAAGGAGTTGGGGATAGAGAGACTGCGACGATCGATTTGCAGCTCCTCAAACTGCTATACTGCAATGATTGTTGGAATCCATGAAAGTAATGTATTTTAGATTTTGATAGAGATTCTAATGTTTATGGTTGACTGACAAAAGGAAAATTGGTAATTTATGGGATGCTGAAAATAATTATCTCGCAAGAAGAAGAGCTAATGATAAACGAACAACTTCATACACAGCTCAGTAAATAGATATAAACAATATTAAAATTGGGATCATGAGAGATATTGGCTTGCCTGTAATATTAGTGTGCTACCATATAACACTATGGAAGGATACTTCGCTTCCACAACTTCAGCAATTTCTCCATCACTCTTAACCGCAGATTAGATCCTCTTTGCCAACTCCATCGTAGTAAATTCTCCTCCTATAAACAGTTGGTTTAACAGAAGTATTTTTGTTTCTAAGATGCTCAAGATATAAATAGTTGAAAGGAATCAGCTGATGCATATAAGGCTCATGTCATAGGTGCTGATGCATCTAGAAGGCTCTCTTGGAGGCTCGTGTCATCAGAACTCTCATACAGTTTCATCAGATGAAATTAAAAGCACTCCTGTATCACAATGTTTCCCCATACTAAAATTATGATACGATACATGGTATGGAGTATATAGAGCAAGACAGAGAGCTTCAGATTGCCTCCAAAGGCTGAGATAAAATAATTCGTAGAGAGATGACTTACAGCAGCCCAGTCATCTTGTTGTCATGAACTCACAATGCTTAACATCAAATTGGGAATCCTCTTGCGTCATTCCTTCCATGGTTATTAAATAAAAACATGAGTCCGCCAACAAGAAAATAAGCTTTTATTTAAGAATACATAAAGCTATACAAGGCTACAGAAAATGAGAGTGGAAGAATATTGGCTTGGATAATCCCGCTGACAAAGGTTATGCCTCAATTGATGCAACCCTTCAGCCTTGATAACACCCACCTTTAGTATCTCCTTGAATTGGACAAAAGTCATAATAAACTACCAAAAAAAGAAAAATCACTTATCAATATGATTATTTACTCTTTTAACGCACATGGATTGTTTGCTAGTGAGACAATATGCAATGGGTCGGAAATGAAGTTTCCCTTGCCCTAGATCATGCCTTGATAGCTTCTCTACAGTACCTGATATGGAGGGAAGCAAAAAAATTTAGAGAAATTTGATGTATTAAAAAGAGTAACAGAAGGTCAGTCTCAGTCATATAACAATCAATAATCAACATAGTGTTTGAGTAGATGCCAAATTTGAACTCATGCTCATAATATCAGGCTGCAAGCATTAGAAAAAATTATAACTCTTGCGGAAGAAAGATGGAGCCTTGGGAGTTGGGACACACATGTTCTCATAAGATCTACTGCACGAATTCAGATTATGAACAATTCCCATAGCAACCTTGAGCAAATGTTTATATTCTGAATATAATAATGTACCCTTGGGTGTTATGGAGCGATAAATGGACTTACCCTTACAATGGGTGGCTTTGAGCTTGCCGTATCTGCTTCAAAGTATTGTGATGATTCCGACCAAATACCTACAGACAATAGGACAAGGAAAATAGATAGTTGTGAGAAATTTCAAATTATGATTCCAAAAGTTTTGGCAGCAGGATTCAGTAAAGTGAGCAGGCAGCATACAATTTCTGTCAGCAGATGGACTATTTTGCTTGACCATTTGATATAAATGAACATAATCAACTCTAGAACCGAAAAAAATCTTAGCCTCAGGTTCCGCCAGCTCTTCCAACCTCAAATCTGGCTGTCCAAGTTCGATCTAGAAGATGAAATTTTGGATCAAAAAATAGAATTGGTAATAATTAAACTAAATAAAATTCACTTGTATATCAGTATCAACTAACCTATTTATGTTACCAACCTGAGATGAAGTATGGTGCGGACAGGGAGAAGCACAACTCTGTTTGATCTAAGGCATCCACCTACGATCTGGCGGTCGCCCCCATCACCTCCACTTGCACTGGGTTGTTGCCGACTCACCTGACGCTGTTTCCTGTCTTTGGCCACGGTTAGCTCCATCCTATCTCCTTCATCGTCGGCACTGCGCCGCCGCCGCCGCCATTGAGATCGTGAGTGGTGCTGTGACGGATGGGGATCAGAGGTAGAAATCGTCCACGGTTGCCGCCAGGCCGCCATCGTGATATGCTACGGGAGATGAAACACTTTTTTTTTGAGATTGGGAGATGAAACACATAGGCCCGTTTAAGTGTTTCAGGCCCAAGAAACGTGGTGCGGTCTAAGTCCATGCCGGGAGTAGAAGCCCAGCAACGAAAAAGGCCTTTTTAACGCGGTGTGTACTGGTAACGCTCTGTAATGTAAGTTCGGGAATGGTAACTAAGTTTAGGCCGTTAGATCATTCGATCGGACGGCTGAGGACGTTAAATCGCTGTGAGATGGCCCTGTTGGTTCCACTTTACTGTTACTTAATGAGAATAAAACCTGACAAATATTTACCATGCCCCACTAGAAATATGTATGCCATGAAGTCTATGCCGTCCTCGGGAATGCTTGTTTCATATAAGAATACAACCAAGATTGTCCTTTTTCCGATGAGAGAGGATTGATCTTTCTCTAAAAATATCATTCACGTTACTTGCAATTTACTTCACTAGCATTTTCCTTTACTTATCATTTACTTTCCCGCATATTATAACCAGCAAATACAAATCCTTTCATCTTTTACTGTTTACTTTTTTTGATTTTTCTAAACAATACCTTCAGTTGAATTGGATTGTGTTCGACAACCTTTTCTATTCAAAATGTACTACAACTGGCTCCTTGTGGGTTATCACCTGCCACACCTTCCATGAGACATTTTTGTGCTGATCTGTGATCTACCACTGTACAAATATATGTGCCTACTTTGTTTGGCGACATGACAACTGATCCACTAGGAAAAAAGAGCTTTTAAAGACACTTTTGGGTTGCTTGTCTTACATATCCATTGTGATATGCCATACGATGTTGCAGTGTTGGACTAAATAAAAAGCTTTCATTAGAATACCATGCCAACTAGACAGTAGGAAACAAAAAAATCTCGAATAAATATACAATAAAAGGTTATATGGTTTCAAGTCATAAAGACCAAGGAGGTTTCATGGGAAATATTCTTTAAATTGTTGGATACTGCATACGATTAAAGCAAATATGCACTTAAGAACCCGTAGGAGTTTTTTCCTTTTCTTGTGTGGGTTGTTCGATATGTAGGATTGAATCAAATATTTAGGGTTGATTCTCTCAACCTTATTTTTGTAAATATGGTGATGCAAGACTTTGTTGGACTTTCACGACGACACAATCAAATAAATTTGATGCAAACTCAATCATGTAAAATGCCAGTGGGATGACATTATAATACAACTTGTTTTTGTTTTCATGTGTTTTTTTTGAATTTCGCAAAGAATAAGTCCACTAAGAACTATAAATACGATCTTACAACCTAGACATGAAATTTCTCGACGACAAATTCTTTCAAAATTATATGTTTTGATCAAGTGATTACTTAATTACTCCATGGCTCTAGGTAAACAAGGATGAAAGGACACATGTATCACCTAGATGAGTGAATAAGCGATTTAAAACTTTTAAAAAATAAAGTTAATAAATGTAGAATAAAATTAGCATTTAGTTTTTCGAGCACAAAATCTTTATAAACTAGGGCTCATCTATGTGCACCAAAAGCTTATGTTTAGCAATACAATCAACTATATAATATGAAGATATGTAACTTTAAGCACGAAGACTATCACAAAGTAAATTGCAGAACTAATGGGCTTGGGTATATAAATAACTGAAGGGATGCATAAACGATGAGGTATCCTAAAGTTCACTTCCCAAAGAAAGTTAGTCTCAGTTGAAGCAATGCGGAAGCACAATGACATTCCAAAGGCCATGATGCCTCACCGTATTCTCCTCGCGCTCTTGTATATATTGATAAATGTTTATATCTATTTTTGCAACTTTAAATATGGCGTCGTTGAGAGAAGGTTAAGGGGTGGCATATACATTAAAGGAGGGTCTTGTGGATTCACGCTTTTCGGTTGCATTTTTATGTTTCTATTTACAAAATAAACAACCTTTTCACGTTATAACAATATATATATATATATCTTTTTCTTCTTTGATAATTTTGTTTACTTTCTCCGACGCATACAAAAATATTGGCGTTTTAATTTAAATTTAGAAAAATATGAGCTAAATCCCCGACAATTTTTATAGATTGGAAGGAGTAGTTTTTTTTTGAGGGGCGAGGCGTTTTTTTTCATTGTAGTGTTTATTTTTTTTTAAAAAATTAATTATAGAGTATCTGATTTTGTTGGCCGACCCACTAAAGCCTTGTTTGGTACTAGTGTTTCAGTGGGGATTAGTGGGGATAATACTCTAAAGTATTGGGTGAATCACTGCTGTCACTCAATCCCCACAAAACCCCATCCCCAATCCACTAGGTAGGGGTAGAGTATTGGGGATTGAAGAAATTACACTAAAATTTGGGGGAAAAGTGGGGAAAAGTGGGGATAAGTGGGGATTAAACTCTCTCATACTCTAGCACCAAACATGCATTGGGGATAAGTGGGATTTAAAATTTGGAGCGGATTATCCCCGCTAATTCCCACTAAAACTCTAGTACCAAACAAGGCCTAACTGTGCGCCTGATGGGCCAGCTTATCCCGTTACCGACTTGAAAGCCCAAGCCTAATCGGAAAAGGAGTACCGACCGCGATTGCCATCTTCAACTTCAAACCAAGCAAACCCCCATCTGAAACCCACCACGCACCAGCAGGCCCGCGACGAACCTTCGAGAAGTTTCCGGAGAGCTGGTTGGTTCACTGCGTCGCGTCCGATCCATGGCGGCTGAGGGGGGCGGAGGGGGAGGCGGCGGTGGCGCGGCCGGGGAGGGCTTCGAGGAGCGGGTGAAGCGGCTCTTCGGGTCGCGTCTCTTCGGCGACGTCCCGAGCTCCTCCTTCCCGTCCGCTTCCTGGTCCGTCGCCGCCGGCGAGGTCGAGCGCCAGCGCTGGGCGCGCCCTTCAGAGGCCCGAGACGAGGAGGAGGAGGGCGCCGCGGCCGACCGCGCCGACACGCCGTGCGCCTCCGCGTTCTACGACGCCAACGGGTGCCTCCGCGGCCGGAGGCGGCGGTCCAAGCAGGACTTCGAGGACGACCCCGAAGACGATGAAGATGATAAAGAGGAGGAAGGGAGTGGTCAGGACGGTACCAAGGTGGAGCTGGACGAGGAGGAGGAGGTTAGGGTTTCCATCGGCCTCGACCCGACTCTGGATCGGGAGGTGAGAAAATATTAACTTCCTCATTTTATTCGATTTGACCATTTACATAGTCGATTATGTGTTGTTCCTACAAATTAGGGCTTGAATTACATAGTAATGTCCGATCCGGCTTCATTTATTAGCCATACCCGACTGTAGAGAGGATTTGGGGTATTGTTATCATCATTTTCTACTAGTTTCTGTTGAACCATTGACTGTACAGAGGATTTGGGGTATTCTTGTCATCATTTTCTGCTAGTTTCTGTTGAACCAATGACTGTAGAGAGGATTTGGGGTATTGAAGGACGAGCTGGACGAAGAGGAGTAGTTTTAAGCCCTTTTACTATTATACTTTGGCTACTTACTAAAACTGGTATAAACCATAAAGCAAACTTTTGAATGATGTAGCCTTAAGATGACATTGACCTGATGAAACACTACATTATTTAACTCTGATTCTCCATGAAGTATTTTTCGCTATTTGGCTTACCTTCTATGTGCACTTTGTTAATGTGTTCCGATTGGGTGTGCTATCTTTCAGGAAGAGGAGGACAGATATGATAGAGCGGCATTTGGTAGAGAGGATGCTGCAGACCGTGTATACATGAGTGAAATCATGGATGACGGCATCAACATGAGCATCAATACTGTAGTGCCTGAGCTCCTTGATGATGCCATTGACGAGATCTGTGGTCTATCCAAGGATCCACGTGTAGATCTTGGTGCAGCATCTGCGAGGCTCAGAGAAGACAATGGTTCAGTTAAAGGTATCCCTCATTTGACAACTCAAGCAAAGGAGTGCCCGACTGTCGGGATGCAAGCAGTGCAAACTCAGGATGCTGGGGTGAAGCCTATACTGAAGAGGAAGGAGGAGCAAGGCGATTCAAAACCAAGGAAACGTGTCAGGTTTAATGCTGATGTGAAAGATCAAACGGTGGAGCTTTCTGAACATGACGAAGATTCTCCCATGGTTCCACAGTCCATGGATGTGGTAACTTCAAAGGGCAACTCCTCCACTTCATCTCAGTCTCCTGGGATTCCTGACTATGTTAGGAACCCTGCAAAGTACACACGTTACACTCTGGACACACCGGAGACTACTGATGAATCTAACCGTAGAGCGCTTGCAGATTTGCACAATCTGTTAGGCAGATCAGATCCCAGCAAGCTGCAGCCTGAGACACCTGTTGAGATTCCTAGCTCCGTAACATTCATCCCTCGGAAGAAGCCAGTTGATGCCATGGTGGTGGATGAAGGCCCCAAATCCAGTGATGCAAATTCATCTCTCATTACTCCAGCAGCAGTAGCCTCTGATGGAACCGATCAGTGTGAGATGGATGAAGATGATCCTAAGGCATCACCACCACCACTGATACAGACCAACGCCAAGATGAACTCCCGCCGTTACAGGTCAAGTAGGGCAGATGATGAGTAAAGCTGATGTTTCTGGAGCCCCTGTCGATGTATGTTTAAGAAATTTACAAGTTTTTAAGGTTCCTGATGATGCTACCTGTGTTTAGGGGATACTTTATTGTACCTATTCTTGGTTTTGTGATCGGAGCTGACTGGATGTTAATCACGGTGTAATTTATAATCAATTTATGTTTGAATTTCTTAATAGTGGGAGCTGTGGTTTATGCTGCATCTAATTTTTTTCAAAATGTTCTATTAATAAGCTGAGTATGCTAATTGCTGAACCAGCTTTTGCTTCTCTTATGTATTCTGGGGACGAATAACAGTGTTTTTATAGGCTCATTGTGCACTCAGGGACCAACTTGAAGAGGAACAGAGCCTTCCCACAGTCCAACAGATAAGCACCAATATTTCTGTCCAGAACCTAGAGTCACCAGAATACACAATATTTGGGTCTTGCATCTCCCTCGAGGAAAATAGTACATCTCGTCCAGGTTCCTGACTAACTTTCAGAACCAGTCTACAAGAAAATTGAATGCCAAGACACTCTATATCAATCTGTACATTCTTATAATTTTATGCTATTTTCCTTCTTATTTGCAGTAATTATTTACTTTCCTCAAGACATTTACAGCGGTGACTACATCTTATCAGCGATTCTGTAGAGCGCATCAGCCACCTTACCAAGAACACCGAGCAAGCCGCTCACTTGGTCCTTCCTCTGCTCCCTATCCAGTTGGCAGTTGATGTTCTGCGCCTCCAGCTGCGCCGCCACCATCCGGCTGCTCCGGTCTAGAATCTCAATAAGCTGGCCCTGCAGGTCAGTGGCTTCTCCTGGTCCCAAGGAGTCATCGCTGCGCTGCCTCTTCTGCCCACTCTGCATTGGTGGTGGGTCATCAGTAATTTGTTCTTGTTGCTTGCCTTTGGATGTTCCTGCTGTTCGAAATTTAGACCGTTAGTTGTTTTCCTCGGGCTGGTTGTTGTATGTCTGTGATTTTGGACAAATAACAGAGTCCAATCGAAGGAAACTCCAACGTCTTACTCAAATAAACTAGCATAACCCTTGTTTTCTGATAAAGTCAATCTCAGGTTTATGAGAAGAAACAAGAGTTATAACCTTTTCTAGATGAATAAACTAACGAGGAACTGGTTAGTTGAGTATTTTTATCGCCAAATGAATAGAGTAAGGTAATGACAGTGATGTGAATAGGCTGATACCGAGTAGCATGACTTGAATAGAAAAAGAGAGTGGTCAATTTTCAAAATCCATAGTCCAGGTGGACCGACCAGAATATGGTTTAATGACTGGAATTCTGTGCAGCCTGAAACTGGCATTAGTTGCCAATGAGTCTGAATTTGTGCTTTCTAAGACTGACATACTTCCGTGAACACCTCAAACTTGGTAGATCTTGATTCTATTTAGGCCTGAATACTTTCATGAAAAACTGGTTATCTTTTTTTTAACCAATTCAGTTTAAAGCTATCATTTCTTAGTCTTAGGTGAGTCTACTATTGAGTCTGTGCTTGTAGTTGTCAACTGAAGATAGACCAAGATTTCAAGATCCTTGTTAAACGAATCGGTTCACATATTGGAAATCAAGTGTATCATCTAGCAGTGGCTGCATTTTTTATGACGAGTTCAATACGATTTCTGATTTTGGGAAGTCTGAGTGAGACACGTTTTAAAAAACATGTTCAATAATTGCTGGCCGATCAAAACTCAATGAAACAGTAAAAAGGATCATGCATATGAGGAAACAAATCCAGAACGAAGCCGGTTGGATAGTTGACAACAAAAGTGTGGAAACCATTGTACTCCTAACACAATCAAGTTTTCTTATATAGGTAAATGTAAAAAACCCAGTTAATGACGAATTCTCTCTACCTTGCTCTGAGGTCTCTTGCCTAGGTGCCTCGGTCTTCTTCTCTGCAACCATCACCACAGGAAGCAAAAAACTATTTCAGCCAAACAATCGAACAAACATTCTTGTGAAAATGCATCTTATCATGAACCCAATTCACCCATGAATAAAAGGTCCTAGTTCCATGACCAAATTGCAGGACTAGTACTAGTACCGATCAAGCCCATGCTTTTACCGCCAAGAATCAGCAACAAACCAATAGCTCAACTGCACCATCAAAAAGTACACATGCTTCGCATGCAAGAAGGGCGGGGAACAGCACGCTCACCTGTTACCGGCACGGCCACCACCGCGGGCGCGGGCGCCGGCGATGGAGACGGAGGAGGCGGAGCCATCGGTGGCGCAGGCGCCGGTACCGGTACCGACATGGACGCGGACACTTCCTCGTCGTCCTCCTCAGACGACGATGACGACGAAAACAGCCCGTGGTCCAAGGCGGCCGCCGCGCGGCCACCGTCGAACACCACCTTCTCCTCGCCACCCTCCTCCGCGTGCACCACGCCCGCATTAACGCCACCGTCACGGACACCCCCGCCGCCGGCGCCGCGGCCCTCGATGATGTCGTACACCTCGCGGTCGAAGAAGCCCGGGAGCCTCCGCTCCCGGCGCGCGTCGTTGCGCATGGCCCAGAAGGAGACCTGGTCCTTGGACGACGGCAGCGAGCGCTCCCACTCCCTGATCTTCTTGTAGTCGCCGGCGAGGTTGCTCCACCGCTTCCGGCACTGCACGGGGCCCCGCTCCACGCCGTGCTGCCGGCAGTACTCCGCCACCGCCGCCCACTTGGTCGGCTCCGCTGCGGCCGCTCCTCCTCCTCCTCCTCTGCCCCTGCCGCGCCCGCGCACCTCCACCACCCGCTTCCCCTCGATCAGCACCAGTATCTCCTGCCGCGTCCACCGCGGCAGCCGCGCCGCGCGCCCAGGCCCTGTACCGGCCTCGCCGGCGGTAGACATCGGCGCGTACGGCGACTTGAGTCCTTGCCGGTGCAGCGGCGGGGTGACAAGCCTGACAGCTGTAGGGAGAAGGCAGGTGTGGCAAGCAAGCAAAGCAGCGGAGGGAGGAGAGGAGAGGAGGAGAAAAGTGCGTTGGCCTTAATTGTTAGTGAACTAATTAATGGGGATTAAGTGGAGGATTAGGGGGTGTATCCTCCAGAGAGGAAGGAAAAAGGAAGAGTGGTTGGAATGATGAGAGCAAGATTAATGGAGGCTTAGTTTGTGGCTTAGATTAATAGAGTGGGGAATAGGGTAGGGCTAACCTGTTGCTTCTGGTTTTCAGCAATAGAGGATATATAGAGTACCTAAGGGGCCTCATCACTTATCTTTGCACAATCTAAAAAAATAGCCTTCAGCCATTTGTAGTCTCTATCATTATTTTCATAAATGTTTTGATTTTTCAGTTCAATTTTAGTACACTGGGCTGTCCCTTCCCTTGGCCTTGGGTAAGATGTGTCCCCTTCTTCCTTTCAGAGATAGATAAATGAGATCAGATGTGGATGCACCTTGAGGTTTCCACACCATGATTTGATTTATAAGGAACTTCTTTCAAAGAACTTGATGCAAAATAAAAATAAGAAAATGGCAAAAATGATCACTTTTGTCATCTCCCTGTTCACCACGCCGTCTCCCTGTTCTCCAATCTTCCCCAATCTTCCCATATCTCGAGCGAGAGCTAGCGGCGACCATCACAATGGCGAACGACGGCGCGGCGAACAATGGATTCGGCCGCCGCTCTCTCCACCAATGGGAGGG
This sequence comes from Lolium rigidum, assembly GCF_022539505.1. Lineage (NCBI taxonomy): Eukaryota > Viridiplantae > Streptophyta > Magnoliopsida > Poales > Poaceae > Lolium > Lolium rigidum. The sequence continues at coordinate 147,216,795 of NC_061514.1, forward strand.
GCGGCTCCTGCATGCGACGGGCTACCCTGCGCCGCCGGATTTCCGCGCGCCTGGAGGATGGCGACTCAGCGCGGGCGGCGTCCCGATCCCGCCGCCGCCGATGGGTCGCGCCGCCCTGGAGGCGGAGGTCGACGCGGTGCTCGTCACTCACTCTCAGTGACGAGCACCGCGCGGAGGAGCGCTTCTGGCCGGACAACCACGAGGCGTGGACGCAGTTCTTTCGATAGAGGTACGAACGTGAACTCGCCCAATACGACGGGCCTCCTCCCCCTCCCACTAGGAACAACGCCGTCGGCCGCCGCCGCTGGTGGAGCGCGCCTGGCTGCACCCTCGAGAATGTGCTCCCCCATCCTGGGGATGCCGCCGCCAGTGGCGGCTACCGTGTCGCGCCGACAGGGTAGCTCCTGGACGCCGAGGAGGATGGCGCCGTCCTCCTCCTCGTCCGGGTCGAGGTCCGCGTACAGGTCCGATGGATCGACGCCTCCATCGTCGACACCGGTCTTCGTCAAGAAGGAGCGGGCGTCTCCACCGCCAACCAGAGGGCGCAGCAGCGTCGCCCTCGTCATCCGTGAGCAACCTTCCTCTCCCTCAGCGCGAGCGCAAGAGGAAGTGGTCGAAGAACGAGGCCACCGCCGCCGTGAACCAGCTCGCCGAGGAGGAGGCCAAGCGCGCCGAGGACGCCGCGGTGGCGGAGGCGATCGCCAGGTCGCTCAACGACCTGGTCCCCGCTGACAACGCGCTCCCCATCGACGCCGCGCTGGACTGGTCCAGGCGGGACTGGGAGCGGCAGGAGGCGGAGCAGCAGCGTCGCCTGCTGGACTTGGCTGCCGCGCGTCAACGCGCCGTCCGCGGCGCCACACCGGCTGCCGCAACGAACGTCGCGCCCAAGCCTGTCAAGCTGATCAAGCTTGAGGATAGCAGCGACGAGGACCTCTACCGGCTGATGCCGCCACGCGTCGGTGACCCTGGCTAGGGTTCTAGCCGCTGGTACGAGGCGCCGCCGCCCAAGGACGCCGACAACTCGAGCGACGACGATGATGGCGGCGACTACACGGCCTTCTACCCCCATTTCGGCATGTAGAAGGCCGTTATTACTTTTAGTTTATGTTTCCATCTAGCCGAATTCAAATATATGTACGATTTTTTTTCCTATATATGTATGAACTCGCCTATATAAGATATCTTTAAATTTCTTCGCCTTGTTTTGTCTGAATTCGCCGTTTTTTGTCAAAAGTTTTCATCCATCTTAGACTCGTCGCTGGAAAAATGGGCCTTCCCAGGTAAAAAATTTCATCTATCCGGCGCTAAATAGCGCCGGATTTCGGTCTGGGGAGCCCCAACGGCTGGAGATGCTCTAACCTATTGCTTGTGGTTTTCAGCAATATATAGAGGATATATGGAGTGCTGTTGTGATATTCATTCTATCCTTTTTTCCGTGTGATGAAATAATTGGCTCATATTCGATAGCTTTGGCTCATTACTTATGTTACCTAAGGGGCCTCATCACTTATCTGTGCACAATTTGGAAAAAAATATAGCCTTCAGCCATTTGTAGTCTCTATCATTATTTTCATAAATGTTTTAATTTTTCAGTTCAATTTTAGTACACTGGGTTGTCCCTTCCCTTGGCCTTGGGTAAGATGTGTCCCCTTCTTCCTTTCAGAGATAGATAAGTGGGGTCAGCTGTGGATGCACCTTGAGGTTTCCACACCATGATTTGATTTATAAGGAACTTCTTTCAAAGAAGCTGATGCAAATAAACATAAGAAAATGGCAAAATGATCACTTTTGACATCTTTGTTTTTGTTTCCATGCCAAAAGTTTAGGTGTATGTATGTACAAAGTGTGGCGTCTACTACCCTCTGCATTATTCATGTTGCGGTACTGCTTTTGAGTCGAAAGCTCATTTCTAGAAATACTTTTTGTTCTAGGTATACCTTTCTTGCACAACTGAAATTGTACCAAAACTAGCTATAGCTCGTCTGGGTCATCTCCTTGTGGATATGTTAAAATCCTTTGCTCACCTTTCTTTCCTAGCCAAAGAAAAAAAGGTAGCAGCATGGGCAAGGTCATGGAGAAGGCTAGGTGCCTAGGTGTTTCTTCGGGGCAGATTACAGATCATTAATTGTATGATGAAGAGACATTAATATGTAATTTTGCTTTGGTACTACTACATCCGTTTCAAAGAATAAGGCGCTTTCGTTTTACGTGCTTTTTGTTTGACCAAAAATTACTTCAAATAGATAAATATTGTTTGTATGAAATTAATATTATTAAAAAGTTCTTTTCAATATAAATCCAACGATACTAATTACATATGATATAATCAAGATTTTGTTGCTCAATTTTATGGTCAAAGTTCGTTTTAGAATACACGTGTGCCTTATTCTTTGAAAACGGAGGTAGTACTTAGAATAGCCATATCTTTTTAGAACCCGGCGATTCTTCCGTAAGCAGAAGGCCATGGGCACTGTTTCATTCGGTTTCATTGCATTTCAATCTGTGGGACCAAACTGAAAACTGGACAAAACTTGGCGACACGGTGTGGCATGAATCTTAAAGCAGCAAATCGACGGCACAAACCTGCACCGGACCTCCCATGTACGGGAGAAAGCATTTTCTCTATCTCTTTTATAATTGTTGCCAGTAGATTTTTTTTCTTCTGAAAATGAGGATAACTTCGGGTCTCTGCATGGATTGATGCATGCAACCATAATTATTAGGAGTAGGCCTGCTAGTTCTATTGATAGAAGATTTGAACAAGACCTATAATGGAGGGGTTTTAGTTCTGAGGTTATGAAGTATGTAGTTCAGCTAATTTAATCGTGGCGAAGAATGGTGCTTACAGCTAGGTCCCTGCTGCTCCACAGATCTCTAATACTATAAAATCACGCTTTTTCCGTCTTCTTGAATATATGTTCCTTTCAGACGATTGGCGCTTGTAGACCTGTTGCTTCCATCTCGTCCAATCAAGTCGCCGGCCAGCAAGGTCCCGTTTTTTCTTGTAGGTAGGATTGTGTGAAGGACGCTCCCTCACTCAATCCAGGATTTAATAGGGGGCTGGTGGGGCGAGGCAAAAGGATGTCCATCTCCAACTTTAGAAGGGGTTGAGAAAGAAATGCTTCCCCACTCCTCCAACAAAACATATCCTGCCCTTGACTTGTCTTCGTCGAGGTTGAATTTCCATTCAAAATTTTGTAGCAGGGCATATATTTTTATGTTTTAGTGCTGTTAAAGCTTCTTGATTTTGTATGACCATTTGTATTATTTTTCCAAGTGCTGAGAGGAGGTTGACAGCTTGTAGCACTAATATATGGAGTATTCAGCACTACTCATCAAGGATACATGTCAAGTTGTGCTACAGTGCAATAAGATACTGGCTATCTTCAAAACAAATCTCAACCACTCAAACACCTACGGTCCTCTTCAGATGAATTTAATTAATTATGTCACAGAGTTTAGTAGAAAAGATATATAAAGAGGACAACCATGGGGTTGATACACCATATCATCTATAGAAAGACACTTGAAATGTAGGCCTAGTCCATATATACAAGGTGTCACTATATGGGAGGTGTCCCCTTGGCGTTCCTCCCATTTCTTATTTCTTTGTAGCTGTCAAATGACAACATATTTTTGGCTCCTAAATTTCAATGAAGTCGGTATTTATTGAAACACAGTACGTAGAAATTAACTATAAGCTTGCAAATTCTGCTGAAATATTATTCTTCTTGATAATGTTCTCCGTACAACTCACAAAGGGTCTTTTTATATTCATTTCTTCTATATCCTTGTGAACTTTCATGCAAAAATATCATCGATGCACCTTGGACGAAAATAACCAATGATCCAAAAGGTATGTTTAATGCTTTCTCGATAAAAGTTATTTTAAGCATTAAATTTGTTTTCTGACAGGAGATGCAATAAAGTACTCAAACATACGCATGTCCAATGTACAATTGTTTTCAGAACTGTCTGCCATTTGGAAAACTAGTTTTTTTTTTTCCTTTTCACCTGAAAAACGCCTCCTCTTGGGTGTACCTTTGAATATACCCACCCTCCACACCTCTCTTTGTGTGAGCAGAGGGGCCGCTGCCCTTTCAGCCACCAGAAGAGATTGATTACAACCCCGTATGGCCACCATGACCGCAGCTGGATGGATGGATACATGTTGAGAGAGGCTACCAGGCTAGCTCCCTGCCCCCCTTGGAGGATCGATGCTGATGGGACCTCATTTTTTTCAGAAGATTTCATGGGTTGTCCACAGGTGATACGATGGCGATACCAGCTTTCTTTCTGGATTTCCTTCAATAGCGTCGACAAATAATTCGATGCTTCCTTTCTGGGTCTACCCTGAAGTCCCCGTGGGATTGAGAACTGTTTCTGTGAAATTTCAGCCTTCCTGTTTCCTGGTCTCTCTGTTGCACTATATTTTTTTGGATGCTGATAATATATGCATTTCTAGGCCTTTTTTTTAGATGATGAGCTTGTTGAACTGGTATGCAGCAAACAGCCCCTATGTATGTTAAAATTTGTTTCATGCGTGTGTTTCCTACGCACAATCATGGGTGGGTTCTTATGATTGCAGTAAGCAAATGCTTGCCCACAATTGTAAAGTACATTATCCTCCATCGATGTGGGACGCAAATTCGCGAATTAAAAGGCACTCGGAAGGATTTTATTCCTTGCTCTCCGTAATCAGGACACACATTATGCAAATGCTTTAGGGGTTATCGCTCACTCTCACCCACACACAGTGGGTGGATTTGCAGTCATCTATAACATCAGAGGAGGATCTAGTGTATCAGCAGTAGGGTCAAGTCAACTGACCTGAAATTTTATCCGGGAAGTGCAAGAACTAAACAAATCAGCTATGGTCCTATTGGGTATTATACAATTGCAATTCTACAATAAACAAATGATAGATATAAACTGCCACATAGCACAAAAATTGAGAAGAAAAGGTCGTTTAATGGAAGTGACAGAAGCTCTATGTTTGTATGTCTCCACTAAAACTGAACTATGGAACATCTAATAGCTCTAACTTTCCTCTCACGGGGAACATTTTTCTAAGATAATGGAAGAGAGACCTCTGCATTGTCCACCATGAGAGATGCAAATGGCGGCAATACGGACAACGCCTATAACGTACGCCAATTAAACAACACGATTATTCCTTGGTGTTTTCTCGCTTTCATCTATATATCGTTGCCCTCCCTTTCGGTGCTGGAAGCATGACCCTATCCATTTGCACTCATGTGCTTAAAATAAAAGGGCACTATATGTTGTGGTGGTCTCACGAGCTACCCCTATCATCTCTGACCGTGACATAACACTGCCCTTAGGCTTGTGTAAGGATGATGACTTGCTGATGGCAATTTGTGTACTGGCTAATTAATGGCAAGAACTGTCGCCGCCACACACACAAAAAATCATGACTAAATGCTCTTTCAGTCTGCTTTTCTGTAACCACGCAAACATTTTCGTTTATGATGGCAAAATGATTCTTTTTTCACGACTATATTTATCAAATTTTAGCTGGGTCTCACAAGAAAAAGAAATAGGTGCAGCAATGTATTACTCACCAAGGGCGGAGCAGTTCGACCCAAACCATCAGTCTGTGGGTGACGATGATAGGTACCCCTGAGGCCTACAGTTAAAGACATAAAGGGAGGAGAATGCATAATAGTGGCGTCCTTTGTTTTCTTGCATTATGCTCTGAATCGGTTCCTCGTTGCCTGATCACTTCGGATCAACTAAGATCTACAAAAATGATACCATATTGTTAAAATATGGCATTTATTCCCTACCCAAAAATGGAAATTCCTGTGTGAACAGTTTTGGGCTTTGACTTGTATTGTACTGTTCCTTCTTTAGAGCAATTTTAGTTGAACCTAGGTTACACCTCAAACTAGGTATTTTGGATAATTACTGTTTTTCAACATGTATTAGCAGGTTTGACTTTAATGGTTAGTTTCTTATCAGTGTGGGACTGTGGGGGAAAGAGACAATGCACCGAAATGGCAAATAGTAGAGCATAGATAGCTTAGAGCCAACGGCCACGCTCGAGGTGGGCTTTGTTTTGTGGTTCTGTCGAGCAACTTCAGCTAGTATGACTTTTTTTTTGCGAATTACCTAATCTGCATCGCTTCGAGAGCAGCGCATGGAATCGTACAGCGGCGGCGCTCACTGAAATGGCACGGCATGATGTGGTGCTAAATTGCACATGACATGGCGAGGATGGAGAGGATTCGTTCACATGTTGTGTAAACTGTTCTGTTTTCTAGATTTAGGCGCACAAATATGAACACAAATATAACCAAAGAAACAGCTCTAAACCTTGTTTCAGAGTGAAAAACAACTTCCAATACTTGGTTTAACTTTAGAATTCTAAACCTAGCTACCAACGTGAAACAGTTGTATTTTTATGTATATATACTTCAATAATGACCGGAAACAAACCTAGAAATGGCCAACGGATATAATTTATGATTAACTAGCTAGTTGCCAAAACTGAACACTTACTCTGCCCCCCCCGCCGTGTCGCTCTCCTTAGGGCGACACCGGAGGCCCCCAACCCTAGCCCGCCACCGGCCCTCTTCACCCACCCACCCTGCCCACCTCACCGCCACTAGAGAAAGCCGCCCGAAAAGCCAGTCGGCTCATCGAGGACGGTGGCGGCGAGGATTTCGCCGCACCCCACGCGAAGGGCTTTGGCAAGCGAGGCTGTGGCCTTGGCTGGTGTGGCGACACTGACTTGGCGGCGAGCGGTGCTCGCCGCTAGGGGATGGCTTCGTGGCCGTGCGGGCGGCACGGAGCTGGCAGGTGCTGGTCTTGGTCCGGTGGTCCTCGTGGCAGCCGGGTTCGGATCTGAAGTGCCAACCACTCCCACTCCCAGATGTGTGCCACTCCAACAGATCTATGTCCGGTTGAAAGAGCAAAGTCTAAACCCTGTGTTTTGTGTGTTTGATGACAACACTTGAATAATCTCACCTTGTGCAAAGAGTGTCTTTGATAGATTTGCAAGTGCACGGTGACCTCGCTGGACACGTCAAGATCGGAGGACTGAAGCGTAGCTTATAGGTTTTCTGGTTTTGTGTCGCGAGGTGACATGGTTGGAGAGGAAAAGAGGAGAAAGCAGTTTTTGTCGGGTCGGTACTACCGGTACCAGTAGCGGTAGTACCGCTACCCCTACTGGTACCGCCCAACGGTACTGCTCTGGAGTTTCGCACTGAGAATGTCCCACAGAACAAGTTACGGTACCTTTGCGGTACCTTGAGCAGTAGTACCGCTTACGAGCGGTAGTACCACCTCGGTACCGCTTAAGTACCGTAACAAGTGTTACGGCTGTACCGCTCTGGTACCGCTTCGGTACCGCTTGGGATCCAGTAAGCTCTGGAGGCCATTGCGGTACCTCGAGCGGTACCGCGAGCGGTAGTACCACTATGTGTCCACGTGGATAAATTCTGTGGGATTTCGAATTCAGAGCGGTAGTACCGCTTACCAAAGCGGCAGTACCGCTTAGGCAAAAACTGCAGGTAACGGTTGGATTTTGGGGGGCCTATTTAAAGGGCCCTTCTTCCCCAACACGATTTTATCTCTCCTCTCTCTCTCTCTCCTCCATTGTTGCTGAGCTTAAACCTTGAGACTCTCCCCAACCATCCAACCAATCTTGCCCAAATTTTGAGGAGTGGTGGAGGAGGCCCCGATCTATAGTTCTACCAAGAGAGATTTCACCAATTCGTGCTAGTCCTTAGTGGATCTTGGAGTTAGGGTTCCATGGTGGGATCTTGGAGGAAGTGCACCTATGGAGACTAGCTTGGTGTTGTGCTAGCTCCATAGGTTGTTGGGAGCCTCCTAGTGTTGTGGATCTCGCCCCAACCTTGTGAAGGAACCACCGCCTCGACCGGTGCCATAGTGGAGAAGGGGAGCCCCTTTGTGGAGCTCTCTCGAGGAAGAAGGTGAGGCTTTCCTTCGTGGTGTGGCCGCCTAGCCTCTTGTGTGAGGCTAGCACCTCCTCAACGCAGACGTACTCTCTTTTGTGAGGGGAACTGCGGGAAACAAACCTCGCCTCGTCTCCGCGCCATCCGGTTGTCCCGCTCCTTACTCTTACTATCATGCTTGTTTCCTTTACTTGTTGCACTTGCCTAGGATCATACTAGGAACATCTCCACCACTAAAGCAATCACCTTGACCTTCCGCACCGCTAAAACTGAAAAAGACTTAAAATTTGTGTAGCGTCCATTCACCCCCCTCTTGTCCGCTAAAGTTGCCTATTATGATGGGTTTTTGCATGGGGACTTTCGTTGTTGTAGCCTTTTGGTCCTAGTTTCTTTATCTCTTATTGTGGCTACACCCCTATGGAGGCATTTGTTGTGAGTTTGGGTATTCTCAAGGCAAAGGTATGATAACTTCACCCAAAACTCTTTGCATGATCTTGTGTTGCCTCCATATTGTGCATATGCTATATGAACATGTCAAGTATCCTTGTTGCATATGTGCTTGGTTTGCAAAAGCTCGACGGAGCTCCCCCTAGACATGTGCATATTTTGAATATGTATTTGAATACAAATGCACACATCCTAGAGGCATAACTCCCCCTAGATTTTACAAAGCAAGGACATATGCAACAAGGATACTTGACATGTTCATATAGCATATGCACAATATGGAGGCAACACAAGATCATGCAAAGAGTTTTGGGTGAAGTTATCATACCTTTGCCTTGAGAATACCCAAACTCACAACAAATGCCTCCATAGGGTTGGTGTAGCCACAAGAAGAGATAAAGCAACTAGGACCAAAAGGTTACAACAACGAAAGTCCCCATGCAAAAACCCATCCTAATAGGCAACTTCTCCCCCTTTGGCATCGGAACACCAAAAAGGAGGATAAGCAAACTACAAGGATGGTAAGGAAATACACAACCAAGCTTGCAAAAACCAACAAGGGAAAACAAAGCTTGGATGAGACTCCCCAAAATCATGGAGAAAAAGAAAGAAAGGACAACAAAAGAAGAAGGACAAAAGAAAGTCACAAAGAGACAAGAAGAACCAAAAACTCCTCAAGGAGGAGGTTGGTGGCCGAAGTCACCGTGTAAGAGTATAGTAGTGTGAGGTCGCGTAGATGTATCCAAGACTCACGGCTACAACTCAACATGAAGATCATTAGTCACTTATTTGACAAATAGCATATGTTTTGGATTTCTTTATGCATTATGGGGGGAGGGATAGCTCAATAAGTTTAAACCGCACTCCCCCTATGTTCATGCGTGCCTTTCATCTAGACATATAGTTAAAGAGTGGTATGTGCGCCCGACGGTCAAGCGACTTATGCCATTGCAAACTCTTGTGTTGTCATCAAATACCAAAAAGGGGGAGATTGAAAGAGCAAAGTCTACACCCCGTGTTTTGTGTGTTTGATGACAACACTTGAATAATCTCACCGTGTGCAAAGAGTGTCTTTGATAGATTTGCAAGTGCACGGTGACCTCGCTGGACGCGTCAAGATCGGAGGACTGAAGCGTAGCTTATAGGTTTTGTTGTTTTGTGTGTGTATCGCGAGGTGGCATGGTTGGAGAGGAAAAGAGGAGAAAGAAGTTTTTGTCAGGCCGGTACTACCGGTACCAGTAGTGGTAGTACCGCTACCCCTACTGGTACCGCCCAACGGTACAGCTCTGGAGTTTTGCACTGAGAATGTCCCACAGAATAAGTTACGGTACCTTTGCGGTACCTTGAGCGGTAGTACCGCTTACGAGCGGTAGTACCGCCTCGGTACCGCTTAAGTACCGTAACAAGAGTTACGGCTGTACCGCTCTGATACCGCTTCGGTACCGCTTGGGATCCAGTAAGCTCTGGAGGCCATTGCGGTACCTCGAGCGGTACTGCGAGCGGTAGTACCGCTATGTGTCCACGTGGATAAGTTCTGTGGGATTTCGAATTCAGAGCGGTAGTACCGCTTACCAAAGCGGCAGTACCGCTTAGGCAAAAACTGCGAGGTAACGGTTGGATTTCGGGGGCCTATTTAAAGGGCCCTTCTTCCCCAACACGATTTTATCTCTCCTCTCTCTCTCCTCCATTGTTGCTGAGCTTAAACCTTGAGGATCTCCCCAACCATCCAACCAATCTTGCCCAAATTTTGAGGAGTGGTGGAGGAGGCCCCGATCTATAGTTCTACCATGAGAGATTTCACCAATTCGTGCTAGTCCTTAGTGGATCTTGAAGTTAGGGTTCCATGGTGGGATCTTGGAGGAAGTGCACCTATGGAGGCTAGCTTGGTGTTGTGCTTGCTCCATAGGTTGTTGGGAGCCTCCTAGTGTTGCGGAGCTCGCCCCAACCTTGTGAAGGAACCACCGCCTCGACCGGTGCCATAGTGGAGAAGGGGGGCCCCTTTGTGGAGCTCTCTCGAGGAAGAAGGTGAGGCCTTCCTTCGTGGTGTGGCCGCCTAGCCTCTTGTGTGAGGCTAGCACCTCCTCAACCCAGACGTACTCTCTTTTGTGAGGGGAACTGCGGGAAACAAACCTCGCGTCGTCTCCGCGCCATCCGGTTGTCCTGCTCCTTACTCTTACTATCATGATTGTTTCCTTTACTTGTTGCACTTGCCTAGGATCATAGTAGGAACAACTCCACCACTAAAGCAATCACCTTTACCTTCCGCACCGCTAAAACTGAAAAAGACTTTAAATTTGTGTAGCGTCCATTCACCCCCCCTCTTGTCCGCTACGATCCATTCACCGGTGCTTCCGGTTCTCGATCTGGCCAGGGTGTTGGGGATGGGATCGGCGACCGGGAGAAATCGCAGGCCGGCTGGCCGATCTCGATGACGGCGATGCCTCTTCGCGCTGTCTACCTTGGGGGCGCCATCGTGGTTTGTCTTTCCCTTCTCCCTTCTGTCTACCTCCTCGGGTGAAAGCCCAGATACTTGATTGGGTCACGACAACGTCGGTGGTACCGATGTCCTTTCTGAAGGCGACCTTGGGCGAGAACTCACTGATGGGGGGGGGGGGTCTGTGGATGTTTGTGGTGGTGTGCAGGTGTCCGGTGGGCGGTGCTGCGAGCGACTGGCAGCACCCACTTCTTATCCGGCTTCTCGTGCAGTCTATTCTCTTAGGTGAGTGATCCCTGGACATGGTGCGGCTCCCTTCAAGGTATGTGCTAGCAGTGTCTAGTCGTGGATGGTGGTCTGATGTCTACGCACACTCCTTTTCCTGTAGACAGTGTTGGGCCTCCAAGAGCAGAGGTTTGTAGAACAGCAGCAAGTTTTCCCTTAAGTGGATCACCCAAGGTTTATCGAACTCAGGGAGGAAGAGGTCAAAGATATCCCTCTCAAGCAACCCTGCAATCACGATACAAGAGGTCTCTTGTGTCCCCAACACACCTAATACACTTGTCAGATGTATAGGTGCACTAGTTCGGCGAAGAGATAGTGAAATACAAGTAGTATGGATGTATATGAGTGGTAATAGCAATCTGAATAAAATATGGCAGCGAGTAAACATGCAACAGAACAGTAAGTAAATGGAGTTTCGATGCTTAGAAACAAGGCCTAGGGATCATACTTTCACTAGTGGACACTCTCAACATTGATCACATAATAAAACCACTCTACACTCTCTTGTTGGATGATGAACACCACTAATTGCGTAGGGCTACAAGAGCACCTCAATGCCGGAGTTAACAAGCTCCACAACATTCAATGTTCATATTTAAATAACCTTAGAGTGCATGATAGATCATTGCAATTACACCAAGTACTAACATAGCATGCACACTGTCACCATCACACTATGAAGGAGGAATAGATCACATCAATACTATCATAGCAATAATTAACTTCATAATCTACAAGAGATTACAATCATAACCTACGCCAAGTACTACATGATGCACACACTCGTCACCTTTACACCATGGAGGAGGAATAGAGTACTTTAATAACATCACTAGAGTAACACATAGATGAATAGTGATACAAAACTCATATGAATCTCAATCATGTAAGGGAGCTCATGAGATCATTGTATTGAAGTACATAGGAGAGAGATTAACCACATAGCTACCGGTACAGCCCTTAGCCTCGATGGAGAACTACTCCCTCCTCATGGGAGACGAGCAGCGTTGATGAAGATGGCGGTGGTGTCGATGGAGATGCCTTCGGGGGCACTTCTCCGTCCCGGCGGCGTGCCGGAACGGAGACTCCTGTCCCCCGGATCTTGGCTTCGCGATGGCGGCGGCTCTGGAAGGTTTCTCGTACCGTGGCTTTTCCGTCTCGAGGTTTTAGGTCGAGGAGGCTTAAATAGGCGAAGAGGCGGAGTCGGAGGGCTGACGAGGCGACGACACAGTAGGGGGGCGCGGCCCACCCCCTGGCCGCGCCAGCCTATCATCTGGGGCCCACAGGGCCCTCCTCTGGTGGCTCTCGGGTGTTCCGGAAGCTTCGTGTGATTCTAAGATGTCGGGCGTTGATTTCGTCCAATTCCGAGAATATTTCCTTACTAGGATTTCGAAACCAAAAACAGCGAGAATACGAGCAATCGGCCCTTCGGCATCTCGTCAATAGGTTAGTTCCGGAAAACGCATAAATATGACATATAATGTGTATAAAACATGTGAGTATCATCATAAAAGTAGCATGGAACATAATAAATTATAGATACGTTTGAGACGTATCAAGCATCCCCAAGCTTAGTTCCTACTCGCCCTCGAGTAGGTAAACGATAACAAGGATAATTTCTGAAGTGACATGCTATCATAATCTTGATCAATACTATTGTAAAGCGCATATGAGATGAATGAAGTGATTCAAAGCAATGGTAAAGGCAATGAGTAAACAACTGAATCATATAACAAAGACTTTTCATGAATAGTACTTTCAAGACAAGCATCAATAAGACTTGCATAAGATCATAAAGCAATAGATTCAAAGAAAAGGCATTGAAGCAACACAAAGGATGGTTAAGTTTCAGCAATTGCTTTCAACTTGTAACATGTATATCTCATGGATAGTTGTCAACATAAAGCAATATAAAAAGTGCAATAGGTAAACATGTAAGAATCAATGCACACAGTTGATACAAGTGTTTGCTTCTAAGATAGAAAGAATGGGTAAACTGACTCAACATAAAGTAAAAGAAAAGGCCCTTCGCAGAGGGAAGCATGGATTAAATCATGTGCTAGAGCTTTTCAAGTTTTGAAATCATATAGAGAGCATAAAAGTAAAGTTTTGAGAGGTGTTTGTTGTTGTCAACGAATGGTAGTGGGCACTCTAACCCCCTTGCCAAACGAGACTTTCAAAGAGCGGCTCCCATGAAGGACGTTATCTCTACCCAGCAAGGTAGATCATCCCTCTTCTCTTTTGTTTACACATGTACTTTAGTTTTATTTATGGTTGACACTCCTCCCAACCTTTTGCTTACACAAGCCATGGCTAACCGAATCTTCGGGTGCCTTCCAACATTCACATACCATGAAGGAGTGTCTATTTGCAAAATTAAGTTGCTTACTGATGAATCAGAGCAAAACATGTGAAGAGAATTATTAATGAAGGTTGATTAATTGGGGGTTGGGAACCCCGCGCCAGCTCTTTTTGCAAAATTATTGGATAAGCGGATGAAGCCACTAGTCCATTGGTGAAAGCTGCCCAACAAGATTGAAAGATAAAAACACCACATACTTCCTCATGAGCTATAAAACATTGACACAAATAAGAGATAATAGCTTTTGAATTGTTTAAAGGTAGCACATGAAGTATTTGCTTGGAATGGCAGAGAAATACCGCATAGTAGGTAGGTATGGTGGACACAAATGGCATAGTGTTTTGGCTCAAGGATTTGGATGCACGAGAAGTATTCCCTCCAGTACAAGGCTTAGGCTAGCAAGGTTGTTTGAAGCAAACTCAAGTATAAAACGGTGCAGCAAGACTTGCATATGAACATATTCTAAGCATTATAAGACTTTACATCGTCTTCCTTGTTGTTCAAACACCTTAACCAGAAAATATCTAGACTCTAGAGAACAGTCATGCAAACCAGATTTTAACAAGCTCTATGTAGTTCTTCATTAATGGGTACAAAGTACATGATGCAAGAGCTTAAACATGATCTATATGAGCACAACAATTGCCAAGTATCAAATTATTCAAGACATTATACCAATTACCACATGCAGCATTTTCCGTTTCCAACCAAATAACAATTAACGAAGCAGTTTCAACCTTCGCCATGAACATTAAAGATAAAGCGAAGAACACAAGTGTTCATATGAACCAGCGGAGCGTGTCTCTCTCCCACACAAGCATTTATTCAGAGAATGAAAATAACAAAATGAAAATAAAAGCACACAGACGCTCCAAGTAAAGCACATAAGATGTGACCGAATAAAAATATAGTTTCAAGAGAAGAAACCTGATAAGTTGTCGATGAAGAAGGGGATGCCTTGGGCATCCCCAAGCTTAGATGCTTGAGTCTTCTTGAAATATGCAGGGATGAACCACGGGGCATCCCCAAGCTTAGACTCTTCACTCTTCTTGATCATAGTATATCATCCTCCTCTCTTGACCCTTGAAAACTTCCTCCACACCAAACTCGAAACAAACTCATTAGAGGGTTAGTGCATAATCAAAAATTCACATGTTCAGAGGTGACACAATCATTCTTAACACTTCTGGAAATTGCACAAAGCTACTGGAAGTTAATGGAACAAAGAAATCCATCCAACACAGCAAAAGAGGCAATGCGAAATAAAAGGCAGAATCTGTCAAAACAGAACAGTCCGTAAAGACGAATTATAAAGAGGCACCATACTTGCTCAGATGAAAATGCCCAAATTGAATGAAAGTTGCGTACATATCTGAGGATCATGCACGTAAATTGGCAGATTTTTCTGAGTTACCTACAGAGAGTCATACCCAAATTCGTGACAGCAAGAAATCTGTTTCTGCGCAGTAATCCAAATCTAGTATTGACTTTACTATCAAAGACTTTACTTGGCACAACAATGCAATAAAATAAGATAAGGAGAGGTTGCTACAGTAGTAACAACTTACAAGACTCAAATATAAAACAAAATTGCTGTAGTAAAATAAACACATGGGTTATCTCCCAAGAAGTGCTTTCTTTATAGCCATTAAGATGGGCTCAGCAGTTTTAATGATGCACTCCCAAGAAATAGTAGTTGAAGCAAAAGAGAGCATCAAGAACCAAATTCAAAACAAATTTAAGCCTAACATGCTTCCTATGCATAGGAATCTTGTAAATAAACAAATTCATGAAGCATAATGCAACAAGCATAGAAAGATAAAACAAGTGCAACTTCAAGATTTTCAGCAAAAAGAGAGGTGTTTTAGTAACATGAAAATTTCTACAACCATATTTTCCTCTCTCATAATAACTTTCGAGTAGCATCATGAGCAAACTCAACAATATAACTATCACATAAAGCATTCTTATCATGAGTCTCATGCATAAAATTATTACTACTCCCAACATAAGCATAGTCATTCTTATTAATTGTAGTGGGAGCAAATTCAACAAAGTAGCTATCATTATTATTCTCATCATCAAATATATGAGGCATAGTATAATCATAATTAAATTTACTCTCCATAGTAGGCGGCACCAAAAGACCACTATCATTATAATCATCATAAATGGGAGGCAAAGTATCATCAAATAAAATTTTCTCCTCAATGCTTGGGGGACTAAAAAGATCATGAAAACCAGCTTCCCCAAGCTTAGAATTTTCCATATCATTATCAACAATGGTGTTCAAAGCGTTCATACTAATATTACTACCAGCATGCAAATAAGATTCCATAGGTTTTTTAATTTTCGCATCAAACAATCCATGTCTTAACTCAGGAAATAGAATAAGAAGCTCATTGTTGTCCATTATGCCTTACTAGTGTAAACAAGAAACAAAAAGATGCAATTGCATGATCTAAAGGAAATAGCTTCGAGCACACACACAACGGCAACAGAAAAGTACTTAGTTACCTGGGACCGGAGTATGAGTGCCTTTTACCTTTCCTCCCCGGCAACGGCGCCAGAAAAGTGCTTGATGTCTACGGGTGCTTCTATTCTTGTAGACAGTGTTGGGCCTCCAAGAGCAGAGGTTTGTAGAACAGCAGCAAGTTTTCCCTTAAGTGGATCACCCAAGGTTTATCGAACTCAGGGAGGAAGAGGTCAAAGATATCCCTCTCAAGCAACCCCGCAATCACGATACAAGAGGTCTCTTGTGTCCCCAACACACCTAATACACTTGTCGGATGTATAGGTGCACTAGTTCGGCGAAGAGATAGTGAAATACAAGTAGTATGGATGTATATGAGTGGTAATAGCAATCTGAATAAAATATGGCAGCGAGTAAACATGCAACAGAACGGTAAGTAAATGGAGTTTCGATGCTTAGAAACAAGGCCTAGGGATCATACTTTCACTAGTGGACACTCTCAACATTGATCACATAATAAAACCACTCTACACTCTCTTGTTGGATGATGAACACCACTAATTGCGTAGGGCTACAAGAGCACCTCAATGCCGGAGTTAACAAGCTCCACAACATTCAATGTTCATATTTAAATAACCTTAGAGTGCATGATAGATCATTGCAATTACACCAAGTACTAACATAGCATGCACACTATCACCATCACACTATGAAGGAGAAATAGATCATATCAATACTATCATAGCAATAATTAACTTCATAATCTACACGAGATTACAATCATAACCTACGCCAAGTACTACATGATGCACACACTCGTCACCTTTACACCATGGAGGAGGAATAGAGTACTTTAATAACATCACTAGAGTAACACATAGATGAATAGTGATACAAAACTCATATGAATCTCAATCATGTAAGGCAGCTCATGAGATCATTGTATTGAAGTACATAGGAGAGAGATTAACCACATAGCTACCGGTACAGCCCTTAGCCTCGATGGAGAACTACTCCCTCCTCATGGGAGACGAGCAGCGTTGATGAAGATGGCGGTGGTGTCGATGGAGATGCCTTCCGGGGGCACTTCCCCATCCCGGCGGCGTGCCGGAACAGAGACTCCTGTCCCCCAGATCTTGGCTTCGCGATGGCGGCGGCTGTGGAAGGTTTCTCGTACCGTGGCTTTTCCGTCTCGAGGTTTTAGGTCGAGGAGGCTTAAATAGGCGAAGAGGCGGATTCGAAGGGCTGACGAGGCGACGACACAGTAGGGGGCGCGGCCCACCCCCTGGCCGCGCCAGCCTATCATCTGGGGCCCACAGGGCCCTCCTCTGGTGGCTCTCGGGTGTTCTGGAAGCTTCGTGTGATTCTAAGATGCTGGGCGTTGATTTCGGTCCAATTCCGAGAATATTTCCTTACTAGGATTTCTGAAACCAAAAACAGCAGAAAACATCAACTGGCCCTTCGGCATCTCGTCAATAGGTTAGTTCCGGAAAACGCATAAATATGACATATAATGTGTATAAAACATGTGAGTATCATCATAAAAGTAGCATGGAACATAAGAAATTATATATACGTTTGAGACGTATCATGGTCCTCCTTTGGTCTCGAATTCAATTCTCGTCCAAGCTCAGGGTGAGCACTGCCATTGGCTGATGGTACGGTGTCCTACGCGCCACGACGAGGAGGCGGGGGCCTTCATCCGCTTGGACAAGATGAGGTTGTGGTTTTCGTTGCCGAGGTGCAATCCATGATGACAGTATTGATGGATCCTTCTTCAGTTAGCTTCTTCACACTCTGTTGTGATGTTCACGGATGAGGGCCTCGGCTACCTCAAGTTGTAGTGTTGTATCCGTTGATGTGCCTGTTTGCTCGATGCTTCGTAAGTTTTTCTTCAACACCTATGTATTAGCTGTAAAAGGCTTTATTAATTTAAAGTTGGCACTCTGCCTTCTATTTTAAAATGGATACAATTTAAATAATTTCATGAAATCAATATTCACTTGCATCTTTTAATGGAAATATTGACTCACTTCTAGTTCTTCGTCCTTTGGAGAATTAATAAGTAATAATCAAAAAATAAATCGGAAAGGTCACAATATCTACAAAAATAGTCCTTTCAAAGAAATAACAAAATCATAATTTTTATTTCATTGGAACATGTTTTCCTCTTGAGCTCGTGAAGTGACCAGCGAAAAAGGAGGCAACCAGTTCCCCACACCTCTTCGCCAGTTGCGCGCCCGATTATTCTTCTTTCATCTACTTGTTGCTTCACTGGCATGAAATTGGGGGAACCTCGACACTTGTTTGTTGTGTAGATAGATAGGGTGGTTGCATAGCTCAGATGGCTGCAACGATGGAGCTCGAAAAAATGAGCTTTCCTGACCTGTGGATCCATCTCGACCTCATCGAGTGAGTGTGGTGATGTAGATCTTTGTTGTGAAAGGATTGTATGCCGCACCTAGAAGAGGGGGTGATTAGGTGCTACCCAATTTTTAGTTCTTTTTCAATTTATGCTTGACACAAAGGTAAACTCTCTAGATATGCAACTATGTGAATTTCCCTAGATGACAAGGTATACAACTAAGCAAGATATAGTTAGACAAGATATAATAGTGCAATCAAGGATAGATGTAACCGAGAGTGGAGCACGCGGAGACACAAGGATGATTCCCGTAGTTCCTTCCTTTTGAGGGGAAGTACATCTACGTTTGGAGGGGTGTGGTCACCACAAAGGCCTAACCAACACCACGAAGGCCTCACCCAGTTCTCCGGTGAGAAACGCCACAAAGGCCTATCTCACTTGTCCACTAAGGGATTTCCTCAAGGCGGAAACCAGGCCTTTACAAGGTTCTTGGGGCACACATCCACAAACTAACTGGAGGCTCCCAATAGCTGTAACAACACAACAACAATAATAACAAATCAACCACAAGCAACTAGGATTTCCAAATGGAACACTAGCAAAGGGGCCCTCAAACAAATGAGGGGAAAATGTAAATCACTTCGGTGAAGATGTAGATCGGGGTCTTCTCCTTCGATTCTCCAAAGAACAAGAGCTTTCGATTGTTGGATGAGGAGATCAAGTGAATCTTGTGTTTTCTTGTTGCTCAACAATGGTGGATGAACTTGTGAGAGAGTGAGCAATCTGAGCTTGAGTAAGAAGGGGGGTATTTATACTCCCCACCAAATCTTGCCGTTGTAGAATCTTGGGCTGGAATTTCCGGTGTGAGTTGGGGCCAGAATTTCCGGCCGCTTGACAGAAATGTCCGGCCAAATTTTCGGGGGGGTGTACTGAGAGCCCGGACCTCAGGTGCTTAGCTGAATTTTGGGGAGAACTTCTGGCCCGGAATTTCTGGCCTAGAAATTCCCGATTCCTTTATTTCTTCTTCCTTTTCATCAAATGATTCTTCCATTTTAATTCTTCTCAGTTCAAACACACATTGGATCATATCTACACACTAAGCCACGGTTAGATCATCACACATGTTGTCATCAAACACACAAAACCATAATTATGGAGAGATGTTCTTTCAATCTCCCCCTTTTTGATGTTCCATGACAACACATGGATTTGCAATAAATTTACTAGCAATAATCAAACATGTTGCCAAGAAGATAGAAACACCCCCTAGATGTGTGCATATAAGTAGTTTGCATTTGAATACAAATGCACCACACATAGGTTCGAGTGACCTTGAAAGATAAGTTAGGCAACATGGCATAATAATATGAGCAAGAGACATAATCACATATAGTTGAGACTTTGAGACAGAGATCATACCAATATGGTGATATAGAATACCGAATACCATAAGTTACACACCATATAATAATGCATAGTCTCAACATATAGAATACTGAAATCCATGTCTCACATAATAAACAATACTACAAGCCCAAATAACATAGTTCAACACAAATGAAAGCCAAATGTTGAACAAATAAAAGGAACACAAGCTCTCAAAGAGTGGTAAAGAAACGCCAAAAAGGGAAAAGAGCGATGCTACACGCCCAAGGGAATTAGTCCGAGCCCGACTCATACTCGTCCTCACTGTCCTCTGCGGCTGGTGGAGAAGCGCGAGAGATGCCGCTCCTCATAAGACTCTGCTCAATCTCAGACCAGTGAACCTAAGAGGAGTTCCAGTTGCTGTAGGTAGGGTGGACATGAGACCGAGGAGGAGAACCTTGCTCACCACTGAGCTTGTGTAGAATGACCACCTAAGTATGCTGGATATCGGCGCGCTCACGACTGGCCTTGAAGTTCTCCTTGTGTATCTCAATGTTCATGCACAGAACATGCCTCTGGAACCAGTTCAGCTTCTTCACCTCCTTCTGAATGACATGCGAAGTCGTTGCGCGACCTAGTGCGGTGCCACTAGCACGAGCATCTCCCATAAAAGAATCAGTAGGAGGGGCAACGAGTCTTCCTCTTCACATAGTTCTTCTTGACCTTATGGTCCACTCGAGGGTACTCACTCAAATCCTCAGTCACAACTGTGTTATCAATGAGAAGCTAAATATATGGAGCATATGGCATAGTAGTCCGACTCGCCATCGCATCATGTATCTCATGGAAGATATAATCAATAACATCAACAATGTAATCCTTGTTCTCCTCATATGCAGCACGCTCACCAGCAAGAGCAAGGAGGCTCACCAGTGCACCACGAATAGCATCACAGTTCCCTCCACATGGGGTAATGTTGTCCCGGAAGAAACGAAGAAGATGATCATACAGTGGAAGGAGACCGGCAATAGCACCAACTTCACCATTCTCAGTATAGAGATCATAGAGAAAATCCCTGTCAAGGCGGTTTGGACCATGGAGACGATGGCCAGCACGGAAGGGATATCCAAGGAGTTCAGCAAACCTGTGGAAGTTGGCTTCACGGGTAGAGTCATTCATCCACATCATAGTGTGTTCTTCATCATTCTTGAAGGCAAGAGCGGAGTAAAACTGCCGAATGAGTGGAATGATGTAATCATGCTTGAGCCGCATAAGCTTGTGCAGCCCCATCTGTTTAGAACACACACAACATCCTAGAAGTGATCCTTCTCAGAAAGAGTATCCAAATCAAGGGGATGCATAGGTCTCACTTTGCCCATCTTCTGATAAATATCTTTGTAGATGAACACTTGCTCCGTACACCAGAAACGAGTGTCCTCAATCTCCAAGTCCCTCTCCTCATCCTCATACCAGTTCTTCTGCCTGAGTGCTGCATAATCAACAGAGTTCATATCCTTGTAATTGATCCTCATATCTTTCCCTTTCCGCCTCATGGTGGCGGACTTTCTCGGAGCGGACTGACTAATCTCTTCGCTAGAGCGGTCTTTGTAGCACGGCGTCTCGGGCGCGAGGTACCTGTGATAAGAGATAGATGGATAGCATGGGATGAGTGAGCACACAAGTCAAAACAAAGAAAAAATGCAGTATATAGTAATACAAATATAGGTTCGAAACTATTGTGGAGATAGATGTTCAAAAAGTGTGATGCAGGAAAAATCCCAGGCCGGAATTTCCGGTGTGGCGAGGGGCAGAAATTCCGCGCTGGCCGGAAATTCCGGTCCGCGTCAGGGCCGGAAATTCCGCCCCGGCGACAACACAAGATTTGAGCAATTTCTAGGTCTAAACAGTAGATCGGCACACTAGATTGATTCTACTATGTATTGCAAGAGTTTTTAACCATAGGGATGCAGATCCTCCAAGCACATTGACAAAATAAATTGCAAACCCAAAAAGATTGATAGCAAGATTTACCGGAGTCAATGGGCAAAAATGCTTGGAGGGAAATGACCCTAGGGATGAGGGGAGTAAACCTCGGCCAAGAACCGCGAAGGGGAACGACCGGAGTTGCTCCGGCGAGGTCGGAAGGCCGTCGGCGGGCTGTGGGGAGAGGAGAGGGCGCGGGGGTGGGGAGCGGGTTGCTTCGGGCAACTGCCCACCCGAGCGTGCCCAAACTTAACCCACACGAACGCCCAGGCCAGAAATTCCGGCCCAAGTTGGGGCCGGGGCGGAAATTCCGTCCTCCAACAGGGCCGGATATTCCGGTTTTCTGAAAAACTTAGAAATTCGAAATATCTGGTCCATCAAGCTTAGTTATTTGCACTCAGCAATATATGAGATAATACGATGAACATCATGTCATGTATAGGTGACAAATTGACTAGCTAGATGAGAGGCCAACAATTTCCGACCAACGTCTTCCCAACCAAGTTTTAGCAAAAATGACTTGTGTGCAAGATGGAAATGGCTATAGATGAGAATAGGCTCGGGTTTAGAGGGCTCAAATTGTAGATGGTACATGGTTACATAGGCATACCCAATGGGCCTGCCGAAGAAGGTACCCGGGGTTTACTGAAGGCCCATCACCCGAAGAATAAGAAGATTCGGAAGCCCAAGATATTATTAAGGAAAGCTAGAGTTGTAATAGGAGTCACCGTTTGTAATCTTGCGGGATGGGTTGGAAACCCTCCCGAACTCTGTAAACGTGTGTATTACGAATCCCTCGGCTCCGCCTCCTATATAAGGGGGAGTCGAGGGACAAAGAGAGGATCGAATTTACTGTCAACACAACCCTAGTTTTATATTCGTCGAGTACTTTTCGGCTGAAACCTTCGAGATCTACTTGCCCTCTACATCTAACTAAACCCTAGTATACAATCCGTAGGCATTGACAAGTTAATTCCTTGTCAATTGGCGCCATCTGTGGGATCTAGAGGCGACAAGGAGCTGATCTCGATGGCACTTTCAAGATCGTCGACTTCATCAGTAGCAAGCAACATCATGGACAGAGGTAAACAGATCAAAACTGGTCTCGTTGATTTTGTTCCTCACCCGCCCTCCCGTTTGGATGCATATGCCTATCTGGAGGAGCCTATGGAGATGACGTTTGGAAGATTCCACTTTCGCGTCGGGAAAGAGGGAGCGTATCGTCTCGAAATTCCGATTTCATCGGGATTGTCGGCAGTCGACTCCGATTTTTCGAACTCAACATCGTCAATCGAGTCAGGCGAAGAAGAGACTTCATCGCCACGCTTCATCGGCACCGAGGGCAAGCGAAAAGCTCGCCAAGATCTTCAGCGACATGTCCTTCGAGTCATCCGCGGACTCCTATATAAGCGATGACTCGAGCCGGTGTCGACGGCTTCGATTTCATCGACAAATCCACTACGGTGGGCAAGGTCTTCGCCAATCTTTATGATGGTGTCACCAAACATAGCACAGATCTGAATACAAAATACCATCAGATTTATGCCATCGGAGAGCCAAGTCGTGATCAGGAGGAAACATCTGAGGGTTTTGACGATCTGGGAAATCCATACGTCGATCCCTCTAATCTACGACAAGGTCTAGGCAGTAAATACGTTGGACCTGAGCCTCGTGATAGAGTTCAACTCCCGCAGGCAGCATGGGATAGAGCCGCAAGAGCTATGGATGGCTCAGAACCAATGGCTACAACAGCCACGCCAGCAGAGTTGCAAGCATATCAATATAGGCTCGCACGAGCTGCAAGGGAATTGGAAAAACAGACAGCTGCTTCAAGCAGGCAAAGAGCGGTGTTAAGTCGACAATCTGGAACTTCGGGAGATAGCCACAGAGAAGCTCGGAACAGAGCAAGATCAAGGCTGCAAAACATACCTGAAGGAGAAAGAGAGTACTTGGTTCAAAACCTCGACATGTCTTTTATGTCGATAGACACGAGAGGAAACATCATCCCCAAGACACCGGAAGCTGGGTATATGGCGACACGAGGCCTTTATCCTCGCATCAAGGCCACCTCCGGGAGATCCAAGGGAAGCACTCGTACAATATGGCAATGGCAGGAGTTGGAGCCATGGGGACGGCGTTTGCACCAACACCTCCCGGAAGGAACGGCAAGGCAAAATAGTCCACGACCTGCGGCGGCAGCAGCAGCGGCTCACGAAGGAACAAGTGGAGCAAGAGACACGGCGGCACAAGCAAGGGTGGACAGAGCACGGCAAAATAGAAGAGAACATCGGCATTCCCCAGAAATAAACGACGAGGACATGTGCGGTTTACCATGCTTTACAAGGAGAGTCCGAAAAACTCGAGTCCCTTCGGGATTCAAGTTGCCCGATAGTTTCAAGAAATTCGACGGCCTGCAAGATCCAGAGGATTGGCTAGTCGATTACCTAGAAACGGTGAAGCTCACGGGGGGACCAGAGCAACAGCTATGCAAAGTATTCATATACACCTGAGTGGAGCCGCGCGATCCTGGATAAAGAAACTTCCTCCAGGATCTATCGACAGCTGGGACAGTTTTGAGGACGTTTTCGTCAAAAACTTTCGCTCCACCTGCAAAAAACCTGCATCGCTAGAGGAATTGAGGTCGTGTCGACAAAAGCCAGACGAACCAAAGAGAAAATATATACAAAGATGGAACATTATTAAAAACTCGGCAGAGAATATATCTGACGAGAGGGCAATAGACGCGTTTGTCGCAGGAATCCGGCGAGGAGATTTTGTCGAGGACTTGGGCAGGACCAATCCAAAGACAATATCCGCATTAATGGAGATAGCAAACAGATGGGCAGATGGAGAAGATGCCGTTCACAACAAACGGCATAGGTCACCAGAGGAGGACCGCGGCCGAAATTATCAAAGTAGGCGACGATTTCCTCGGCAGTACTCGAGTTATGATGCTCCTGGGCAAATTTCGGCTGGCTTTCGAGCAAACACTGGAGGAAACAACAGAGATGATTACCAGAGGAGCAACGAACAGCGAGGCGACAATAGAGATGAATCCCGAAACAATAGGCAAAATACCGGGCCAAGGTTCCAGAGGCCTTTTGTGTCCCCCGAAGAGATGATGAACGGGCCGTGTCAGATGCATTTCTTTCTCGACAGCAATGGAAAAAGACAGTCAGGACACTTGCAAAAGGATTGCCGAAATTTCCAGGCAACGTTAAGATGGGCAGGACATGCAAATGCTCGGGCGGCGCACAGAAATCCTCAAGGACCTATGAGTGAGATTCACTTGCCACCTCCTCCCGCGATTACGGATGAAAATCGACATCGGCTCGGAATAGCGGCAGCACCTGCTCCACCGCCCTATGTTGATCCTAACTCTAACGGAGCGGTCTCGATGATTCGAAAGGCGAGGCCATCCAATAGAGCTCGAGAAAGTAATATCGCGACGGTGTTTATGGCGGAGAAGATGCCACCACCAACGGTCGAGTACCTTAGCCGAGTCGGGGCAAGATATTGGCTTCACAATAGCTGATCATCCACGGCAAGTTCCTCGACCAGGGCGATCGGCACGATCTTACCGGCGATAATTGCGGGATTCGATGTATCTCGAGTATTCATAGATGGCGGCAGCGAGTTTAAACCTTATGTATGCGAGATACACTAAGGAAGATGAATATATCCCTAGCAAACCCGAAACCGACCGACACACGATTCCACGGTATCACACCGGAGAAGCCAAGTTATCCGGCGGGGAAGATCAATCTCGACGTTCGGTTCGGGACCCGAGAAAACTACGGGATCGAGAAGGCTGGAATTTGAAGTCGTGGATTTCCCGTCACAATATCACGCCCTGTTGGGACGGCCAGCATATGCCAGGTTTATGGCAGTACCACATTACACATACTTGTTGTGGAGGTTACCTGGACCTAAGGGACCAATTACAGTCAAAGGAAGTTTCGCACTAGCCGACAAATGTGACAAGGATTTTCATCGACTGTCAGAAACTTTCGGGATGCAAGCAGAATACATGGAGTCAAGGCTCACAACTGATTATGATGTGCTACCAGATGTAGGGAGACCTAATAAAGAGGCAACCTTTAATACTGCAAAGGACTCCAAGGAGGTACAGATTCACCCGACAGATCCAAAGAAAACGACGTCCATTGCGGCAAACATGGACCTCGCATAGGAAAGCGCGCTCGTCAAGTTCCTCCGTGAGCACTGGAAAATCTTCGCATGGTGTCCAGTCGACATGCCGGGAGTACCCGGGGAACTTGCCGAGCACCACCTAAACTTGGATCCAATAGCGAGACCAATCAAACAACCTTTACGGCGTTTTTCAGAACCAAACCGCAAAGCTATGCTGTCAGAGATTGACCGATTGAGAGAAGTTGGTTTCATCAAGGAGCTACATACAGAGGCCACGTGGGTCGCAAACCCAGTGTTGGTCCCGAAGAAAAACACTAAAGTCCTTCGCATGTGTGTCGACTTTACGTGTCTCAACAAACATTGTCCGAAGGATCACTTTCCCCTCCCGAGGATCGATCAAATTATCGACTCCACGGCAGGATGTGAACGTCTTTCCTTCCTGGATGCTTACTCTGGTTACAACCAGATCAGATTGAAAGAAGAGGATGAGGTCAAAACAGCGTTCATTACACCTTATGGCGTGTTTTGCTATCGAACAATGCCTTTTGGTCTGAAAAACGCGGGAGCAACATACCAGAGGATGATGCAGAAGTGCTTAGCAACACAGATTGGGAAAAATGTACAAGTATACATCGACGACGTCGTCATCACATCAAAAAAGGGGGAAATGTTAATTGAGGACTTGAAGGAAACCTTCGACAACCTCGACAAATTTTGTCTCAAACTTAATCCGACGAAGTGTTCTTTCGGCGTCCCTGCAGGAGAACTTCTCGGGTTCCTAGTATCAGCAAGAGGGATCGAAGCTAATCCCGAAAAAATCCAAGCTATCGTAACAATGAGGAAGCCAACAAAGTTGAAAGAAATACAACGACTAACGGGGCGAGTCGCGAGCTTTAAGCGGATTCGTCGCCGGCTGGGAGAAAAGGCGTTACCATTCTACGCCCTCATTAAACAAGGAGACAAGTTCCAGTGGAACGAAGAAGCAGATAGAGCTTTCGAGGATCTTAAACGGGCAATCTCGACACCACCGATCTTGGTGGCGCCAAAAGAAAAGGAACCTCTCCTGCTATACATAGCGGCTACACCTCAGGTGGTCAGCACGACGCTAGTTGTCGAACGAGAAGAAGAAGGAAAACTCCATGGAGTGCAGAGGCCAGTATATTTCATTAGTGAAGTATTATCACCTTCAAAACAGAGGTACCCACAGTACCAAAAGCTAGCATATGGAGTATTCACAACCGCAAGAAAATTGCGGCACTATTTTCGGCGCATCCGATAATAGTGGTCAATGAGGCGCCTTTATCCAACATACTCAACAATCCAGAAGCTACGGGCCGTGTCTCCCTTTGGGGAATAGAACTTTCTCCTCGGGACATCACGTATGAAAAGAGAAAGGCAATAAAGTCGCAAATTTTACCGGACTTCATCGCGAGAATGGATGGAGTTGCAAAACACGAGGACCTCCGGATTTATCGAGAACCTGGACTATGAACTTCGACGGGTCCAAAAGGTTAGAAGGAGCTGGAGCAGGGGTGATACTCATATCACCTGAAGGCGACAAATTGAAATACGTCCTGCGGATGACGTTCCCAAACGCATCTAATAATGAGGCAGAATGTGAAGCCCTTATACATGGGATGAAGATGGCGAAATCCTGCGGCGCGACTCGACTAAAAATCTTTGGCGACTCACAATTGGTAGCACAGCAGGTTATGAACCAATGTGACGCAGTCAATGACAGCATGGTGGCATACAAGGAGGTGTACAACGAGCTTGAGAAGCTGTTCGATGGATGCGAAGTAAATCACATTAGTAGGCTGAGCAATGATGAAGCCGACGTTCTCGCAAATATCGGGTCACAGTGCCTCCCAATCCCGCCAGGGGTGTTTTGGGAAGAAATAGCTGAAAGATCTACAAAGACAAAGGCGCAGAAGAAGACGAAGGAGGAGAAAACTTCGGCGCCTCACAAAGAAATTCGAGATGAAGAAGAGGATCAGGAGCTGGTGATGATGGTAGAAATCCCATGGATGCAAGCATACATATCGTATATCCTACGGAAAGAAATACCCGACGACCCAATTGAAGCAAGACGAGTTATTCGACGATCCAAAGCCTTCACAGTGGTCAAAGGGGAGTTATACAAGCGCAGTATTTCAGGAGTGCTGCAAAGGTGTGTTACACCCAAAGAAGGAAGAATAATCTTAAAGGATGTACACGAGGGAATATGTGGTCACCACGCGAGCAGTCGAGCTATTGCAGCAAAGGCTTTTCGGGCTGGATTTTACTGGTTGACAGCAATCGAGGATGCAAAAGAGATAGTACGAACTTGCGACGCGTGCCAAAGATTCGCCGCAAAACCACACTCCCCGGCGGCAGAGCTGATGCCAATACCATTGTCTTGGCCCTTTGCCCAATGGGGACTTGATATGGTAGGCAAATTACACAAAGCTTCGCCGGGAGGATACGAGTACATGTTGGTTGCTCGTCGATAAATTTACCAAGTGGATAGAAGCAAAGCCGATAAATTCGCCGGACGCGGCGTCGGCCATAAAATTCGTGAAGAGCATCGTTTTTCGGTTTGGAGTACCTCACAGCATCGTCACAGACAACGGCAGTAACTTCACGTCCAAGGAGTTCAAGGCATACTGCGCAGAAGTAGGCATCAAACTGCACTTCGCGTCAGTTGGGCACCCGCAAACCAATGGCCAAGTCGAGAAAGTCAATGGCATCATCTGCAACGGCATTAAAAAGCGCCTGCTAGGACCGCTTGAAAAGGCTCGACACACCTGGCCAGAAGAACTGCCAAGTGTTTTGTGGAGTATTCGAACAACACCAAATACGGCAACACAAGAAACTCCGTTCTTTTAGTCCACGGAGCTGAGGCAGTACTACCGATCGAAATAGAGCATGACTCCCCAAGAGTCACAGAGTATGACGAAGAAACTTCAAGAAGAGCTTTGGGGGATGATATGGATGCACTCGATGAAGCTCGGGATGAAGTACTCTCACGAGTCACCAAATACCAGCAGGACTTGAAGAACTACCACAGTCGACGGTTGCGGCCAAGGTCTTTCCAAGTCGGGGATTTAGTCTTACGGCTCAATCAACAAAGTACTGAAAAGCTCGAATCACCGTGGCTGGGCCCTTACGTCGTTACGGAAGTAATCGAAGGAGGAGCATACAGGATCAAGGACAAGAAGACAGGGGTTCCCGAGAAAAACCCCTGGAACGTGGCGCAGCTCAGGCGTTTCTACGCCTAGGGCTGAAATATAGTCTTCCTTTGTAAAGATACAATGTACTGAAACGCCCGCGAGTTTTCAGACGCACTCTTTTTCTTTTTCGGGGCACCGAGTGGGGCCGGGAAAGGTTTTTAATGAGGCGGGCTCGCGGTGCTACAACATAATAAATATAGTGGAGATGCACATCTTTTCTTCGATACGCTCGGGGGCTTACACCTCGAAGTTACAATATAGAAGAATTTAACAGACACAGATATCTCGCCTTGGTACCAAATACCTCGCCAGTACAAACAAAGTTACAAGATAGCAATCAAAGACAAAATACTCGGGGGCTATTACCCGCAAATATAGTATAAAAACTTGGATGCTTTGGTTTAATACCTCGCATACACACAAGGACCTATCACCGAGACACTCGGGGGCTTGAAGGAAGAAAAATATACAACTTACAATATAAATACAGCAAAGATATAGTGCCTATCGATAAAATACAAACTCAGTTGTGACCCAACAAGTCGTCAATATTTACCCTGGTTTCTTCGGGAGCAGCACCCAAAAAATCAGCATAATGGCCGTCTAAAAAAAAAGTCGGCATCCATCCGAAGAAGGTCATCAGTTATTTCCTCATCTACTGGAGTGATCCGCGCATGGATTTTATCAACACCTCTTCGCCGTTGCCTCAGTTTTGTATGAACAGTCTCCACCACCTTTGACATATCAAGTTTGGGATGGTAGATTTGAAGCATAATAAGGGTTACCTTGGCGCCAGCTATCAGTTGAGCTTTTACAAAGCCATGGATTTTCTGCACATCCTTAAATTTCTCCATAAGTTCGAGGAGAGATTTTGGCTGAACATTCCGAGGAAACATGGCATTGAAAATCTTGGACAAAGTGCTTGGAACAAAACTCAAGAAATCCTCGAACTTGGCTCGAGCGGTCTTGGAATCTTACAATCTGTCGGGTACGTTCGGGCGTAGCCCGAGAAGAGGACACCATGATCAAGACCCAAGTTAATAAGAAAATTTGATCTTGTATCTACTCTTTGATCCTCGGCCTCGGCATCTAAAAAGGGACCTGCTTGGTGATAATACATCGGTTAAAGATAGATAACGATGCACGAGTAGAAAAAGGGAGAGAAGGATTAAGTCCAAGAAATATACCCACCATTGCGAGCTTGCCTCAATCATTAATTCAAGCGGGGAGTTTTCTCGAGAAGCGGCTTTCGCGGCTTCATCTAAGGCGGCTTCCTTAGCGGTTATGGCATCGCGAGCTTTGTTGAAGTGCCATTGTTTCTCTCTCGGATGATTTTCGAGATTGCTCCATTATCATAAGTGATTGTTTCTTCAGAGACTGGAGCTGTTTGCGAAGTTCTTCCAGATCTTCTGTTGAATGTTTATTCGACGAGGCTTCAAATTGCTCGACAACAACATGTTTCTTCAAACAGGACACATGAAAAGGATCGGAAGGAGGGGTCGCAGTATAGTTGTCAAAAATCAAGCGAAAAATAAAGAATCTCGACATCAATCATCAAGCAAAGATAGATTTCGATTAATTCTTCAAATATATACAAGGCTGTTACAAAAGAAGGACCCCTAGTGAACTACTGAAGTAGTTGTCGTCAAATCTAGAAAGGCAACAGCGCCAACAGAGAATTAAAACTAGAAGAAAAGGAAAGGTGGTCTACTTGACCTCCGGCTTCGACGAGCTAGGCGCAGAAGTTGGATCATATCCTAGATAGGCAAGGATCTTCTTCGAGTTAGGCTTGGCAGCCTTAATCAGCGCCTGCCACTTCTTCGTCTCCATCTCCTTTGTGCCGCCAACTTTTGCCCAGTCGACGTCTTGCTGACTGTCAGCAACCAAGGCAATTGTACCTTCAACTCCTACTTTTAACCCCTCTTGGCAAAGTTGGAGTCCAAGGTTATCTTGAGAACTGAAGCACTTGGCGAGAGCAACAAAAGTTCCAGGCACTTCTTTATTCTTGAAAAAATATGGAAAAAGCCGCGACAGCCCAATCTTTGCTTCAGTAAGGCCATGGCGAGCCTCATCACAGTGAATTTCTAGAAGAGAGAATGCATCAAGGAGTTGGTCACCTTCGGCACCCTCTAGCTCATATTCTTGACCGGTTCTCCACCGAGCAAAAGAAAAAAAAAGTTGGCCAAATGAAAAGAAAAAAAAAACACGACACAAGGAAACAGCAAGGATCTGAACACTTACTAATAAAACGTCGACATTGCGACTCTAGGCGAGAAAGGATCTCTTGTTTACGCGCAGATTGTTGAGTTATGTTTTCACTCAAAGAAGTTTCTGCGTCGTGAAGTCTTTTTCGGAGTTCTCCGACAATGGCGGCATCTTCCTTAGCCTTCTTGGCATCTTCTTCAGCTTTTTCGCGAGCCTTTTCGCTCTGCTCTAACCTAGCAGCAAGAGCGTCAGCGCGCTTGTTGGCCTCTGCAAGATCTCCTGGCAAGGTGAACGGCAATCAGATATCATGACAAGAAATAATGGTACACATGCCACAGAAGAGGAAAATAAAAGCAGTACCTTCCAGCTTTTTGGTATGGTCACGGTACCCGATGAATTGAGTACCAAGATGAATAAATTCCTTCATCAAAGGCTGAAGAGACGACCAAGGGAGAACGGAAGTCAATATAATCAGCATAAATTTGACAACACATAGCAAAAAATAAAGACGAGATGGAAGCATTAAAAGGCTTGGAACTTACATCATTCAATGAAGGTGTCGACGAACTACCAGGGAATTGGATAGTTTCCTTGGCTGGCTCGACCCTCGCTCTTTTTGGAGAAGAAGCTCGGGGGCTTTCAATTTGTGGTGGCTGCTCGATGTTTTGTTGAGGAGGCGAAGTTTCGTCCCCATCAGGTCGAGATTCAGAAACAATTAAAGTATGGGACTTTCTCGTTCGAGCAGTCGCATCAATAGGTGTATCTTCATCTTCCTCGCCACTACAAAAATAAAGCGCCAAGATAAGGAACATAGGAAAGCATTATCAAAAAATAAACAAGTACAGCGCATAAATACTTACGAGCTGATAAGAGCAGCCTCGAAAGGATCAAAGGTTTTCTTTCCAGCATCAAGCGCAGGGCCTTTGCCATGAGCAGCACCGGCTTCAGAGGTGCCGGAATCAACAACGTTCTCCCTTTTTCTCTTATTCTTCGGGGAAGCAGCTGGAAGAGAAGAGCGTGTCGATTCGGTGGCTTCAGTTTCAATCTCTTTTTCAGAGGATGCCGCAGATTTTCGAGAACCTGCGACATCACTCTCAAGGCGAGAAGTACCTTGGTTGTCGTCGGTGACAACGGCCCGTTCTTCGACATCTCCACCTTCAGGAAGGGGAGGAAGAGGTGATGAAGTGTCATGGTTCTGCACAACATAGAAGTGTTTCGACATGGATCCGTATCAGTAATAGCAGTTCAAAAACTAGCAGTACCAAAGAGGAAAAAGAAGGAGTCTGTAATTAAACATAGGACAAAGATATATCACCTGAGGAAGTGCGTTGGTGGCGCTGAATGGCGTCACACGGCAAGTCGAAGGAACGACGTCTTTCTTGTTCAACGACGAGATTTTTCGGACAAGTTTCTCTAAGTCCTTGACTGATAAATCTGTCGACAAGCGGTCTATATCCTCGGCGCCAGCATACATCCAAAGGGGATTTTTTCGGGCTTGCAGAGGCTGCACCCTGATCCTAAGGATGTACGCCGTGATTTGGACACCCGATAATTCTTGTCCTCTTGTGTTTTGGAGCTGATGGATGCGTGTCATCAAGGCCTCCGTCGCCGTTTTTTCTTCGTCGGTAACCTCTGCATCCCAGGAACGGCGGCGACAAATTTTCTCGGTACCATCAAAAGGAGGGATATTATCTTCGACAGAGCCATGATTCTCCTCATGAATGTACAACCATTTTTTGCGCCACCCTTGTACTGAGTCTGGGAACTTGACATCAAAGTACTCAACGTCGGGGCGGACGCAGATAACAACGCCACCGATGTTATAAGAAACATTGGCAGAGCCATTACGGCGACAGAAGAAAATGCGTTTCCAAAGAGTCCAGTTAGGCTGGACTCCCAGGAAAGCCTCGCAAAGTGTGACGAAGATGGAGATATGGAGGATGGAATTGGGAGTAAGGTGGTGAAGTTGCAGTCCATACATGAAAAGCAACCCCCGTAAGAAATTGTGGATGGGGGCAGAAAGACCGCGGATGAGATGGTCGACAAAACTAACCCGGTACTCCATTGGAGGGGTTGGATAACTTTCCTCACTGGGGAAGCGAAGCGCGTCCTGCTTCTTGCTAATCCCCAGTTTCTTCAGTAGATTGATGTCTTGTGAGGAGATTTTGGATCTCTCCCACTCTGTGTTCGCCAGATCTTCAGTCGCCATCTTCGATTCGGGCGTGCTGTGCCTGGTGAGTCTGCGCGGAGGCATCAACAATGGCGCCGGAGTAAGGTGCGAGTATGGTTGAGCTCAAGAGCTTTGCGGTGCAAGGGAGGATTTGTGACAGAGGAGAACAGAGGAGCGGCGCGAGCGAAAGGACTAAAGGAGAAAGACGACGCCCTTATATAGGGGTGCGATGAACCGTCATGCCGTTGGATTGACAAGTTACGCTACAGATGGTGTACACGTGGACAAGGGGTAAACGGTAAATTCATATAGATGAGAAAGTGCAGCAAGCTGCGATACGTGCGCCAGGAAAAGCGGAGGACGTGTGTCCCCCACTTGCACGACGTGTCAATATGATGCGAAGTTTGGGCCCGCAAGGCAGTGAGAGAGAACATCTCGCGATTTCCTAGAACAGTGGTCATGGTTATCGTCAGCAATGATGTCACTTCAGCAAGAAAAATTTCGACTCAGCATTTTCATAAAAAAGCGACAACACAAGATATTGAAGAGCTTTTGATCACATATAAGTTTTTGATCAAGGGATTTCTATTTTCGTGCCCTCAGGTCCTTAGTTGTACTCAGTTTTCCCCAGCTCCTTAGTTTTTCCTCAGTTTTCCCCAAGCCCTTGTTTGAAACCCGCAGAAGCAGCTCGGACGGCGGGATTCCCGTTTAGTTGACGTTCGTCACGTGTGGGGCCGCGTCTTGTGGGGCCGAGTCGTGTGGGCCCGCGTCGCGTGGGGCTGGTAGAAAGGGACCGCGTGGGACAGGACGAGAAGCGTTTGGTTGCACGTGAGCAGGAGCTGGGTTCTGTCTCTCTCGGCCCCAAATTGGCATTATTAAGTGCACCTTTTTCCCCTCTTTCTCTCTCGTCCTTTTCACCAAATTAGTATAAAATCTAGAGAAGCTTGCATTTCTGACTTTCTTCAATTATTTGTGCCTTTTGGCCCTCGTTGTTTGCCCAATATGGCAGCAAATCTAGTAGTCCCTCCGGTCCATATGTATGTAGTTAAATCTAGAAGCAAATCTCCGGGATAATGTACGATAAATTCACGAGTCATAGTAAATCAAGAAAACTAAGTACGGCCAACAAAATATAGTAGACTAGGGATAGATAATCCCTAGATAATATGGATAGATAATAGGCTGCATACACAACAGCCAACATAGTAACAGAGTTCTTCACGAGCACCATCATACTAACATAACAACAAGGGATCCCTAGCTAACAACAAAGGGATCCCAACAACAAACTAGGAGGCAGCGGCAGCAGCGAGCACACGTCCGGGACTCCGCCTACCCCATCCGGCTCTCCCTCCACTTGTTGCTCTTGCTCCCCTTGGGAGCCTTGGGCTTGAGCGGAGGCATGCGCCCGGCGGAGATCTCCACCCGCCGCAAGCTGCGGAGGTGCATGCCGAGCGCCCGTGCTTGGCGCGGAAGGAGTGGACGTTCACCGTCGTGCCGACCTTGGGGAAGGTGTTGCTGATGTTCTCGGCATGCGTGACGAGGCAGTTGAAGTCCGTGGCGCCGAGTCTCCTGGTGCGGAAGGGGCACCTGTACACCTCCTTGGCGAAGTAGGAGATGTACTGGCCGACCCGCAACCTCCGCAAGCACTCGGCGAGTCTTGACGTCCTCCTCCTCTTCGTCGCTGCCGACGTCGCTGCTAGACATCTGATCCATATCAAACAGAAACTAGTGAATGAGTTGCAACGATGACTAACGTACATGATAACAAAGTTAAGAAAAACAGAGTCAGCCTCAGTTAGAGTGGACATGATTATATATCTACGGGGAAGGTGTAAGCGAACTAAAGCTCATGCACAACAGATTTGTACACGGCAATGGTTCGCTGAACCCTCCCCGTAAAAATTTGTGCCCAACCATTCATCATAGGCAAAGAAACAGATTCTAGATCTGAACTAGATCTGAACTTGAACACATTCGAGATTATTTGCAAAATTAAACGGTTGATATCTTTTGATTAGTGCATAAAATAACTGATTGAGATCCCATGATTACTTGCATAAATTAACTGATTGAGATCCAATATTACTTGCATAAATTAACCGAACAGCCGAACCCCAAATCTTAAACGAAATCAAGAAGTGATCAAAACAAAATGGAATAAAATCGGCGCAAATATTAGCCCAATACTCATCCATCTACAGATCCATCTACACCAACAAAATAGGGTTCAAAAGGGAATGGGGAACAAAAAGGAAGCAAACCGTAGTTACCTCGTTCCATGGGTCCTCCGAGGGAGGTGTCGTAGGGGTTCGGGGGCGGGACGTACGGCACGGGGTCGTAGGGGTCCCATCCCGCCGGGAACTGACTGCCACCGGCGGCAGCAGCCTCCGATGCACCGGCGACGGCGGCGGCGGCGGCGTCGTCCGTCGAGGGGACGGGGCCGAAGATGGAGGCGTCGCGCTTCGAGCCAACCTCGGCGATGGGATTGGCATTCTCCTTGTCCATCTCTCCGGCGGAGGAAGAGGAAGAGGGAGAGGGAGAGGGTTTTTGCTTTGGAGAAGATGATGGGACGTGAGAGAGTTGGCGATGCGTGAGCGAGTGAGAGTGACAGAGACAGTGCGAGGAGGCGTCTATAAAGGCGAGGGGTGGTTAATGCAACCCGCGTCCTACGCGTGCACGAGTGCACGTCCGCACGTCTTGGACTTACGCAACGCGACACGCGTCCACGATTGCACGTCTCGACTTCTCCACCGCGACCCGCGTCTACGCGTCAACAATTGCACGTGTCCTCGAGTCTAACCCCGGAAATTTAGATATACTCAGGTATACCCTCGAGTCTTATACTAGCATTTTTTGTGTGCTCAATTTTCCCCTCGAGTGCTAATATCGGCTAGTGCAATATACTCAGTTTTACCCTCAAGTGGCTGGTCAACAGAGAGTCAACAAATGGGATTAACTAGTTAAATGAGTCATTTAATGTGCAAAAAATCCTAAAAAGAGTGGCACTTACTCATGGAGTCTTTACCACAAATTGACACTTCTCAAATCATAGATAAATCAAGTTTTACCACAAATTGCCACTTCTCAAATCACCTAGTAGCTATGAAGGTGCATGGTTTTCCACAATAAGCCCTTCCCAAAACAGCTTCCCCCAAATCATACTTTGTCTAAATGAGGCCACAATTCTCACATCGATGTATATTGGTATTGCAAATAGTTTGAGGTAGGCCAAGATGGGTTTCATTGTACAAAACACGCATTTTCCATTTTTTAAATCTCATATTTGAATCCCTTAGTCTATTTACTACTCGGGTGCCCTTGGTTTCTTGATAGTACTCGGTTTTGCCCTCTCTCTTCACAAATTCTCGCAGACGTGCATCATCGCTCCGATTGGTCTAGCCCATGTCACGCGGATCGTGCCCACCGACCGTTGATCGTATGATATAGGGAACGGGCGGGATAACCCCTCTCTCTCTGTTGGCGGTTAATTAGCTTCCACCCTCTAAGTATCTCTGAAGGGCGGTTTTCTGTATTATTTTTCACGCGCTAAAAATTATAAACTGTTTTAGGCGTTATTTTTCACGCAAAAAATGATAAACCATCACCGATTTGTTGTTACCATTACTTTTCACGCAAAAAAATGATAAACCATCACCGATTTGTTGTTGCCATTACTTTTCACGCAAAAATATGATAAACCATCACCGATTTGTTGTTGCCATTACTTTTCACGCAAAAAATGATAAACCATCAACAATTTGTTGTAGCCATTACTTTTCACGCAAAAAATGATAAACCATCAACAATTTGTTGTAGCCATTACTTTTCACGCAAAAAATGATAAACCATCAACAATTTGTTGTAGCCATTACTTTTCACGTGAAAAAACCTAATTTGTTACAAAAGCTGGTTTCGGTGAGACCTAACCAAGTTTGGCATACATGATGGCGATGGCGGAGCCACGTTGAGACCTGTGTGGTCATTTGACCACACAGCTTTGTGCCAAGTTCTTTGTATTTTCGTATTAATCTTGTAAAAAATATTTAAAATAATTAAAAAGTACATATATTTGACATCACAGATTCCAAATGACAACACATGCTTTAAGTTCTGTCTCCGCCAACTGCATGATGGCATACCTATAACAACAAGGAATATCTAAAAGGGAAAGTTTCAGAAAATTTAGGGTGAAAATGATGCCATACATGATGTTGTTTTTCGAGGTTTTGACCTGAAAATCAATTGGGTATTGTAAAGGGAAATAAAAAGTTCGAAAAATGTAAAAACGAAACAATCTATCTATCTATGTATAGAAGATCAGCTGTATGAAATTTGAGGTTATTTAGAGAAGGTAGAAAAAATCACCTTGTTAGAAAAGCTGGTTTCAGCGAGACGAAACGGCATGCGCTTAAGCAAAGTGATTTTTCGAACATCTCCAAATGACCCCAAATTTTCCATACATGATTCCATACGTGTAACAACAAGGAACCCTATCTGAAAAGTGTCAAAAAAGTTTGCCCAACCGTATAGCTCTATCAAAAAGAACCTCACCATGGCGCTAGTATAATTTTGGGATAGTTACAAACTTTCGTTACCTAACCTTCAACATGAAACTTGTTTCAAATTCATTTTGGCCTACAAGAAACAAATCCCAACTTGATTCGAGCACCACAGCCTCCAAACGATGCCGATGCCGATATCGGCATGGTCGAAATGGCTATGCTCGCCGCCATCTGCTAGGTCAACGTCGGGATGCACCCTCAATCCCGTCCCCTCATTCGATCACCGACACACCGGAGATACCGCCGAGGCCAATGCCGAACGTACATGCCGATGCCAATGCCGATCATGCATGCACGCCGGCTGTGGGCACGGCCACGCCGACCCGCTATGCTGGACGCCACGGACCGCCGCGAGGTCTTTCCCTTCGCCACCACACTCTCCTAGCACCCACCTATACACGCCGGAAAGGAGAGACACTAGTTTTCTCTACATTGCTCGCGTTCGTGTCCGACACGGTCGGTCAAAGTTTTGAGGTGGTCGTCGATGTCGTCGACCATTTCTTCTCTTCTTTGCATGGTTAAACGCGTCTAGTTCATATCTATCTAATGCGTCCGGTCTCGCCTCATGCAGTTCTTTGTGGACGTCGATCTCATCTCGGCACCCCGCATGCCACCTCCTCCGTGCCATCGCTGTAGAGCTCCGTTTAAAAATCTAATCCTACCCGTGTATTGCCCCTTGTATCGGCGTCATGGCCCCACTTGTCATTTGATATACCGAAGCCCCACTCGTTCGCGTTTTGGTCGGGGATACGGCGATGCTTACGGTCAAACAAAGATGGATGGTCCGACGTGTCTTTGCGGGCTCTACGTGGCCCCACTAGTCAGAAGATAACGGTCAACCGTCGGGCAACCGGCCGTTACATCACGTGTGATGGTTTAAGACAAACGCTTGGGTAAAACTGAGGAAAAACTAAGGAGCTGGGGAAAACTGATCACAGTTAAGGACCCGAGGGCACGAAAATAGAAATCCCTTTGATCAAATGTTCGGGGGCTGTTCTGGAAAAATGAAAAATTCGAGAAAGACAAAATAGAAATGGTAAGAGCCTATGATCAAATACAAATATTTGCTCATAGCCTCGGGGGCTACTCCCATCGGGAGCGCTGTTCGCGCACCCGAGAGATTTGGAAGTTTCGGGAGAGAAAAAATATAGCGGCATAAGGCGTGGAGCCTACACCCAAGCACAAGTCCTTGGCTGTAGCCTCGGGGGCTACTCCCATCGGGAACGCTGTTCGCGTGCCCGATGAAATTATAAAAAAAGAGAGAGAAAGATAGAAGAACAAGAGAGTATATTTCGAGTTATAAGTAACTCTACATATACTCCCATCGGGAGAGCAATATAAGTCATCTGTTGACTCAATAAAATGTGCCATTCCAACAGCCGATTAAGCACTCGATAATATATTCTCAGAACGCCAAAGTTGCGAACAATTTCTAAATGCCGCAAAACTTTGCGAAGGTAAGACCCCAGATCCGTTCTGAGTGGCGTGGCGCCGTCTCTGACGTCGGTTTGCTACTTTTATCCGTATCAACAGATACGAAGAAAAATCCTAACGGACGCGTTAGGTACCCGATAAATATAATTGGGACTCGACAGAATGGTAAGACCTTAAGCGGCACATGTCGAAGTTTACACCAGTATCCCGAGATCATGTCCGGGGACGTGATCTTCAAGTAGGTTTTTGTGGATTGCCACTAGAGCAGTTAACTAGTACCTGATCCGTCAGATGAAGTAGCCCCAATTACCATTAACCCTGTACAATATAGAAATTCATATGAAGAAATATAGAGAAGTTTAAAGCTGTCGAATAAATATAAAGGTGGAGATTTTCCCTGACTCTGCGATTCAAGCAAAATCTCGGGGGCTACTGACATAGGCATAAGAAGATACGGAAGCCCAAGATATTATTAAGGAAAGCTAGAGTTGTAATAGGAGTCACCGTTTGTAATCTTGCGGGATGGGTTGGAAACCCTCCCGGACTCTGTAAACGTGTGTATTACGAATCCCTCGGCTCCGCCTCCTATATAAGGGGGGTCGAGGGACAAAGAGAGGATCGAATTCTCTGTCAACACAACCCTAGTTTTATATTCGTCGAGTACTTTTCGGCTGAAACCTTCGAGATCTACTTGCCCTCTACATCTAACTAAACCCTAGTCTACAATCCGTAGGCATTGACAAGTTAATTCCTTGTCACATGGTCACTCAAGTTTGCAAGGTTGATCAAATAAAGGCCAAACTAGAGTGATTTCCCATAACAACATAAAGATGGCAAATAAAGCCCGATGAAATCCAAATAACACCAACTCTTCACAAAGAAGAGGTCGGTGGCCTAGGTCACCATGTATGAGTGTTATGGTAGGGCATCACGAAGATATATCTTGGGTCCAAAACCAATACTCGTCACTGAAGCTCACATATCAACACATGATATAAAGAGAATGATTTCTTACTATTTCCATTATGGGGGAAGGATGGATCAATAATTTAAACCGCACTCCCCCTAAACCAAACAAAGTTTTGATAAGAAGGTGTGTTTGCGAGATGGTCAAGCTATACTCCTCGAATCAATGATATTTAGCTCATTCCTCATATAGCAAAACCTTGCTTCATCAAGAGGCTTCGTGAATATATCAGCGAGTTGGTCTTTGGTTGGAACATAGCATAGCTCAATATCACCACATGCAACAAGATCCCTAATGAAATGATTCCGGATCTCAATATGCTTCGTTCTTGAATGTT
This sequence comes from Lolium rigidum, assembly GCF_022539505.1. Classification (NCBI taxonomy): domain Eukaryota; kingdom Viridiplantae; phylum Streptophyta; class Magnoliopsida; order Poales; family Poaceae; genus Lolium; species Lolium rigidum. The sequence goes on from NC_061514.1 coordinate 147,257,494, forward strand.
GCACCGGATTATAGGCAATCTTGATGGCACTTTCATTGTCACATAAAAGAGGCACTTTGTCACAAGTGACACCGTATTCCCTTAAAGTTTGCCTCATCCATAACAATTGAGTGCATCCACTTGCGGCGGCAACATATTCGGCTTCGGCGGTGGGGAGAGAAATACAATTTTGCTTCTTAGAAGACTGACATACCAAGGACTACCAAGAAATTGGCAAGCCCTGGAAGTTGATTTCCTATCATCCTTATCCCCCGCCCAATCCGCATCCATGTATCCATTCAGAGAGAAACTTGAGCCTTTAGGATACCAAAACCATATCTTGGGGTATCAACTAAATATCGAAAGATTCTTGAGAGAAATCATGTGGCTCTCTTTAGGAGAAGCTTGATACCTTGCACACACACCAACACCCAATACTATGTCTGGTCTAGATGCACAAAGGTAAAGCAAGGATCCAATCATGGAGCGATATACCTTTTGATCCACCTCTTTACCATTGGGATCTAGTGCAAGATGACATTTGGTAACCATTGGAGTGGCTACACCCTTCATGTCCTTCATCTTGAACCTTTTGAGCATGTCTTGGAGATATTTTGCTTGATTGATGAAAGTCCCTTCTCTCAATTGCTTGATCTCAAAACCAAGAAAGAACCTCATCTCTCACATCATAGACATCTCAAACCTTTTTGAGAATTCATCATTGAAAGCTTTGTTAGTAGAACCAAAGATAATATCATCAACATATAATTGGCAAACGAAAAGCTCCCCATTGACCCTCTTAGTAAAAAGAGTGGGATCGATTAGCCCAACATAAAACCCACGGTCTAACAATAGTTCTTTAAGGTGCTCGTACCAAGCTCTAGGAACTTGTTTGAGACCATAAAGAGCTTTATCAAGCTTATAGACATGGTTAGGAAAGTCAATATCCTCAAACACTGGGTGTTTCTTAACATAAACCTGTTCATGCAAAGGACCATTGAGAAATGCACTTTTCACATCCATTTGTTGCAACTTAAAATTATGATGTTATGCATATGCAAGAAGGATACGGATGGACTCAAGGCGAGCAGGGGAGCATAAGTTTCACCAAAGTCAATTCCTGCAATTTGGAAGAAAGCTTGAGCTACCAATCTTGCCTTATTCCTCACAATAATTCCATGCTCATCTTGCTTGTTCTTGAATACCCATTTAGTGCCTATAACATTGCGACACTCATTTGGCTTCTCTACTAAAGTCCACACTTTTGCGCTCGAAGTTGTTGAGTTCATCGTGCATAGCATCCAACTAATCCGGATCTTCAAGAGCTTCAAATACTTTATTTGGTTCCACTAAGGAAATATAAGCATGATGATTGCTAAAGTTAGCCAATTGCCTTCTTGTGGAAACTCTTCCTCTTACATCACTTAGAACCTTCTCATGAGTGTGTTCAAGAATTTCCAAAATCCTATCTCTCCTGGCAAGACGACGGGCCTCGATCTCTTCCTTGGTTCTTCTAGTCCTTGGAGGGATCACTTGATAAACTTGAGCGTTTGGGTCCCCGTCTTGACCATCAACTTGAGATTCCTCAATTTTTGAGTATGCTCAACATCATGTGCTTGATCTTGGACATCATTCGGTGAGTAGAAAATATTATATGGATACTTATCGGAGCCATCATAAATCCTTGGTTGATCTTGTCCTTGATCTTGCACACTAGAGGGAGGGTCTTGTTCTTGTTCTTGGGTTGGTGCATCATTAGCTTCAAGAGTTGGAGCTTGCTGGTGTTGTGAGGATGAGGGCTCCACAATAATAGAGCATAGTCCTCCCCGAGACGCCATAATGTGTCCCTCAATGGGGCGGAAGAATCCCACACCCATTCTTACTATGGCATCTTGAGGTATTTCATCACCTGCACAAACATCAACTTGCCCCACTTGCGAGCCATCATTTTCCTTGAACTTCACACAACAATATTCGATGATAAGCCCGGAGGCTTTGTCAAAGACTCTATAAGTGTGAGATTCGGCACCGTAACCAACAAATATACCATACAAAGTTTTAGGAGAAAATTTAGATAAACGAACTCCTTTGATTTTATAGAAACACTTACACCCGAACACCTTGAAGTAGGAGATGTTAGGCTTGTTCCTGGTGAGTATTTCATATGGAGTCTTGTTCGAGCCCTTACGAAGATAGAGCCGGTTTGAAGAATGACATGCGGTGGAGATGGCTTCGGCCCAAAAGTTGTAGCGGAATTTGTACTCCGCCATCATAGACCTTGCCATATCCATAAGAGTCCGGTTTTTCCTCTCCGCAACACCATTTTGTTGAGGGGTGTATGCAGCGGAATATTGATGTCTTATCCCCTCATCACTAAGAAAATCATTGAGTGTGTAGTTCTTGAACTCCAAACCGTTGTCACTTCTATTGCCAATATAGTGAGGTTGTGTTGACGTTGCACCTCGGTGGCAAAGTCGATGAAGATTTATTGAGTCTCATCTTTCCTCTTGAGGAAATAAACCCAAGTATATCTTGAATAGTCATCAACAATCACCAAGCAATGTTTCTTCGCACCAAGAGTTGCATCAGTGGTAGGACCAAAGATATCCACATGAAGGAGCTCCAAGATCCTCTTGAAAGAGATAATATTCTTGCTTGGATGCGGAGAGTCATGCATTTTTCTTTCAACACAAGCCCTACAAACACGAACTTTGGCAAAAGAAACATTGTCCATTAGTCCCACAATATGGTTCCCTTTTGAAGAATTTGCAAAGTTCTCATGTTTACATGGGCCAAGCGGCGATGCCAAAACCAATCCATGTCCGCCTTTCCTAATAGGCACATCACACTCGAAGTGGTGGCCCCCGAGAAGTCCACCACATACAAGTTATTTTCACGATACCCAACGAATGTGACTTTTAGAGTCTTGCTCCACAAGAGGACCACAATATCATTATCAATAAAGACGGCGAAACCCATCTTTCCAAGGGCTAAAATGGATAACAAATTATAACCAAGGATTTTGACAAGCATGACATCCACAAGAGTAATGTTGTGTGCAACCACAACCTTGCCAAAACCCAATACCTCGGATGTTGAATTATCACCGAAGGAGACGGTGATATCATGAATGTTAGGCCTCAACTCCTTGATGAGATCCTTTCCACCGGTCACATGACTTGTGCATCCACTATCAAGCACCCATTTTGAACCTCCGGCGGCATAGTCCTACATGAGATCAATTCTTGGATTTAGGTACCCATTTTTCAATGGGTCCTCTTTTTTTAGCAACAAGGGTCTTTGGGACCCAATAGACCTGGCAATATAACCATCATAACGGCCAACATATTTTGCATAAACATCACCATAATAATCTTTAAATAAAACATAGTGAGGGTTAGCAATTCCCGCATGATCATCATTAATGGCTTTGCCCTTTGGGGCATCACCACTAATGACAACCTTCTTCTTTTCTTGTGCGGGCTTGGCCTTGTTCTTGTTTGCCTTATTTGCCTTGACATTGTAGCCAAGGCCCTCCTTCCCATTTTTTGACCTTTGCTTACTCAAGAGGTCATCCAAAGATAGCTTATTTTGGGAAGAGGAGGCCTTAGCAAGTTCATCCTTCAACCTAGCATTTTCCTCAACAATATTTGCATGATCACAAGTAGAGGTAGAAGAGCTAGGCACATCATATTTAGCAAGCCTGATTTAAAGTTGCTCATTTGACTTGGAGAGGAGAGAGTGTTCACTCTTCAAGGCTTTGTGAGACTTGTCTAGATCATCTAGATCCTTCACAAGTTTCTCATGATCAACACCAAATTTGGCTTTTTTCCTTTTAAAGCATTTTTTACCTTAGCCCTAGCAAGATCTCATTATTTGATGAGTTTGGCAATTTCATCTTGAGGCTCTACAAGAATTTCTAGTTTCTCTTCAAGAGAAGCTATAGTTTCTTGTTCTTCCTCAAGAGCATTTTTAAAGAGGCAATTTCAAGAGAATCCTCTATTTCTATTTAACATTTTTTGATCAAGGATATCTTCTAGTTGTGCTAGACGAGACATGAGAGCCCCAACATGCATTTTGTTGTCACCTTTCAAGTTAAAGATGAACTCATCAAACTCAAGCATTTCTTGTTTAACTTTTATGCTAGCATGATCAACCCCTAGAGTATTTGGCATGTTAGGCATGGAGGGGTTAGGGGATGATACCTCGGAAGATTTAACCATGAAGCAATTTTCTTCCTTCATGTGAATATCCTCATTGGGGGATTTGATGAAGGGGTGGTGGAGATGGACGAAAGAGAAACCAACCCATTGGATGTTTTATCTTCTTCTTCATCATCATCCTCCTCAGAAGTATATTCTTCTTGAGTTGAGAGCACAATAGATGTATCCAAGGAAGATCTTGCCATGAAGCAATGTGCATTCTTGATGTGAGGGTTCTCATTGGGGGATTCAAAGAGGGGTGAAGATGGAGTAGTGGTAGTGGCAATAGCCGCCAATTCCTTTGAGGTTTCTTCATCACTACCACTATTGTTGTCCTCAGAAGAATACTCCTCTTTAGTGAGTAGCACAATCCTTGATGGCCTCTTGTTCTTCTTATTCTTGATGAAGAGTTTCTTATTGGGAGCCTTTGAATCTTTGCTCTTGTCCTTAGGAATGAGCCTTCCACCACGAGTTTCTTTATTCTCATATGGGCATTCGGCGATGAAGTGGAACTTGTCACCACAACTGAAGCAAGATCTTGCTCTTGGGCCCGAGCTCTTGAACCCGCATGGTTTGTTCCTCTTGATGTTTTCTTCTTTTGCTTTGGATGGATCAACCCAAAAGGTTCTTGCATGGAATGCCATATGGTCATGGTAATGGTATTCCAAATCCTCCGGATAGGACATGATCTAAGAGGCTCTATATGGTTCTTGAGTGTCCACCTCTTCCACTGTATTGACATTCAAATCAAGATTTGCACCTGTTGCCATCCCCATTGCACGATTCCGAGAATCTTAAGAATTTTGTTCGGCCACCTTGAGAGCTTGCATCTTGTGCACCACTTGATAGGAGGTTAGCTTAGGATAGCTTTCCTTTCCAAGGAGACTCGTGACATCAATGGGTTCATAAGGAATCATGCAATCAATATACTTGTCCTTGATCCACAAGTCATCAATATGTTGGGCACCCACATTACGGAAGGCATCGGAAATGGATATGATCCTTCTATACATCTCGTGATGATCTTCATCTGGCAACCTCATGAACCCTTCGGCTTGGTTCCGAAGAGCACTATACTTGTTTCTCTTCATGCTTTCACTTCCCACAAAGATTTCAGACAATCATCCATCACAAGCTTCCTTGGCGGTGGTGAAGTTCCGAATATAAGCCAAATCCTTTGACCCCACAGCTTGATGAATCATGTTCAAGGCGACAGAGTTGAGTTGGTGATCAACCTTTTCTCTTCTATTCAATTTGTCGGGGTTGAAAGGCTTGTACCCTTCAAGAATGATTCTCCAAAGCTCATTGGAGGCACTGCACACATGAGAGAGAAACTCAAATTACCACCTATTAAAATCCTCAACATCAAACTTAGGTGGATCACCCCTATTATTTATATGAGGGTGGGGAACGACGGATCGGGAGAGCGCCAAGGAATGACATTGTAGCTCTCACCTAAACCCGCATTAGGAGTAGCTATAAATGGGACTTGGTTCCTGTTTAACCAATGGTTAGGTTAACCTAACCTAAAATAGACTCCAATGGGCCAAACGGTTAACTCCCAAACCCATTTAGGTCCTTTATGTTCGTTCCGAATAATCCAAAGTTTAACCCTCACCTCCACACATACACCTCCCGACGCCAAGCGCCGCTGCCTCCCGAGCGCCGCCTTCGCTAGTCGCCACCGACGAGCTGCCCACCCTCCTGCCTCCCGGACACTGCCGTCACCATCTGCCCTCCCTTACATATCCTCCACATCTCCCGAGTCCCAGGGGGAAGCCACCATGCCTGGAACCTGTGCCGCCGGTTGGTGAAACAACAGCTCATCCTTGTCCGCCTATGGGACCACGTTGTTGGCTGGGATTAAGTAGGGTAGCCTCCCCTCCATCGAATCGGGCCAACATCAACGCCTCCACGACTCCAGCTTGCAAGATCTGATTTGCATCCAGCTGCGGCTCCACTCTCAAGATTCATCTCTTCGATGCAGCAAACAACGAGCTATACTAGATAGCTGAACGGTTTCTGAATGAATACTGAATTACTGGGCAGCTTCAGTTCCGAAGGTCAATTGTGGTTTCTAACGAAATTTAAAAATCGCAGATCCTGTCATGTGCATGTACGATTGTTGACGTGGAATCTGTTATTCTAAAAATACTTGGAACTTGTCTGTCATTTTGAATATGCTTGTGAATTGTTAGTTTTTTTAGCAATGGTCATGTTGATTTCCGAGCTGACAAATCAAGCTTTGCAAAAGCTTTGCAAATTGCCATCGTTACATAAAATAAAAATGGTTAGAACCTAAATAACCAATTGTTAACCATTTAAACTGTATTAACCTAATGGTTAACCTTATTAATCTTTTAAACAAAACGGTTAAATAGGTTCAAATCCGAAAAATAAATGGTTCACCAAGTCCCATCTTGAGGAGTAGCATTAGGAGTTTCAATTTTTTCTAAGTTTTCACCATCCAAGGGCTCCGTAGAAGAGGATGAGCCCGAAGCATCTCCCTCTACTAAAGAGTCCTTGTCCTTTTCCTCTGTAACGGGAATGATAGGAGGGACCGGTTTTAGAAACTCCGAAAAATATTTCTTCATATTTTCCATATTAGCTTTCATGGAGGATCTCAATGATGTTTCCATAGACTTGAGATCTTCCATGGAAGCCGAATTTGCGGCCCCTTCCGGATTTTCATCGTCCGGCATACTCTTAGGCGGTTAAGCCCAAAATAAGAGCCGAGGCTCGATACCAATTGAAAGGATCGTATGCCGCACCTAGAGGGGGGTGATTAGGTGCTACCCAATTTTTAGTTCTTTTTCAATTTAGGTTTTACACAAAGGTAAATTATCTAGATATGCAACTATGTGAATTTCCATAAATAAAAAGGTATACAACTAAGCAAGATATAGCTAGACAAGATATAATAGTACAATCAAGGATAGAGGTAACCGGGAGTGGAGCACGCAGAGACACATGGATGATTCCCATAGTTCCTTCCTTTTGAGGGGAAGTACGTCCACGTTTGGAGGGGTGTGGTCGCCACAAAGGCCTAACCAACGCCACGAAGGCCTCACCCAGTTCTCCGGTGAGCAACGCCACAAAGGCCTAGCTCACTTGTTGTTGCGGTCAGAAACCCACCGGCGAGCAGCGACGGGCAACACAGTAGAGCCGGGAGGCTCCCAGGACTGCGGCTGGCCCTGGTCCCTCCGAGCGACGGCCCGCGAGACTCGGCACGCACGTCCGATGCTCGGTGCAAGGGCGTGCCACCTGACCTATACCTGGTCGGGAAGGTGATGGATGTGCCTCGCTTAGTTTCCCGCATGGCATACACGTAAACATTAAATACGAGCCTCGATCGGCTCTCGGGTTGTCCCGTGAATCGGCTCAAAGAGCCGATCCACCCATGATCCGTACGAGGTGTACGAATATATGGTGGTCCTGCTTGATCAATATAAAGCTAAAACGACCTACTATGATTTAGGGTTTTCACCACATAATCGGAACATCCTACGCGTGATTGAGCCTGGCGGCCACGCACGGTGATCGTAAACCGACCCTAGACAAGGCCTAAAAACCAACATGAAGTTGATCCCGGAACATCATGTCTAGGGCTAGCAAACTACACCCTACGCGCCACCTGGATCCTTCAACCCGTTTGTAAGGCCTAACTATGCGGATATTAAACTAATCCTTGAAGAACAAGGAGCAATCATAACGGATCGGATCTACTAAATAATGATCAAGCGGGGTGCCGCCCTTACACCTAAGATAGGTGTAAGGGCGGCTAGACGTCTAGGGGTTGCACGGACGAAAGCATTATGATACGATGAAGCAATGCTAACCCTAAAACATCTATGATAACTACGTTGCTCGCCATCAACAAGGCTTCAGCACGAGCAACGCATGAACAGCGAATAAACGTGTATCGCCTAGATCGCAAGATGCGATCTAGGCAGCATGATGCTTACCCGGAAGAAAACCCTCGAGACAAGGGAGTTGGCGATGCGCCTAGATTGGTTTGTGGTGAACGTGATTGTTGTTTATTTCATAAACCCTAGATACATATTTATAGTCCGTAGACTTTCTAATGTGGGAATAATCCCAACCGGGCACGAGCCAAACTCTATCTAACCGACACTTATCCTACTATATTACAGATACACGGGCAAACTAGCCCAAACTTTGCATATAAGGCCGATTCATGTATTTCTTCCATGTATATTCTTCAAGCCCATCTTTAATCGCGGCCCACCTCTGATCCGGTGAAATTCTGGTGATAACACATGCCCCCTCGGTTTTGGAAATGACAATTCCAAAATCACTCGCTTTTTCTTCGTCGGGTCATGTCGTGGCGGAGCAGTAACCGTCGCAAGTATCCTTCATCATGATGCCTTGCCCTCACAACTTCTCTGCAAGATTTGATAGCTTTAACATCACTTCCTCGGAAACCGTAATGGCATTAAATCTCCACTATACCCCCTTTATTTAACTGTGCCGAACGGTTCGCCACTTCATCCCCTTGCTCTGTACCGGCCATCGGCACCTAAAAAACCCTCTTTCCCTGTAGCAATGTCTTCCTCTTCCTCCATCTCCTCAGGCCTCTCTTTCCAATCTTCCTCCTCGAGCGAGCAGGAGTGGAACTTTGACCACGTGCCAGATGGCCCACCCGAAGCACTCGTCGGGTCAGATGGTGACTTACCTCTGACCGATGGGGAGGACGACCTCGAGTTCCTCATCGAAGGGGAGCTGAAGAGCGAGAGCAAAGACGACCTCCACTCCTGGGCGAACTCCACCTCCTCCGACGAGGAGGAGGAAGAAGAAGAAGAAGTAGAGGAAGAAGAGGAAGAGGAGGAGGATGATTCCTCCTCCTCCGCTGGGTATCCGCCGGCGAAGCGCTTCCGCGCTTGGGCGGACAGCGAGGACGACGATGATGACGAGGAAGAAGAGGCTCCGGCGAGGGCTGGGGCAGCAGCGACGAGGAACTCTCCGGAAGCAGCGCCGACGGCAGCTACGATGCCGACGACGAGGCCAGCGAGGATTAGTAATGTAGGACTAGTAGTTCCTGAGCAATCGGCTCTTCTTTTGTTCTTCCTTTCTTGAGCAATCGGCTCTTCATTGTAAAAAACCCCTCTTATTAATGAAGAAGAAATTTCTCAGCTGATTCTGTCCTTTTACCAATTTTGCCGATTGCTAAAATAAGTCAACAAATTAAGAGCCGATGGCAGCGCATCGGACCTTGCCATGAAACGCGAGCAAAGCCAACTCTATTGTCTATCCAAATGGTAAATCTGCGACTTGTCCGAAAGAGCAAAACTCAGATCCCCACATCGCCGCTTGAACAGATCCAACCCACGGCCATATGAACCTCAGATGTCAATCGCGCAGGTTCGCAACTGCAATGGATCCATGGGCAACATCATCCAATGCCCACGCTATGGTTTCCGGCCTGAAGGTGATCCTTAACTGCTCCTTATCGTCCGAACATAGCGCCTTGCTCTATCTTTTCGCAGCAACGAAACGGCCCCGACCTCGTAGATGATGACGGCTTCCCTTTCGGGCTCCTTTCAGCGGCTCTAGTAGTCTTCTTCTGCAACAACTCACCGCTCTCGAAGAAGGTTATGATGTAGGGTCAGCCGATGACACTCCAATCGGCTTCCAAAAACAGAGTGTCTACCAAATCAGCTGCCCCCCGAGCCTCAGTTAAGGCGAGAACAGTGGTGAGGACACACAGTTCAGTCCAAGGGCCTCGAACTCAGGCAATTGAGACAGCCACCATGCAGAGGTCCTAGCCATTCCTACGAGTGTAGCTGAGAAGGTGGCCAACTTAGCCAAGCCGACGGTAGATACACCGGAGCCGATCACCTTTTCTTCCATTGAAAGCCGATATTGCAGACGAGACACCAACGGCCTAATGAGCAAAGGGTTGGAGGTTGGTCTTGAGGCTGAACTGAAGACCGACTTGGTCGAAATCCGCGTCTTGAACACGCAGCTGGTAGATCTTGTGTAATTTGTACTAGAGTCGATGGCTGTGCATCGGCTTTGTTCCTTAGTTCTAAAGTCGATGTCTGTGCATCGCTCGTACATCGTGAGAATTTTTTTTATCGGCCGATTTTTCTATCGGCCCCCAATATTTCACCGCACATGTATCGCACATGTTCATCCGATTAGGTGCCCCCGAGCCGAATCTGCCGAGTAGCTCGCGGATATCGGCTCTGTAGTTAGCCAAGGCACTGTATTTGAACGTCGGCTCCGTTAGGACCAATGTTGACTTTTTCCAGCTCATCAGCCGACGTAAAACCGCTGCCTATTAGATCGACGTTGAACACAGGCAGAACGTATGGTGAGGATAATTTTGGCCGATTGCTGGAATCGGCCTCCATGTTTATTGAATCGCTCAATGAAGGTTTTGCAATGTTCCTCCATAGATCTTTGGGGCCGATCCCAAGGATCGGCCTCGCCACGTTTGTCCATAGGTTTGTTCTTGCTATACGGTCAGGCCGGTGGATAAGACCAGCCTAACCCCGTTCTTCGTCACGTCGATGCGCTCGCAGTCGTCCAAATTGATGCCTGAGAGTGGCTCTTGGCCTGTTGTCTCCCAAACGTTCATGCCAACCGTTGAAATCTCGGCTGAGTCATCTGCATGGACGACCTCTACTTCATCTCCATCCCTCTGTATTAAGCATTGGTGCATCGTGGATGTCATGCAACAGTTGGCGTGGATCCAATCTTGTCCTAGCAGGACAGCATAGGTTCTCTTGCTATCGACAATAAAGAACGTCGTAGGGATGGTTTTCCTTCCTACGGTCAGATCCACGTTCAGAACACCTTGTGCGTCAGATGCTTGGCCGTTGAAATCGCTCAGTGTCACGTTGGTCTTGATCAGATCCGAGCTAGAGCGTCCCAACCGACGTAGCATGGAGTATGACATAATGTTGACTGCCGCTCCGGTGTCCACCAGCATCTTGTTGACAGGCTGCCCATTGATATAGCCTCGCAAGTACAGGGCCTTCGGATGTCCGTAGCTTCTTTCTCGTGACTTCTCAAAGATAACCGGCCGTGGGCCGCAGATCAAGTTGTGCCACATGTGCTTCGTCTAATCTCGGAGCACTAAACTCCGTTGGAAGGATGAACACCATGTTTGTGCCAGCCGATGTCTCATCATCGGCTTTCTTTTGTCTGGGGCGCCACTCTTTCCTTTGTGGCCGACCTTCTTCATCCAGGGTTCGCTGAATTTTCGCGGCCAGATCAGGCCGCGCCTTCCTTAACGTGTGCAGGTATAACCTTTCGGCTTCCTCCAAACCACGTAGCCGCTGAACCCTACGCTTTTGGGAACGGGCTGAGTCCATCAGGGCACCACCTTGGCCGGTGGTACTTATCTTCTTCTTCATCATCGTCTTCTAGTTCCTCGAGATCTTCTACCCGAGAGGACTCAGCGTGCTCGTTCCGAGGCGGGAGAGGCCCTAGACGTTTGAACACGGACACGTTAGCCGCATCCTTCTTCTTCTGTCTACATTCTGGGCAGTTGCCGATGGTAGGCAATCGGCTCATTCCTGAATCCCAGCAGTGTCTGAAGAAGGGACAGTCCCAGTGCCTATCCACGTCGTCTTGCTCTCTCGACTTTTCCTTGGCGTGGCGCTCATATCGCTCCTCGTCGCGATCATGCCGACGATGTCTCCTGGCGTCCCTAGCCAGACGATCTCTTTCATCATCGTCGTTGTATCGTCGGCGTTGGTCATATTGACTCACATACTTGTTGAGGAGGTGATCGAGAGAGAGGTCGCCGATATCTCACATTCCTCACTTCTCCCTCCGTGATGTAGCGCTTGCCATCGTGTCGGAGCCGATCGCGTGGAACGGCTTCCTCTGTGTCCTTGCTATGAGAGCAGCTGCCCTCGTCTCCGTCCTTACCGAGTGGTGCCCGGGTCCTACCATGTTGATGTTGAACGAGAATCCTGGCTGGCACCCTCCAGGGTAAGTGCACTCCACCATGTTAACGGCGGGGAAGGGGTGTGTGTCGACTTTCATGGCGTACTGGCTGAAAATTAGACGCCCTTGTTCTATCGCCATTTGGACCTGCTGCCGCCACACCCTGCAGTCGTTGGTGGCATGGGTGAACGTGTTATGCCACTTGCAGTATGGCTTTCCGTTCAGCTCCTGCGCCGTGGGGATCTTGTGGCCTTCGGGTACCTTTAGCTGCTTCTCCTTAAGTAAGAGGTCGAAAATCTGCTCAGCTTTGGTCACGTCGAAGTCAAACCCTCTTGGAGGACCTTGTGGCTTAACCCACTTGCGGGACACGGGGCTTGCCACCCGAGTCCATTCAGCCACCGCTACCTCTTGATCTCCCGCAGAGCCTTCATCTTCATCCGCCTCAACCAGGACCACCGCACGCTTGAATTTATCCCGGTATACATCCGGGTGGCGCCGCTCATATATCGACGGCTTCGCACCATGTGCGCCGGTGAAGGGTAGTCTCGCTTGGGAGGCCACGTCCTTGATCGGTGATGCGAGACCCACCACCGCCAACTCGATCGCTTCTTTTTCGGTCACACGAGCCGAATAGCATCGGTTCCTAACGGTCCTGAAGCGTTGGACGTATTCGACACTCGTTTCTCCGCGCTTCGTCGTACTTGTGCTAGATCGGCAATGCCAGCCTCGGAAGCCTGCGAGTGATACTGCATGTGTAACTGCTCTTCCAACTGCTTCCAAGTCCGGATTGAGTCTGGTGGCAGCGATGAGTACCACCCGAAAGCCGATCCTGTGAGGGACTGTGCGAAGAACCTCACACGCAGCTCATCTGATGCTGAGATCGTGCCCAGCTGTGCCAAATATCGGCTCACATGCTCGATGGAGCTGGAACCATCTGATCCATTAAACTTGGAGAAATCAGGGAGCCGATATTTGGGTGGTAGCGGGATCAACTCGTACTCGTTGGGGTACGGCTTGGAATAGCCGATTGTCCTCCTTTTCGGCACCATGCCGAACTGGTCTCTCGAGATTGTACTGATCTGATCCGCGGTGCTGGCTGCAGGAGTCGAACTCTGAAGATTCGCCGGAGTGGCATACTTAGCCAGCCATGCTTGCTTTTCCAGCTCTGAGCCAACTGCAGGAGCTGAGCTCTGGAGGTTTGTCGGAGTGGCATACTTAGCTAGCCACGTCTGCTTCTCAAGATCTGTTCCCGAAGTTCCTCCTGCTGTTCCAGAAGTCCCTGCTGTTGCAGTCTGGTTTGTGAGTGCCCAGTTACTGCAGTCTGGCACGTATGTGCACGTGTATCCGTGAGGGATCTCCTTAGGCGCCTCATGCAAGAACTGGTAGTCACTAGGGTCACCACCGATCTTGTAGACGACGTATGCCGGTGAATTCGGCACTTCTGGTGCTGCCAACGCGAATGGCAGCGGTGGACGGGACTGGAGTGGCATCTCTCCTTGGTGAGTCCCTAGAGCTGGTCCTGACGGAGAGTACTGATGCCTCATGATTTCCTGGATCACCCGAAGAGCGACACGCTCCAAAGTGTTCACCAGGCTCTCAGAATGGCGGTGTAGCGAATGAGCTACCATGAAGTTAATCTCCTGACGCAGAGACCTGGTGCGTTCTTCTGACGGGGCGGACAGGTCCACTCCATCGAGCGCGCCTTCAGGTGAGAACCCGTTCCACCTGATGCCATGTGAGCGGGTTCTGTGAAAAGAGCCGATGAGGTCGGCTTCGAGGATTGCTTTGACCTCGTCATACTTCTTCTTGAGCTCCTCGGTCAGATCCTCGTACGTGACCGGAGTGCCTTCCGCCATCTCAGATGTAGATGGCGATGCGGTTGATGTCGAAGACTGTCCCACCGGGCGTGCCAGAATGTGTTGTGGTCAGAAACCCACCGGCGAGCAGCGACGGGCAACACGGTAGAGCCGGGAGGCTCCCAAGACTGCGGCTGGCCCTGGTCCCTCCGAGCGACGGCCCGCAAAGACTCGGCACGCACGTCCGATGCTGGTGCAAGGGCGTGCCACCTGACCTATACCTGGTCAGGAAGGTGTTGGATTGTGCCTCGCTTAGTTTCCTGCATGGCATACACGTAAACATTAAATACGAGCCTCGATCTGCTCTCAGGTTAACCTGTGAATCGGCTCAAAGAGCCGATCCACCCATGATCCGTACGAGGTGTATGAATATATGGTGGTCCTGCTTGATCAATATAAAGCTAAAACGACCTACTACGATTTAGGGTTTTCACCACATAATCGGAACATCCTACGCGTGATTGAGCCTGGCGGCCACGCACGGTGATCGTAAGCCGATGATGGCGTGTATTTCACACGTTCGTTGGGCAACCCCAAGAGGAAGGTATGATGAGCACAGCAGCAAGTTTTCCCTCAGAAAGAAACCAAGGTTTATCGAACCAGGAGGAGCCAAGAAGCACGTTGAAGGTTGATGGCGGCGGGATGTAGTGCGGCGCAACACCAGAGATTCCGGCGCCAACGTGGAACCTGCACAACACAACCAAACTACTTTGCCCCAACGAAACAGGGAGGTTGTCAATCTCACCGGCTTGCTGTAACAAAGGATTAACCGTATTGTGTGGAAGATGATTGTTTGCAGAGAAAACAGTAGAAACAAGTATTGCGGTAGATTGTATTTCGATAAAGAGAATTGGACCGGGGTCCACGGTTCACTAGAGGTGTCTCTCCCATAAGACGAACAGCATGTTGGGTGAACAAATTACGGTTGGGCAATTGACAAATAAAGAGAGCATGACAATGCACATACATATCATGATGAGTATAGTGAGATTTAATTGGGCATTACGACAAAGTACATAGACCGCCATCCAACTGCATCTATGCCTAAAAAGTCCACCTTCGAGGTTATCATCCGAACCCCCTCCGGTATTAAGTTGCAAACAACGAGACAATTGCATTAAGTATGGTGCGTAATGTAATCAACAACTACATCCTTAGACATAGCATCAATGTTTTATCCCTAGTGGCAACAACACAACACAACCTTAGAACTTTACATCGCATTGTCCCGTGTGTCAATGCGAGCATGAACCCACTATCGAGCATAAGTACTCCCTCTTGGAGTTAAAAGCATCTACTTGGCCGGAGCATCTACTAATAACGGAGAGCATGCAAGATCATAAACAACACATAAGCATAACTTTGATAATCAACATAACAAGTATTCTCTATTCATCGGATCCCAACAAACGCAACATATAGAATTACATATAGATGATCTTGATCATGATAGGCAGCTCACAAGATCCGACAATGATAGCACAATGGGGAGAAGACAACCATCTAGCTACTGCTATGGACCCATAGTCCGGGGGTAGACTACTCACACATCACACCGGAGGCGACCATGGCGGCGTAGAGTCCTCCGGGAGATGAATCCCCTCTCCGGCGGGGTGCGGGAGGCGATCTCCGGATCCCCCGAGATGGGATCGGCGGCGACGGCGTCTCGGTAATGTTTTCCGTATCGTGGCTCTCGGTGCTGGGGGTTTCGTCACGGAGGCTATTTGTAGGCGGAAGGGCAAGTCAAGAGGCGGCACGGGGGCCCACACCACGGGCGGCGCGGCCAAGGGGGCCGCGCCGCCCTAGGGTTTGGCCACCCCGTGGCCCCTCTTCGTCTCGTCTTCGGTCTTCCGGAAGCTTCGTGAGAAAATAGGCCTCCGGGCTTTTATTTCGTCCAATTCCGAGAATATTTCTTTACTAGGATTTACTGAAACCAAAAACAGCGAAAACGACAAGCGGCACTTCGGCATCTTGTTAATAGGTTAGTTCCGGAAAATGCACGAATATGATATAAAGTGTGCATAAAACATGTAGATAACATCAATAATGTGGCATGGAACACAAGAAATTATCGATACGTTGGAGACGTATCAGCATCCCCAAGCTTAGTTACGCTCGTCCCGAGCGAGTAAAACGATAACAAAGATAATTTCTGGAGTGACATGCCATCATAAACTTGATCATACTATTTGTAAAGCATATGTAGTGAATGCAGCGATCAAAACAATGTGTATGACATGAGTAAACAAGTGAATCATAAAGCAAAGACTTTTCATGAATAGCACTTCAAGACAAGCATCAATAAGTCTTGCATAAGAGTTAACTCATAAAGCAATAATTCAAAGTAAAGGTATTGAAGCAACACAAAAGAAGATTAAGTTTCAGCGGTTGCTTTCAACTTGTAACATGTATATCTCATGGATATTGTCAACATAGAGTAATATAATAAGTGCAATAAGCAAGTATGTAAGAATCAATGCACGGTTCACACAAGTGTTTGCTTCTTGAGGTGGAGAGAAATAGGTGAGCTGACTCAACATTGAAAGTAAAAGAATGGTCCTCATAGAGGAAAAGCATCGATTGCTATATTTGTGCTAGAGCTTTGATTTTGAAAACATGAAACAATTTTGTCAACGGTAGTAATAAAGCATATGCATCATGTAAATTATAT
Organism: Lolium rigidum; assembly: GCF_022539505.1. NCBI lineage: Eukaryota > Viridiplantae > Streptophyta > Magnoliopsida > Poales > Poaceae > Lolium > Lolium rigidum. The sequence goes on from NC_061514.1 coordinate 147,274,125, forward strand.
CTTATAAGTTGCAAGCCTCATGCATAGTGTACTAATAGTGCTCGCACCTTGTCCTAATTAGCTTGGACTACCTGGATTATCACCGCAATACATATGCTTTAACCAAGTATCACAAAGGGGTACCTCTATGCCGCCTGTACAAAGGTCTAAGGAGAAAGCTCGCATTTGGATTTCTCGCTTTTGATTATTCTCAACTTAGACATCCATACCGGGACAACATAGACAACGAGATAATGGACTCCTCTTTTAATGCTTTAAGCATTCAACAACAATTAATTCTTTTCTCATTAGAGATTTGAGGATGTTTGTCCAAAACTGAAACTTCCACCATGGAATCATGGCTTTAGTTAGCGGCCCAATGTTCTTCTCTCACAATATGCATGCTCAAACCATTCAACTCGGTGTAGATCGCCCTTACTTCGGACAAGACGAACATGCATAGCAACTCACATGAAATTCAACAATGAGTTGATGGCGTTCCCCGATAAACATGGTTATCGCACAACAAGCAACTTAATAAGAGATAAAGTGCATAATTACATATTCAATACCACAATAGTTTTTAAGCTATTTGTCCCATGAGCTATATATTGCAAAGGTGAATGATGGAATTTTAAAGGTAGCACTCAAGCAATTTACTTTGGAATGGCTGGAAAATACCATGTAGTAGGTAGGTATGGTGGACACAAATGGCATAGTGGTTGGCTCAAGTATTTTGGATGCATGAGAAGTATTCCCTCTCGATACAAGGTTTAGGCTAGCAAGGCTTATTAGAAACAAACACAAGGATGAACCGGTGCAGCAAAACTCACATAAAAGACATATTGAAAACATTATAAAACTCTACACCGTCTTCCTTGTTGTTCAAACTCAATACTAGAAATTATCTAGACCTTAGAGAAACCAAATATGCAAACCAAATTTTAGCATGCTCTATGTATTTCTTCATTAATGGGTGCAAAGCATATGATGCAAGAGCTTAAACATGAGCACAACAATTGCCAAGTATCACATTACCCAAGACATTTATAGCAATTACTACATGTATCATTTTCCAATTCCAACCATATAACAATTTAACGAAGGAGAAACTTCGCCATGAATACTATGAGTAGAAACCAAGGACATATTTGTCCATATGCTACAGCGGAGTGTGTATCTCTCCCATAAAGTGAATGCTAGGATCCATTTTATTCAAACAAAACAAAAACAAAAACAAACCGACGCTCCAAGAAAAAGCACATAAGATGTGGCCGAATAAAAATGTAGTTTCGGGGGAGGAACCTGATAATTTGTTGATGAAGAAGGGGATGCCTTGGGCATCCCCAAGCTTAGACGCTTGAGTCTTCTTGATATATGCAGGGGTGAACCACCGGGTGCATCCCCAAGCTTAGAGCTTTCACTCTCCTTGATCATGTTGCATCATACTCCTCTCTTGATCCTTGAAAACTTCCTCCACACCAAACTCGAAACAACTCATTAGAGGGTTAGTGCACAATATAAATTGACATATTCAGAGGTGACACAATCATTCTTAACACTTCTGGACATTGCATAATGCTACTGGACATTAGTGGATCAAAGAAATTCATCCAACATAGCGAAAGAGGCAATGCGAAATAAAAGGCAGAATCTGTCAAAACAGAACAGTTCGTATTGACGAATTTTAAAATGGCACCAGACTTGCTCAAATGAAAATGCTCAAATTGAATGAAAGTTGCGTACATATCTGAGGATCATGCACGTAAATTGGCATAATTTTCTGAGCTTCCTGCAGGGCAGTGGGCTCAGATTCGTGACAGCAAAGAAATCTGGAACTGTGCAGTAATCCAAATCTAGTACTTACTTTTCTATCAACGGCTTAACTTGGCACAACAAAACTCAAAACTAAGATAAGGAGAGGTTGCTACAGTAGTAAACAACTTCCAAGACACAAAATAAAAACAAAGTACTGTAGGTAAAAACATGGGTTGTCTCCCATAAGCGCTTTTCTTTAACGCCTTTCAGCTAGGCGCAGAAAGTGTGTATCAAGTATTATCGAAGGGTGGAGCATCAACATTACCTTGGGCTTTACCCTTACCTTTCTTATTGTTTTTCTTTCCCTTTGGTTTAGTAAATATACGAGTTTCTCCCGGTATAGAGGTGAATTTCAAAGTGCCTTCTCCAACATCAATGACTTGCTCCCAATAGTTTCAGCGGGGATCTTCCGAGTGTGAGTTTTCCTGTTTCAACAACGAGATAATCAATAGATATTGTTCTTCCACAAATAGTTGTATGCACACCTGCAGCTATTCCTTTAGGGATTATAGTAGAGTTATCAATGAGAGTTATCTCTTCTCCTCCTTCCTCGACTCCCCAAAGTTTCAAAGATTTATAAATACTTTCGGGCATAAGGCAAAATTCATACATAATATCACAGTAGGCATGGAGGGTTCGATCACCGATAGCAATTTTAACAGCAGGATCCCACAATGAGAGTTTAGAGTTCACTAAAACTTGTTCAAGACGATTACGAACGTGGCAATAGTTATCATTCAAGCGAGATGTACTTATCTCCAGAGTATTTAATCTACTATATATGCTAGCTAGGACTGAATCAAAGTTATTAGCTGAATCATATGATGCAACCAACTTCTTTATGGCATTAAAAGCTTGATCCCCATTGCAATGAAGGAAATCTCCTCCCACTAAAGTATCCAAAGCATATCTATAGCGAACCATAAGACCAAAATAAAAATTGCTAAGGAGCAAACTTAGAGTCATTTGAGGTTCGAGTTTTACGATAAGAAGTAAAAATTCTAGACCAGGCATCCTTAAAACTCTCCTCATCCCCTTGTTTAAAAGTAAAGACTAATTCTTCGGGCAAAGAAGTAACGGAGTTCAGAGCTAGACATGGTAACAAAAGTAACTAA
>NC_061514.1:147277136-147287360 GCF_022539505.1 Lolium rigidum
GGAAGAGTGAAAATAATTTCTAAGATTGTAGATGTGATGTTGCTACTAGGGACAAAACAACAATGTTTTATCCAAGGGTAATTCGATTGTTTACTTTACACACATTGCTTAATGTGATAATCTGTTGCTTGCAACTTAATATTGGAAGGGGTTCAGACGATGACCGAAAGGTGGATTATTATTCATAGACGCAGTTGGATTACGGTCTATGTATTATGTTGTAATGCCCAAACGAATCTCATAGTAATCATCTTGTCATGTATGGTCTTTATTCTGTCAATAGCCCAGCTATAATTTGTTCACACAACATGTTATTTATCTTTATGGAGAGACACCTCTAGTGAACTGTGGACCCCGGTTCTTTCCTTTACACTAATAAATTCATCCATTGCAATCATGCTCTGTTTACTTACTGCAAGCACTATTCTTTTTAATTACTGCAAACATCTCTTTCACTCGATAAGTCTAATCCTTCGTGTTCAGCAAAACTGCTGAGATTGACAACCTCACTGTAAGTTGGGGCAAAGTATTTTGGTTGTGTTGTGTGCAGGTTCCACACGTTGTTGCTGACGCCGGAAGTGCGTCCTGCCAATAGTCAGCTAGCAACACATTCAGAAGTCACGCCTTTATCCTACTGGTCGATTAAACATTGGTTTCTTACTGAGGGAAAACTTGTTGTTGTGCTCATCAAGCTCTTTTTCTAGCGCCGTTTGATATGTCCAATTTGCATCACTATTTTATATCATAATTTACTGTTATTCATCGATATATTTCATATTTAGAGGAAATACTTATGTCATTCCATTTATTTTTGCATGTTTGATGATTATTGGAGAATTAACCACGGGATCTAGGAATCTGCTGGAAAAAGGACCGTCAAGGCACCATATTTCTGAGGACCAACAATTTCCAACAAAGATACAAAAAATCATATTTTTCCAGATGACGGAGGAAGCCAAAAGGGGAGGCTAAGATGGGCTAGGGGGGCTCCAAACCACCCCTAGGCGCAGGCCCACCTCGGGCCACGCCAAGGCATGGTGTGGCCACCCTGGCCCACCTCTAACGACGCCCCCTCGCATATATCAACCCCTCGGGACACCAAAGATCAGGGGTACGACGAGAGAAATATTCCGCCGCCGCTATGGGGCTGATACGTCTCCGACGTATCGATAATTTCTTATGTTCCATGCCACATTATTGATGATATCTACATGTTTTATGCACACTTTATGTCATATTCGTGCATTTTCTGGAACTAACCTATTAACAAGATGCCGAAGAGCCGATTGCTCGTTTTACTGCTGTTTTGGTTTCGAAATCCTAGTAACGAAATATTCTCGAATTGGACGAAATCAACGCCCAGGGTCCTATTTTGCCACGAAGCTTCCAAAAGACCGAAAGGGATACGAAGTGGGGCGACGAGGCGCCACCACCATAGGGCCGCGCGGCCAGAGGGGGGCCCGCGCCGCCCTATGGTGTGGGCCCCTCGTCAGCCCTCCGACTCTGCCCTTCCGCCTACTTATAGCCTTCATCGCGAAACCCCTGATACGAAGAACCACGATACGGAAAACCTTACAGAGACGCCGCCGCCGCCAATCCCATCTCGGGGGATTCTGGAGATCTCCTCCGGCACCCTGCCGGAGAGGGGATTCATCTCCCGGAGGACTCTTCACCGCCATGGTCGCCTCCGGAGTGATGAGTGAGTAGTTCACCCCTCGGACTATGGGTCCATAGCAGTAGCTAGATGGTTGTCTTCTCCTCATTGTGCTTCATTGTTGGATCTTGTGAGCTGCCTAACATGATCAAGATCATCTATCCGTAATACTCTATGTTGTGTTTGTCGGGATCCGATGGATAGAGAATACCATGTTATGTTAATTATCAAGTTATTACCTATGTGTTGTTTATGATCTTGCATGCTCTCCGTTATTAGTAGAGGCTCGGCCAAGTTTTTGCTCTTAACTCCAAGAGGGAGTATTTATGCTCGATAGTGGGTTCATGCCCGCATTGACACTCGGGACAAGTGACGAAAGTTCTAAGGTTGTGTTATGCTCTGTTGCCACTAGGGATAAAACATTGATGCTATGTCTAAGGATGTAGTTATTGATTACATTACGCACCATACTTAATGCAATTGTCTGTTGCTTTGCAACTTAATACTCGGAAGGGGTTCGGATGATAACCTCGAAGGTGGACTTTTTAGGCATAGATGCAGCTTGGATGGCGGTCTATGTACTTTGTCGTAATGCCCAATTAAATCTCACTATACTTATCATGACATGTATGTGCATTGTTATGCCCTCTCTATTTGTCAATTGCCCGACCGTAATTTGTTCACCCAACATGCTTTTATCTTATGGGAGAGACACCTCTAGTGAACTCGTGGACCCCGGTCCATTCTTTTATATCGAAATACAAATCTGCTGCAATACTTGTTTTTTACTCGTTTTCTCCGCAAACAATCATCTTCCACACAATACGGTTAATCCTTTGTTACAACAAGCCGGTGAGATTGACAACCTCACCTGTTTCGTTGGGGCAAAGTACTTTGGATTGTGTTGTGCAGAGTTCCACGTTGGCGCCGGAATCCCCGGTGTTGCGCCGCACTACATCCGCCGCCATCAACCTTCAACGTGCTTCTTGGCTCCTCCTGGTTCGATAAACCTTGGTTTCTTTCCGAGGGAAAACTTGCTCGCCGTGCGCATCATACCTTTCTCTTGGTGTTCCCAACGAACGTGTGAAATACACGCCATCAAGCATATTTTCACGGCGCTCGTTGCCGGGGAGATCAAGACACGCCGCAAGGGGAGTCTCCACTTCTCAACCTCTTTACTTTGTTTTTGTCTTGCTTTATTTTATTTACTACTTTGTTTGCTGCATTATATCAAAACACAAAAAAATTAGTTGCTAGTTTTACTTTATTTACTATCTTGTCTGCTATATCAAAAACACAAAAAAATTAGTTACTTGCATTTGCTTTACTTATTTCAACATGCTTCCTCTTAATTTTACTGTAAAAGACATACCGGTAGGACGTGGGTCTATAATTGGGAGAAACAATATAGAAGAATTTTTCAGTCATGTTAGTACCGTTGAAGATTTTGAAGATAGACACTTGGTAGAACTTGCTCCTACTTATGAAATTGCTCGTTCGTTGCTTTAGTTCGCATGTTGGAAACTAAATTTGTTAATCTCAATCCTATAATCCAACACATGTTTCTTACACTCGGTGATATGGAAGAGGGGAAAAGAAAGATTTTGTTTTAGAAACCCTTCTTAGAGAATTTGGTGGTCTAGCAAGAGAGGCTAGAAAGGTCTTTGCTAAATTTAATATGCTTGGTTCTCATACTAATTTTGTTGGTCTCCTTGAAAAAATGGACATGGATAGAATAAGGTACACTAATAATATTAATGATGGTGGGGAGATCAAAGCACCAATACCATGTAAACTCCTAGCTATGAATGATGCACTAGAAAATAACTATGCTTGGCTTGTTCCTGAAAATTTGTTCGATGAGAGTAGCAAGCCCAAGACTAATGAAAAGGGAGACGTCTGAAACTTATGTATCCAATATACTATGCATGGTTGAGAAAACTCCAAACCCCGCTGTAGATGCACCACCCTTTGATGTTACTTGAGTTACACTTTCGCGCCCTAGCCGAAAGGCGTTAAAGAAAAGCGCTTATGGGAGACAACCCATGTTTTTACTACAGTATTTTTGTTTTATATTTGAATCTTGGAAGTTGTTTACTACTGTAGCAACCTCTCCTTATCTTAGTTTTGAGTTTTGTTGTGCCAAGTAAAGTCTTTGATAGTAAAGTAAATACTAGATTTGGATTACTGCGCAGAAACAGATTTCTTTGCTTTGTCACGAATCTGGGTCTAATTCTCCGTAGGTAACTCAGAAAATTAAGCCAATTTACGTGAGTGATCCTCGAGATATGTACGCAACTTTCATTCAATTTGGGAATTTTCATTTGAGCAAGTCTGGTGCCCTAATAAAATCCATCTTTAGGGACTGTTCTGTTTTGACAGATTCTGCCTTTTATTTCGCATTGCCTCTTTTGCTATGTTGGATGTATTTCTTTGATCCATTAATGTCCAGTAGCTTTATGCAATGTCCAGAAGTGTTAAGAATGATTGTGTCACCTCCGAACATGTCAATTTTTATTGTGCACTAACCCTCTAATGAGTTGTTTCGAGTTTGGTGTGGAGGAAGTTTTCAAGGATCAAGAGAGGAGTATGATACAATATGATCAAGGAGAGTGAAAGCTCTAAGCTTGGGGATGCCCGGTGGTTCACCCCTGCATATTCTAAGAAGACTCAAGCGTCTAAGCTTGGGGATGCCCAAGGCATCCCCTTCTTCATCGACAACATTATCAGGTTCCTCCTCTGAAACTATATTTTTATTCCGTCACATCTTATGCACTTTGCTTGGAGCGTCGGTTTGTTTTTGTTTTTGTTTTGTTTGAATAAAACGGATCCTAGCATTCACTTTGTGGGAGAGAGACACGCTCCGTCTGTAGCATATGGACAAGTATGTCCTTAGGCTCTACTCATAGTATTCATGGCGAAGTTTCTTCTTCGTTAAATTGTTATATGGTTGGAATTGGAAAATACTACATGTAGTAACTCTAAAATGTCTTGGATAATTTGATACTTGGCAATTGTTGTGCTCATGTTTAAGCTCTTGCATCATATACTTTGCACCCATTAATGAAGAAACACTTAGAGCTTGCTAATTTGGTTTGCATATTTGGTTTCTCTAGAGTCTAGATAACATCTAGTATTGAGTTTTGAACAACAAGGAAGACGGTGTAGAGTCTTATAATGTTTACAATATGTCTTTTATGTGAGTTTTGTCTGCACCGTTCATCCTTTTGTTTGTTTCAAATAACCTTGCTAGCCTAAACCTTGTATCGAGAGGGAATACTTCTCATGCATCCAAAATCCTTGAGCCAACCACTATGCCATTTGTGTCCACCATACCTACCTACTACATGGTGTTTATCCGCCATTCCAAAGTAAATTGCTTGAGTGCTACCTTTAAAATTCCATCATTCACCTTTGCAATATATAGCTCATGGGACAAATAGCTTAAAAACTATTGTGGTATTGAATATGTACTTATGCACTTTATCTCTTATTAAGTTGCTTGTTGTGCGATAACCATGCTTCTGGGGACGACATCAACTATTCTTTGTTGAATATCATGTGAGTTGCTATGCATGTCCGTCTTGTCTGAAGTAAGAGAGATCTACCACCTTAATGGTTGGAGCATACATATTGTTAGAGAAGAGCATTGGGCCGCTAACTAAATCCATGATTCATGGTGGAAGTTTCAGTTTTGGACATATATCCTCAATCTCATATGAGAATAATAATTGTTGCCACATGCTTATGCATTAAAGAGGAGTCCATTATCTGTTGTCCATGTTGTCCCGGTATGGATGTCTAAGTTGAGAATAATCAAAAGCGAGAAATCCAAAATGTGAGCTTTCTCCTTAGACCTTTGTACAGGTGATACGTCTCCGACGTATCGATAATTTCTTATGTTCTATGCCATATTATTGATGATACCTACATGTTTTATGCACACTTTATGTCATATTCGTGCATTTTCTGGAACTAACCTATTAACAAGATGCCGAAGTGCCGGTTCTCGTTTTCAGCTGTTTTTGGTTTCATAAATCCTAGTAACGAAATATTCTCGGAATTGGACGAAACAAAGACCCGGGGGCCTATTTCGCCACGAACCTTCCGGAAGACCGAAGAGCATACGAAGTGGGGCCACGAGGTGGCCGGACCACATGGCGGCGCGGCCAAGGGGGCCCGCGCCGCCCTGTGGTGTGGGCCCCTCGTCGGCCCCCGACTACGCCCTTCCGCCTACTTAAAGCCTCCGTCGCGAAACCCCCGATGCGAAAAACCACGATACGGAAAACCTTACCGAGACGCCGCCGCCGCCGATCCCATCTCGGGGGATTTCGGAGATCTCCTCCGGCACCCTGCCGGAGAGGGGATTCATCTCCCGGAGGACTCTACACCGCCATGGTCGCCTCCGGAGTGATGAGTGAGTAGTTCACCCCTGGACTATGGGTCCATAGCAGTAGCTAGATGGTTGTCTTCTCCTCATTGTGCTTCATTGTTGGATCTTGTGAGCTGCCTAACATGATCAAGATCATCTATCTCGTAATACTCTATGTTGTGTTTGTCGGGATGCGATGGATAGAGAATACGATGTTATGTTAATTATCAAGTTATTAGATATGTGTTGTTTGTGATCTTGCATGCTCTCGCGTTACTAGTAGAGGCTCCGGCCAAGTTTTTGCTTTTAACTCCAAGAGGGAGTATTTATGCTCGATAGTGGGTTCATGCCGCATTGACACTGGGACAGGTGACGGAAAGTTCTAAGGTTGTGCTCGTGTTGTTGCCACTAGGGATAAAACATTGGCGCTATGTCCGAGGATGTAGTTGTTGATTACATTACGCACCATACTTAATGCAATTGTCTGTTGCTTTGCAACTTAATACTTGGAAGGGGTTCGGACGATAACTCTGAAGGTGGACTTTTAGGCATAGATGCGGTTGGATGGCGGTCTATGTACTTTGTCGTAATGCCCAATTAAATCTCACTATACTTATCATGACATGTATGTGCATTGTTATGCCCTCTCTATTTGTCAATTGCCCAATCGTAATTTGTTCACCCAACATGCTTTTATCTTATGGGAGAGACACTTCTAGTGAACTGTGGACCCCGGTCCATTCTTTTATCATACGAAATACAAATCTGCTGCAATACTTGTTTTTACTGTTTTCTCGCAAACAATCATCTTCCACACAATTCGGTTAATCCTTTGTTACAGCAAGCCGAGTGAGATTGACAACCTCACTGCTTTCGTTGGGGCAAAGTACTTTGGTTGTGTTGTGCGAGTTCCACGTTGGCGCCGAATCTCCGGTGTTGCGCCGCACTACATCCCGCCGCCATCAACCTTCAACGTGCTTCTTGACTCCTACTGGTTCGATTAAACCTTGGTTTCTTACGAGGGAAACTTGCCGCTGTGCGCATCACACCTTCCTCTTGGGGTTCCCAACGGACGTGTCAACTACACGCATCAAGCAAATTTCTCGGCGCCGTTGCTCGGGGAGATCAAGACACGCTGCAAGGGGAGTCTCCACTTCCCAATCTCTTTACTTTGTTTTTGTCTTGCTTTATTTTATTTACTACTTTGTTTGCTGCACTTTATATCAAAACACAAAAAAATTAGTTGCTAGTTTTACTTTATTTACTATCTTGCACTCTATATCAAAAACACAAAAAAAATTAGTTTACTTGTATTTACTTTATCTAGTTTGTTTTATTTACAACTGCTAAAATGAGTAATCCTGAAGTTGAAGTTCGTTCATTTAAGCAACAAGGAGGAGAATGTTTAAAAGATGCTTGGTATAGAATTAGTGATGCCCATAATAGGTGCACTAAGAAACACTCCACTACTATCCTACTCAAGAATTTTTATGTTGGTATCTCTAGCTGGAATAGATATGTTCTTGATTGTCTCGCGGGGGGTAACTTCCTAGGTGCTCCCGCTTTAGAGGCTAGTTGCATTATTGAGAGTTTATTTGGAACACCACCTGTTAATGAAATTAAAATTGAAACTTCCCTTGAGGATGTTATGAAAAAACTGGAAACCATAGAGAAAAATTTTAGTGTTGAAACTAAGTTGGAGATGTTACTTGTTAAAACTGATAAACTTGATAAATCCTTAGGGGGAATTGATGAAAGAATTAGTGTCCTAGGAACTTGTGTTGACCATGAAAATCAAATTAATAGGATTGGCGAACTTGAAAAAGCTATGGGAACTTTGGGTTCAACCTTTTCATCTTTACAGTTTAGAGAGAAAACATATGTGGGAAAGGAGCAAAAGTTTATGTATGCCTCTAAAGTGCCTAAACCAAAGAAATATTATTATAGGCCTAAAATTGACAAAGCCCCTAGTACCACTACAAATGGGGGAGCTTATGATATCAATGCTCCATCTCGCGATAACACTTGAGATACACTTTACTGCGCCTAGCTGAAAGGCGTTAAAGAAAAGCGCTTATGGGAGACAACCCATGTTTTTACTACAGCACTTTTGTTTTATATTTGTGTCTTGGAAGTTGTTTACTACTGTAGCAACCTCTCCTTATCTTAGTTTTGTTGTGCCAAGTAAAGTCTTTGATAGTAAAGTAAGTACTAGATTTGGATTACTGCGCAGCGATTCTGATTTCTTTCGTTGTCACGAATCTGGGTCTACCTCCCTGTAGGTAGCTCAGAAAATTAAGCCAATTTACGTGCACGATCCTCGGATATGTACGCAACTTTCATTTAATTTGAGCATTTTCATTTGAGCAAATCTGGTGGCCTAATAAAATCCATCTTTACGGATCTGTTCGTTTTGACAGATTCTGTCTTTTATTTTGCATTGCCTCTTTTGCTATGTTGGATGAATTTCTTTGATCCATTAATGTCCAAGTAGCTTTATGCAATGTCCAGAAGTGTTAAGAATGATTGTGTCACCTCTGAACATGTTAATTTTTATTGTGGACTAACCCTCTAATGAGTTGTTTCGAGTTTGGTGTGGAGGAAGTTTTCAAGGATCAAGAGAGGAGTATGATACAATATGATCAAGGAGAGTGAAAGCTCTAAGCTTGGGGATGCCCCGGTGGTTCACCCCTGCATATTCTAAGAAGACTCAAGCGTCTAAGCTTGGGGATGCCCAAGGCATCCCCTTCTTCATCGACAACATTATCGAGTTCCTCCCCCGAAACTATATTTTTATTCCGTCACATCTTATGCACTTTGCTTGGAGCGTCGGTTTGTTTTTGTTTTTGTTTTGTTTGAATAAAATGGATCCTAGCATTCACTTTATGGGAGAGAGACATGCTCCGCTCGTAGCATATGGACAAATATGTCCTTAGGCTCTACTCATAGTATTCATGGCGAAGTTTCATCTTCGTTAAATTGTTATATGGTTGGAATTGGAAAATGCTACATGTAGTGATTCTAAAATGTCTTGGATAATTTGATACTTGGCAATTGTTGTGCTCATGTTTAAGCTCTTGCATCATATACTTTGCACCCATTAATGAAGAAACACTTAGAGCTTGCTAATTTGGTTTGTATATTTGGTTTCTCTATAGTCTAGATAACATCTAGTATTGAGTTTTGAACAACAAGGAAGACGGTATGGAGTCTTATAATGTTTACAATATGTCTTTTATGTGAGTTTTGCTGTACCGTTCATCCTTGTGTTTGTTTCAAATAACCTTGCTAGCCTAAACCTTGTATCGAGAGGGAATACTTCTCATGCATCCAAAATACTTGAGCCAACCACTATGCCATTTGTGTCCACCATACCTACCTACTACATGGTATTTATCCGCCATTCCAAAGTAAATTGCTTGAGTGCTACCTTTAAAATTCCATCATTCACCTTTGCAATATATAGCTCATGGGACAAATAGCTTAAAAACTATTGTGGTATTGAATATGTACTTATGCACTTTATCTCTTATTAAGTTGCTTGTTGTGCGATAACCATGTTTCTGGGGACGCCATCAACTATTCTTTGTTGAATATCATGTGAGTTGCTATGCATGTCCGTCTTGTCTGAAGTAAGAGAGATCTACCACCTTATGGTTGGAGCATGCATATTGTTAGAGAAGAACTTTGGGCCGCTAACTAAAGCCATGATTCATGGTGGAAGTTTCGATCTTGGACATATATCCTCAATCTCATATGAGAATAATAATTGTTGCCACATGCTTATGCATTAAAGAGGAGTCCATTATCCGTTGTCCATGTTGTCCCGGTATGGATGTCTAAGTTGAGAATAATCAAAAGCGAGAAATCCAAAATGCGAGCTTTCTCCTTAGACCTTTGTACAGGCAGCATGGAGGTACCCCATTGTGACACTTGGTTAAAACATGTGCATTGCAAAGATCCGGTAGTCCAAGCTAATTAGGAGAAGGTGCGGGCACTATTAGTATACTATGCATGAGGCTTGCAACTTGTAAGATATAACTTTCATAACTCATATGCTTTATTACTACCGTTGACAAAATTGTTTCATGTTTTCAAAATAAAAGCTCTAGCACAAATATAGCAATCGATGCTTTCCTCTTTGAAGGACCATTCTTTTACTTTTATGTTGAGTCAGTTCACCTATCTCTCCACCTCA
>NC_061514.1:147287460-147323039 GCF_022539505.1 Lolium rigidum
GAGCTACTTCAATTCCACCAAGGTCAAGTGAAACTTCGATTCATCGTGACTGTTTTACTTTAAAGCGCGAAAATTCCCCAGATTTTCTATGCATGAATGCAATGCACACATCTGTTTCCTCTATTTTTGTAACCCCATTACCTGGGATATTACATTAATGGTCTAGTTTGGTTGAAATCACTGAGAGCTAACCATTTCCCACCATCCGTTGGCTTGTGAGGAACCAACTCGGTGAAGAAGTCGTCTTCGCTGGTAGATGCGGTGGGTTCATAGACGGATGTGATTTTGAAGGAGGTTCTTGTAAGACTAATATAGATCGTGGCCGAGAGGCAGAACTTGGTGGCGCTAACGTTGGAAACCTGCACAGTTGCATCATCCCAAAGCATGAGGATGCCCCCTCGGGTGCTGGTCGCTGGCCTTTCGAGCAAAACTCTGCGAGTGTTCTTCGAGTTGCGGTGCTCATGAATATTTGTCGAAGTAGTGATATATTACCTCCGTTTTAAATACTCCATATTTGTCTAAGTAGGAATATTTGTTGGAGTATAAATCTTTCTAGAAAGTTAGCAATAAGTAATAATGCATCCATACTCTACAATTTCATTTCCTGAAATGGCCTTTGCGATCACACACTCATGATCGCATCTACTGGATCCAAAAAATAATTTAGTGGGTCGGTGGGTCAATGCAAACTGTAGCACCCTACCTTTTATTAAAGGCAAGATACATGTGTATAGTGCTATTCCCGGGATCACTGATAGCACACACATTACAAAATATAGTAATCATTGCAATAGTGTGAAATTACTACATCGTTGATCCAAAGGGTAAAGTAAAACCTTACAATTTGCATAGTCACATGGACTAGCTCCATAAAACCTTCAGAACAAACACAGCGGAAAGTAAATCAGCAATGAGCCTTCATCATCTTCATGTGCCACAGGCAGTCATGTTGGAATGTATACTCGAGATCCTACCACGTACTTCTTCTCAGAAAATCCTGCACGTTTGAATATGCAGCCCCACGAATGGAGGTCAGTACAATGATGTACTGGAAAATGACACTTATATGGTGGCAGTTTTAGGCATGACTATCTACATGATATATGGCTAGTGGAGTTTAGGAAAATTTGCATAAAGCCAATTTTATCCTATAATTTTTCAAAACAAAACATTTTGTAACTCTTGAAAAAGATTTTTACAAAAGGGGCACAAAGTCAAGATGACTCCCAGGTCACCACCACATACCATGGTTTTCACTGCTAGGTATGTAGCCCTGGGGCCACTCAACTAGGATAAACCTCAGGTCACCACCACATACCATGGTTTTCACTGCCAGGTATGTAGCCCTGGGATAATCCAATCCTGAGATTGTTTCTAAACAAATTTTTAATCATTCAGAAAAGGTGATGAGATTATTCCGTACATCCTTGTCTAGAGACTCAAATTGTCCATAACCGGGGACACGGCTAAGATCTTAGATTTATCTCTCGAGTGGTTGCGCTCTTTACTCACAATTCACAACCAAGCCTTTTTGCCAAAATTCTTCATCTTCATTAAGGCCAGGACGAGGTCACTACGAAGCTTTTCCTTAGTAGCCCCTCCACCTACCGGATCCGCCCGTACCCAAAATTCCTCCCACTGGCGGTACCCTAGGCGAGGTTTCCCACTAAGTATTTAGCCAAGACAGAGCCCATATTGTATTGCGGTTGCACTGGAAGTACACTAAACACGGAAGACATAGCAATCTCTTTGTTCCTGGGTGGCAAACCACAAGTGTACTCACCCCCCAGGTCACCACCACATACCATGGTTTTCACTGCCAGGTATGTAGCCCAGGTAGCCACTCAACATAATCCAAAGCCACACCAATTTCACCCAGGTGTTTCATTAAGGTTATTAACTTTAAATTTTTCAAACAACACTTTAACCAACAAATGAAACAAAGCATTGGCATCATTTTTAAATCACTTCTAGCAATCTTAGCAAGTTGTGATTAAGGGGTGGCTACACACTACTAGGATCTAAGCATAGCATATTACTTTTCTTTTGAAAATCAAAACCCTACCATGCATACTAATTGAAAACACTAATGCATAATATAAAATAGATAGGATTTGAATGTCACTTGCATTTTTGGTAGTCGAAGCGCGTTCACTTCTCTTAATCAAAATACATGCCTCTCCATAAAAACTATAATATAAAATATAGCACAACATAAACACACCATTCAGCAACAACAAAATCAAACAAGACGACAATCGGAAATCGCTCTATGGTACTAAGGTATGGCATGAGGTATGGCTTGCAAGATATGGCGGTGAGAGTTTGGACGGAAAGTCACATGATTAGAAACAATTGGATAATCTAAGATATAAATGAAGAATATTGATGCTTTACAAAAGCATGAAAAGAATTCGGAACGGCTTATGTGAATTGAATCACATAAGTGACAAATAGTGCAACAACAATACTATTGAATAAGTGTGACAACAATTACTCAAAATAGTATAAACTACACATAGGCTTGGGTATAAACAAGTGATATATAGAACTACTCAATTTACTCATTTGTAAGTTGAATAGTTTTAAACTAAGTCAAAGGAGTGAATGAAAATGAATTTGGATAGACACGATATGGGTTCAAGGTAAAGTGTCTAGTGGTATTGGTGTGTGGATGTGATCATGAGTTTCACTTTCACAAAAGAATCATATTGAGAAAGAAATATAGAAAACAATAATGGATATATACTCAAATTCTCATATTTGAATTTGAATATTTGCAAAGCGATTCAAATATTTTGGACAGTGGTGCTATTGGATGAAGTACTGTAAAGCAAGCCTTATGCAATTGACATAGTGTGACAACACTTACCGGAAGTAGCACAAGGTCACACATAGCATTGGATATGAACTAATGATATATTGAACTACTCAAGTAACTCATTTGAAAGTTTGAATAGTTCGAACTAAGTGGAAGGGTTGAATGGCATGAGGTTGTATAGACATGAATGATATTGGGATTTGGTTCGCGGAGCCTAATGGATAACAAAGGTTCATCACATGTGATATGGGGTAGAGTGTCTCCACCCTACTAAAGCAAGTAAAAATCTAAACTAGGACATGTCACACTTTACTCAAATAACTCAATTGTTATTTGAATAATATGAACTAGACAATCAGGGGTAAGCTATGCATTATCTGTGATCGTGATAAAGAATTATAACTGGTCCTGAAAGATGGGTATGATCATAAAGATCATTTTGGCTAAAGGAATTATGTCGCAACCAGTTATAGGACTGCACTTCTCATGAAAAGTCATTAGAATAAGTTTTACGGATGGAAGAACTTTTTCTACACGGAAGTTGTAGAGAATTCCATTACAAGTGTATCGCCAAAAGAATCTCTCGGAAAAAGTTTGTAGGATTTATTTTATAGATGATGTTGCGGATCAAAGTGGTACCGCGAAAATAAAGTGGGCGAAACTGCCACGCAATATGTCTAAGATGATCTACGTGATTTTCCGATTCCGGTAGTATAGGGTTTGTCGAAATCCAACGTGTAGAACTTAAAATATGGATTTTACAAAACTAGACATAAGTGGTCACAGTTCTAATTGTGTACGAAAAGTTGTCCGAACAAGTTACTCGGATGAAAAAACTTCCTACACGAAAGTTGTAGATGATCTAATTACAAACTTAACGGAAGAACCATTATTCTAAACGGAGATGTAGATCTAAGAAAATAAAATTACGAAGTTACGTACGAAAATCTACGTAAAAAAGGCGGAAATAGAATTATTACCGAGGAGGGATGCGTTGAGTCGCGGCATTTTCCCAAAATGTTGCGGACGTTGCATCGTGTGCGTTTCCCAAAATAGCGTGTTGCAGATGTTGCATCGCGAAAGCGTTTGCGCGAGGGGAGAGAAGAGGCGCCGACCTGATGTGCTTGGGGCTGCCCCTTTGGTCCCTTATATAGGCTATGGGCTGAAATAATTTTGCACCAGGGAGCGAGGTGGGATAGGGTGTCAAGTGGGATCCCGGTGGGATGTCATTTTGTACTATGTAGTTTAAATTTTGATGTCAAAATTTGTACTAAAAAAGTCAAATTATACTACAAGTGGGACAAAAGTGGGATCCCACTTGACACCCTTAGGTGGGACTAAAAGGAAAAAAGAAAGGAGCGCTGGGTGGGGCTGGCGGCGGCAGCGCGTGCTCGCGGGGCGGCCTGGGCGCTGGGGGCGGGAGCTGGGCCGGGGCGGCGTCGTGGGAGGCTTGGGCCAGATCGGCCGGGTGGGCTGGGGGCGGGGAGATGGGCCGGGGCGTGAGCGACGCCGGCTGTCTGCCGCACGTAGGCGGTGGCGCGCGGCGCGAGCTGGGCCGTTCGGCCGGGTGGGCCATTCGGCCTGGCCGCTCCTTTTTCTTTCTTTTTTTATACTGAAATTGGAAATACACTTTGGGGCTTTAAATAAAATCGGAAAAATACAAATGAGGTACCGTTGGATTCTTTATGAAAAATACTTCAATATGAGACTAAATTTGGAACGAAAACATAAACTTTATAAAACCAAAATATAACATACATGTCTATGTGGCTATATTGCCTTTTCTAGGGTTTTGTTTTCTCAAATACAAATCCATTAAGGATTTGAAAACTTTGAAATCAAGGATATGTTTGATTTTGAAAAATACTTTAAAACCACAAGTCTTTGAAAACACTATTTTAGAATTAACTTGTCAATAACTTTGAAAAGTTTTAATTCTTTGTGAATTTTTAATCAAGTTCACACAATCAAACATTAAAATTATTTTTATTTTTCATTCCAAAATTTTGAAAATGTGACACAAACCCAGTATCGCTATCATGCGTGTACCTAGTATTACGTATACCTAGTGGAAGCGTGACGTCATTGATGATGTGGAATATGGTGGAGTTCATAATTGCTTGTTGTCCGATGTATGCTTATTTGAACCCAACAAGAGCTAAGAGTTGCAAAGTCCTGGTAACAAAGGTAAGATCTGCAGCCGGCGATTCATTCATCACTGCAAGAAATGTGCATACACCGGAAGCTTATGAACATAATATAGCTTTTCTTCGCTTTCCCTTTTTCCTAATTGCTCCGTCAGTACTAATACATTATACATTTAATTTTTTTTTTTTGCGATAAAAGATACTCCTCCATCGGATATATTAATTGAACAGTGGTATTACAATCTCGCCGACATAGAGTCGGGATATTATCCGGTCCTGATCCTAACCATACTGCCGAATGCATGGTCCTACGCCCAAAGGCAGCTAGAGTGTGGCTAACTATATTCTGATCTCGCCTGATATGCACAACCTTCACCTCCAGGCTCTCAATTTAACTCTCTTCACATTTAATTTAACTCTCTTCTACAGGAGATCCACTTCACTGTTTTCTTCAGCCAACAAGAATCACATGCTGCTGCTCTCCCTGACCAAGCACCCGGTGCAGTCTTGATGATGCGTTTCTTCTTTGCTCCTGTGGCAAGAAACAGGGGATTGGGAACACGGAAAATGTTAGGGCTTGTTCACTGCGAACTGTTAAAATTCAGATGGCCGGAAACACACCTGGAGCAGCTGGAGCCGGTACTGCATCTGCCCGTGCTGGACAGCAGAGATGAGCCGCATGACGACGTAGAACGGCAACAAGATCCCACTAGCCCTGAGCAAGTATACCTTCAAAGCCAAGGAAACGAGTGTCATCTTCTCAATCATGGACCCCTTAATTTTCGAGCGGCATGATATGAATCACGGATAGAACTCACCGTCAGTAGGCTGAAAGACTGATCTGCGGCTCTGACGGTTTCCATGGCGACGAGATGCCTCAGCAGCAACACAACAGTGAACTGCATGCATGGAAATTCAGAATGCAATGTGACCACTCTCATATCTGAAGGTGAGAATGCGATTGGTTCAAGTCTGGTTCAGGGATGTTACCGTCACCGTCAACGAGCGGCACCAGGAAGCGTTTCTGCCGGCGGCACGCGCGCACTCGGCGTAGGCCGGGTCGCTGGCGTCAGGTCCGAGCAACAGCGCGTCCTCCGCCTCTTGGTAGTCCGCCATAGGGACCTCCAGGCTCCCTCTGCACCACGAGCAGCAGGCATATATATATATGGTTAGTCGTGACATCCAATACATTTGACCATGACGCGCATTTCAGATTGTATTATTAGAGGCTGTGCTGCAGAGTAGTAGCAAGGACCAGGACACTGTTTGACTAATTTGCAAGAATGTGGTGGTTCAGGAGTGCAGGACACGGCAGTACAGATGTGCAATGCGAGAAGGCATTTTATCTGGCATCTCATGATCATGGATAGAGGGAATAACTAGGACATGGTGGTTGGTACATGTCTAACGAAACAGCTACGCTGAACCCACCTAACTGTCAGCCATCCTATTCGTATCCATGCTTGATCATCTCTAGCTAGTACGAGTGCTTTTCTTTTCAGCGGTGCTAAAGAAACAGGATACTGCAGAGAATGAGTCTGACAGCCGTCGCAGCATGTCTCGGTTTGTGTACATTGCGGCGCACTATATTCTAAATCCAGGAAACCAGGTGGGTCGGTATTGAATGTTTGTTGGGTATTCTCTTGTCTGGATGGTGATGACAGTTGCATGACACTAGACATGGATTACTACTGTATAGCTAGCCTCTTTCCGCGTACTAGCACCTATTCCGTTACCAATGATAGAGATAGAGGGATAGAAAGAGGGATAGAGCGGGAGGGGCGGCACCTGATGGTGACTGCGACGTGACGTTTCTTGGGAGGAGCGGTGTAGCCAGGCTCGTAATTCTGACAGCGAAAACAGGCATGATGTTAAACAAGAGCCAAGAGTACCATGAATTACTCAAGTACTGATATAGTAGGTTCAATTCCTGGTGAAGAAGACGATTAAAGAGCGTTGATCGATCTATAGCCGGGGCGGGGGATTCTCATGGATAAAACAGTAGGAAACGATGATCAAGCAAGAGAACTGAAGGCCGAGAGCGATCGAGGTAGCTCCGATGCAAACCTTGAGGCAAATCTCGCAGAGGGTGCTGCCCTTCTCATCGCACCACCTCTGCACGCATCCCCTGTGGGCATACTGTACAAGAGAAGATGAATAAACAGCACCGATCAGGAGGAGCAGAAGAAGAATACCCAATGAATTGATCGGAACAGCAGCTAAGAAAGAAGAAGAAACCTTGAGGGAGCCAGAGCATGCGCAGGGCGACTCCATGGAGGTCACGGAGCCCTCATCCTCCTCCTCGTGGCAAATCCTGCACTGCCTCAGCGAGCAAGAACACCACGGCTCGCCATCTTGCTCCATCCTCCTCCGATCTCTTAGTTTCCCGGGCCTTCAATCCGTTTCTCTCTATCTCTCTGCTCGGCAATTGGCTTCTCTCTGGCTGTCTATGTCTCTGTTTTTCGCCCCTGCCCTGAATGGCCATGGCTTTAAATAACTCCGAGGAAGAGGAGGAGAAACCGAAAGGAGCCACGGCGATGACTGATGAGGAAGGTGGAAATCCAAATGCGCGACATGTGGGCCCGAACGCTCTAGGAACGGCCACGACACTTCCCAGTGAGTTCTGGTCCTCCCCAAACCCCAACGAGTCTGACTTCTGCTATCCCCTGCGCGCACTACCCGATCGGCTGCTCCGTCGATCTGGTGCTGTGCGCCAACAGATTGCGCTGCATTCGTAGGCCTGCACTTTTTCTGTGATGTCAGGTTGTGTTCTTTCCGATTAAGCAAACTCTAAAACACCCAAAATGCTCCACGTCACCCCTCTGCGTGGCCTTATCTTTTGGGCCATGCTACCCTTTTTTTTTTTTTGAAGTTCATTCGGGTGGAAACCCGACAAGCTGCTATTAATAAGAGACCCTAAGAGATACACCAATTACATAGGGATTTAGATTATACAAAGAGGACCCTGAAGAAAAATGGAAAACGCGATCCAATCCTCCATCTTCCTCCTCCAGATGGAGCTCGGCCGACGGACTGCAGATTCATCTCCGGGGACATACCACTTGGCGACGAAGCGCAGAAGAACACCGATAGGCAGAGCAGAGCAGCGGCGGAGCGGCAGCCCTACTGCCATTCAGTCCAACGCCAAAAAGCATCGGAGAAGAGCTCCAAGATGAAGACGCCTCCGCCATCAAGCAACCCCCGCAAGCCAGCCACCACCATGAGGGCTTGAGCAAGTGGGAGAGAGAGGCGGCCGCGACCAGTAGTTGCGCCATCAGCAGAAGAGAGAAGCCCAGCTACAGGACACCTTCCGCCCCCTCGCCACCACGGTCGGCCAGGCCAAAAGAAATCAAACAGCTCACCCCCGTGCCCACCTCCCCCGCCACCATGGCCGGCCAAGGAGACAAGGAGGCCATCTTCTCGCCAGCAGATGGCTCCTAGGTGCCTTATCGAAGAGCATGACCGCCGACGAACTCTAGACAAGATCCACCATGGATCTGGAGAGAGGTCGCCGCCGACGGGCCACCTGGTGCCGCACCAGAGAGACACTCCGCCCTTGCCATCTCCAAATCAAGCCGTTGACGCCTACTCCGGCCACACCCCCTCACCACCAAGGCCGGCCAGGAGCGGAAGAAGAGGCGTCAAGAGAAGCTCGAAGGAGATGACACAGGCCTTATTGCGGAGATCGGTCGAGGAGGGGGTCCCTGGGCTCCGGCCGCCGGAGCAGAGAGAGACACCGCCAGAACTCGGCCCGCTCTGGATCTGGCCACGAACCAGAGCTTCTACTCCTAATCTAACCGGCAAACCGCCGAGAAACTACTCCTATCCTAGAGAACTACCTCTGGCGCCTCACCTCCGCCGCCTCCAGCCGGCATCGCCGCCGGAAGGGCTCGGGATCGGCCCAGATCTCGTGGAAGAGGCCCTGGCTACTGTAGCGAATAGAGAGAGGTTGGGGGAAAGTGGATTCGGCTTTTTTGCTACCCTGTGCCCACGCACTATTTAGTCTTAGGAGGTGCCCCTTCCAAAAAAAAAAAAGTCCTGATCCGTCACGTTCCTCTCCACAAATCTCAGCTCCGCTCGTTCCGGCCGGAGGTGACCCCCCAACTAGACCAGCGGCCGGCGCGCGCACGGCCGTGCCGTCGACTCGGAACCAACGGCACGGCATGGTTGCCCCCGCAAGCGTCGTGGACCGAACTCCCACGGCAGCGTCCGCTGGCGTAGGTGGCCTCGCCTTCGGCATCCAACGCATCCTGGCTGTGGTGGCTATCGCTCTCGGCGTCCAACGCGTCATGGCTGTGGTGGCTAGCGCTCTCCGTCGTCTCCCCTTTGGATGGCGGCCCATTGGCCGGTCGCATCATGCCGGTGGCGTTCCCTGGATCCAACGTGAATACGGGCTGGTGCACAATTACAATCCACCGTGCCTTCCATATTCACACAAAAACAACAAGATTGTGTTTCCGACTCGATTATAAGTCCTCGCTTATTACGTAGATGATTAACGGAGGCGGCAGCCACATCTCTCCATATTAATTCGCAGCGCAGGGAGCCGATTTGGCATGATCTCTACTTCTCTAGATGCTTTTCGCGATCAAATTTCCAGCGATACGATAGTACGAAACAACTTGGTGCCGTATACCTTCGTATCATGAGTTCACATCCTATCATGTTGGACTTCGCCGTCCTCGAGTTCGATCTCTGCTGCAGAGATCGTCGCTGCCACCGACGGCTGCTACTACTACCACTTGGATACCGACAAGTTTTGATGCCATGGTAGCGAGCTTCCTATCATCAGTCAGCATCATGCCATGTCGGACCGCGCCGTCGTCGAGTTGGAGCCCATCCAGCTTCCTATACCTGGGAAGTACGATACCAGGACGCGAGAGTTTGTATGGGGAAGGGGCCATGCACAACTGGAAATATATGCTATGCTAGTGCCATCCAGCTTTAACCTTTGCATCGGCTACGTCTTCCCGTTGCGATATATGGGTCTACTCCACTGGTAGCAGTGCAATGTAGGGTCTTTAAATCAAAAAGAGGGCATGATTTAAGGGGAAAAGGGCTGTATGAACGGCTGTATAGATACCTGACCAGATCGATGCATCCAGCTGTACAGCTAGATCATGTTGTGGGAATGTGCTGTCATATTTTGTAGTATTTCATATCTTAGTTGTGCTGTATTATTTTGCAGATTCGTTGGTTAGTATTTCATATCTTAGGGCGTACATTGCTCTCGTGAGAATAGCAATTCCTGGCTGCCATGTGCAAAAGATGGGTAGAAATTGAAATCTCTGCTGATGTTTTAGCTCCTCTATAAGACTGGTACGAACCTCGCAAGTAATGTATGAGTTTCCACCCCTCAAAAACATGTCACCTTTAATGTACCAAAGGGGGGAGTCACACCACACAAACTTGTTTGAACAAGAAATCAATATCAGCATAGGCAGCCTCATGCAAACAATCACGGGAAAGAAAATTGCATTTAGCTTATTTATGTCACTAATAGCTTATCAGAAGGGAAAGATAACTGAATTTAGCTTGTTTGAACTAGAACAAAAGCAACCCACAGACTGAGCAGTAATCGAAAGCTCACATGACAAAACAACAAACCAGAAACTCAACATTGAACACAACAGAACAAACAGAGACCTTAACACATTCACTATTCATCTTCTACATGTAAGAACCCAGAATTCTAGGCATAATCAAACTCCCCAAGTCCGCTTCTTCAAAATGAATCTTTTTGCCTTGGTCTGGCTTCAAACCTGCACATGATAAGAACTTGAGTATACATAAAGTGGAAAAAGATCATGATTTAGCGAACTAGCAGAAATTATCTGGCACCTGTTCATTCTGAAAGAGGCTTCCGAACCACAAAGAAGTACATCGGGGTGAAGATCTCCTTCCTGTTAGTATTGCAGATATTAAAACTCACATATACAGAATTAAGCAGGAGGGGGCATAATAAAAGGAAAAGAAAGGGGGTGGTGAGGAGCTCCTAAAGTTGCAATACCATTGAAACTTTGTGCAATTATACTTTTTATGGCAGAAATTTGGTTCAGAGATAAACTTACTTGCCACCTTCAACAAGACCATCCGCAGCCTTCTCTAAGAAATTAGAGACCCTCTGACTGCCTTCCGGAGCAAGACCGATGTATTCCAATGCCTTGACCTGAAACATATCACCAAGAGAATCTCAATCTCATGTTCATGGCTTCACGTGGACCAAGAATGACAAATCCACTTTGGCTATTATGGCTTGCTACATTGGACAACAGAAGATGGTCCATAAAGCTTTTAACTCTCCACTAGTTATCTGTATCTTTATACGGCTTAGGAGCTAAATTTGATTGAATTCTGTAGTCTACACATATCAATTTTATCGAATATCAAAATATTGATGTATCAAATGCCAACAGTATAGCAACATTAAATTTGGTGAAAGTAAGTGTTCTTGCCAATACCAACGGAAAATGCCAAGCAACTAGAACTATATTTGTGTCCTTATACTAGTCAAGAATCTAATTTTGCAGTTACTATCGGCAGTGAAACTGAACGTTTCCTTATTTCTATATATGGTAAGAATTTAAAGCCACATGACAGAATTCTAATCACAAGGAGATTTGTCGACCAATAGTCCATATTAGTTGTCCCTTTAGAGAGAAAATACTAATTTGATTTGGTTGTGCAAAATTCAATGATAGCAAGAAGAAGAGATGAAGTATTTATCGCCTCACCATATTGCGAGTAACTAGTCGTCCCACGGTAGTCAAACGGAAACTACTCAAGGAAAATCGACTAGGATCCAAGGGCAAGTACCAAGGCAATGGAGAATCTACAGCAAGATCCTTATCCCAAATAACCTTCATGAAGACAAAAAAATATTATATCAATTAGAGATTCCATGAAATTTCATGCAATTGAGAACAAACAAAACTTGCTTTGCACTAGGTAAATCCTAGAAACACATGATTAAAGAAAAAGAAGGAAAACACGAATGTCTTACCTCAAACCCAGCATCTTTAACAGCTTGAAGACATTGTTTAGTACTTCTGATATCTGGTAGACCATTACCAAGCTCAATTTCATCCTTGATCCTCTTGTGGGTTGCATTGTTTGCATCATAGTGATCTGTAATGCACCACTCATACACAGCAAAACACTGCCCAGGTTTTAATACACGGTAGATCTCCTTATAGCAGCCAACCTGTGCAACAAAAAGGTCAATTCACTTGTACTGCCAGAAGGTATTCAAAGAGATGAAAAATCCTAATACAGAAGAGACAGAGGTCATACCGGGTCAGGTGCATGGCATGTTGCCTCTATGGCATAAACAGCATCGAAAGTGTTATCGGAGAATGGCATATTCATGAAGTCTGCCTGCATTTCAGACAAATGTGTAGAAAAAGTACTGTCATTTAAACCTTTTGCATATTTCAAGAATTACAGTACGCATCACTCTTTTAACATTTGTCTTCACCCTTATAGCTTAGTTCATTAAAAGGTTGGTTAATCACATGTTTATACGGCATTACGACTGTTCTAAAAGGTGAACGTCGAGGGGCAACTAGGTGCCATTGCATCACCCTCCTAGCTCTTTTTGAAACGGTCCGAAAAGCAATTGCAAGGATTTGTTTGACTACAAGAGGATAATTCGGGGATAGCAACACAGACGCTAAACACAATAAAATGAATGGTAAGCAAACAATACCTTGACAAAGTCACATGTTCCACTCAGTCCTGCCAATCGATTGAGCTCCTGAAAAATAGGATATAGTTAATAGAAGAGTCGTG
The DNA here is from genome assembly GCF_022539505.1 of Lolium rigidum. Taxonomy (NCBI): domain Eukaryota; kingdom Viridiplantae; phylum Streptophyta; class Magnoliopsida; order Poales; family Poaceae; genus Lolium; species Lolium rigidum. The sequence goes on from NC_061514.1 coordinate 147,300,220, forward strand.
TGATAATGATACTTAAATATGCACATTTGGGTGAAGCTAAGCAATCACAGCCACCAGAAAAGTGAAATAAATCAAATATTTGAGTGCTGAACAACCTTTCCCCTAGTTATCTGATAGTCGTTGTTGTTTAATCCAGTAACTGAGGTCGAGCTGCAGATAACGGTAGCCAGATCAGTTGTTTCTAGCTGCATGTATAATGTAATGGCAATGAAACATGATAGTAGACACGTGTCTATCATACAGAGGGAGTTATACAACTCGCTTCGGTTACAACCAGAGAGCTATATTACTTATATCTCCGTTCTAAAATAAAAGACTTTAGAAAGCATGAATTCAAACTTCTCTAACTTTAACAATTGATATATATAAAAGGATTACTGAGATTGGTTGGATGAAATAAGTTTCCAGTATTCGGAAAATCAGCCAGCTAACCAGTTAACTGGCCAATTTATCCCTGCTCGGAGGGTCACCAAGCAGCCGATAAACTGATAAATCAGCGATTAACTGATTAACTGTCTGATTAGCCTATTAATCCCCTACTTGCCAGCCAACCGAACAGCTACCAGTTAACTATTTCCTCAACAATGATAATGTCATTAGATTTGTCATGAAAAATATATATTTTTTAGCATTTTCCAAACATTTCATATAAAAATAATTCATATTTCAAAGTTGCACCTCGGAGACTGTTACCATTTCTGAAACATCCATGTATTTTGGAACAGAGATAGCATTCATATGGTCAAGTGGTTGCCCACCATGTTTTAACAGGAAGTAGATCAAGGATGATACTAAAAAAGTTATACTGCTCTGCAATCTCAGTTTTCATCATACCCAACAGAATAGTGCATTAGTAGCTGAAAAGGTAAATAGTAAATGAAGATTCCCTGCCTCCCCCAAATTATGTCACCACATGTTTACAGTTTTTAAATTAAAACATTGATCTCTTCAGATACATTAATCATGCATATGAAAAAGTATGAAACCAAGTGCATCACAATCAATCTAAGATTAAGATCTGCTACTGTGTGAAGAAAAAGTCTAGACGTTATTGTATAATAGTTTGGTTTTTCACGATTTTTTGCAAGAGAATGAAGCAGGAATTAAACCTAAATCTGGCAATTTCTCTCAATGGTCCGCCGATTCCACAGCCAACGTCCAAAACCTACAGCAAGAAGTGAAGCAAGCATCAAAGTTAGTGTATGTTTCATTATCACGTTCTGATGTGGCTTAGTTTGCCATAGGTTATTTCATCTTCATATGAAAACTGACCTTCATCCCTGGTTTCAACTCAAGCTGAAGGGCCAGGAAGTGCTCGTGCCGTTTGATACTTTCCCTTAAAGATTCCCCACTCCACCTAACATCAAGGCACACGGGAATTACGCTAAGTCATACTTAGATTAATATTTTCATCTTTTTCTCAGAGTAAAAAAAATGGTATATTTTTTCTGGAAAATAGAAGATCAATTATTTGTTCATTCGGTAAGAGTCTTCACCTGTGAGCAAAGTGGAAGGATTCACCCCAGCCATACTCATAGAAGCTAGTAGAAAGATCATAGTACTTATTAACCTGATAAAGCATCAAAGTATCAGACTCTGAAATCAAATCCTATAGTTGGCCACTATCATGGGCTATGGGTGATTCAGCATAGAAAATACATGTAAGAGTTGAAAAAAAGTGGCACCATTCAACAACACATGCTTAGGATATTTAAGAAAAAAAAATGATATGTAGCGACAAAGAATGTAAACAGCAGAACCTAGAAGCTGTGTCTCTATTTGCTACTTCAAGCATTATCAGAAATTCCTGATTGCAAGAGTAACGTTCTAGAGCTTCTAAATCATGTTTCGAAGAACATAGATCCTTTAGTGATTGATATCAGGTAAAACAGAGTTGCAAGCTAACAGTTTGGTTTATATATGGTGAAACTAACTACAGTATTATGTCTCTTTATGGACGAAGAATCATCGCAGTCTCGCAGGCATGAAATCTACAAAACTATTCCTCCAAAAGTACAAAAAGTGCTAAGCAGCGTATATGTTTGTCTCCCTCATAGGATAATTATTACCATATCAGTGTAGTTGAACTTCCTTGATTCCTCCTTCCCTCCGTAGTATCCATGATACTTCTCATACCTTGTGACAAAAATATATTCCAAATATATGAGTACAACAAGAACACAAAATTTACTGAAGAGAACGAAGATAAACTCTATCAGGAATGAAGATGTCACTATGTCATTAAAAAAAATTACACACAACAGATTCTACAGTGTCAGTGCAAATGCGAAACATAACTTCTTTTTAAAAAAAAATGGGGTAGGAGCTCCGCCTTTTCATTGATTAAGGAGTAAGCAGGGGTGGGTGAGGCCAAAAGGACAACTCATAACATGAGAGAAACTTAGCATTCTGATGGCCCCTTACTAGTGTGCACTTTTTTTTCCAAAAGATAGTGTGCACATGTGAAAGGACCAGCTTAACATGACATGGTTACAAGGTACAGTAGTAGGTACGATCTCAAAAGGACCAGTTGGATGACTTGTAGTGTCACTCTAAGAGGGCAGATAGTGGTGCGGATGCATAGAGCTTCAGCTGCGCATTTAATCCACCAAAGTACTAAACATTGAATTTAAGCTAGGAACTCAAACACATCAATCATATGTTCAGAACCGTTAACTCAGAAGAAAGGGGCGAAGAATTATCCATTTCCAGGTGCAGATCGCGACGGTTAACTAACAGCAGTTGTCATCTGGAGTAGGACATGCCACGTTTTTTGAGCACAGAACCACAACTGCAAATAAGAGTTTTTTTTCGAGAGTAGCAAATAAGAGTTTGAGGTACACACAGAGAAGATGCTTGGAAACGTAAATCTACAAGACAAATGGCGTGTGAGAAAATCTCATGGGGTCAGCTTCCCATGTCTTATTTTACTCCCAGACATAATGGATTGCTAGGGAATAACATTAAAAAAAAATCTAAGCTGCTGGATCACGCAACGGCAGTGTGTATACGTACTCATCGACCGCGGATTTGACTCCTTCCTTGTTGATCTTCCCGCCAAGGCCAGAAGCGAGATCCAGGGCTCCCGTCTTGGACATGGTGGCAACCTGGCGCGGTGCGTGGAGGTACACAGTCAGTTGAGCCCCAAAATAAAAGAAAAATAAATTCCGAGGTTCTCTGATAACAAAACTCGCCGCTGTGGACGGGAGATAAATAGGACGAGATCAAAGTGGGGTGGATTCTGGAGGAGAAAGAAGATCTGATAGGATTCGGACTGGATTGTTGGCAGCAAAGATAATTGTAGAGGCAAACGGAAAGCGATCCGAGCGAGATAGGGATTCCTTACCGGTGGGACGAGATCTCGACTCAATGCGAGCCCAGTATGGGAATGAGGAGGGCGGAGCTCCGAGAGAGAGAGTGGGAAGTGGAGGCGCAGGAAGGCGGGTGCGGCGATTGAAGAGAGAGGGAGAGATGGTGACGGACCTTGCCGTGGCAGAGGATTTGTGTGGAGAAGGGAGGAGCCGTTTGGCACTGGATTGATTGATTATACAAGAGGACAGGCTGTGCTCGAGAGATCAGGGCACAACTGGAATGTGATGGGTAGCCGGCTGCTGCTAGCCTGCTACTACTAGCAGACAGCTGACAGAGAAGAAGACAAACAAGGTTCCATTTGGATACCCTGTCATGCACCGGATGCCCTTGATCCAACCGTGACCGCCTGCCTCAAACAAACGTGGTAGGTTGATCGGATCAGCCAGATCTCATCCTTCACGTTAGATTAAGGATAAAACATAGATCAAATGGTTGATCATGTTGTGCATGATCCACACAAGCGTTCATTACCTTCCACATTTAAGACTCCGACCAAGTGAAAGCAGGGTACCTGACAACAGTGAAATGCTGCTGGAGCACACCAAAAGCCCGCTCAACATCCTTGCGAGATGGTTCCTGACATGTCGTAAAATAAACGTCCATCTCCGATACTGGAGCAGGGATTGTGTTCACAAATGGGGTTATAAAAATAGAGGAAACAGATGTGTGCATTGCATTCATGCATAGAAAATGCGGGAATTTTCACGCTTTAAAGTAAAACGATCACGATGAATCGAAGTTTCACTTGACCTTGGTGGAATTGAAGTAGCTCATCAAGTCAAGCGCTATAAACTTCAATGTGACTCTGTTTAAAACCTTGTTTTGGGTAGAGATGATTCGATCTGAAGGGTTAGATCAAATGAAACTAAAACCAACACAATAACATATTAATCAAGGATCAATTACTTGATCTTATTAAAGATCATAATATGGTATTATTTGCCATAACATATGAACATATATTCAATGGTAAATCAAGTAACAATAAAATGAAGAAACCATTTTTCACTTATCTTTTCCATGTCTTAAAACTAATCCATGATCCCATGAAACCTCATGGTATTCATTCCACTTCAACATTGGAATTATAACAAGGAGATCCACTCAAGAAGTATATATTCTTCTCTATTCCAAATAGTTTTACATCAAACCTAAAGAGGTGAGAGTCCTATTTTATTTAGGGAAGCAATGACAAACCTTGAGGCAAACCTTGGATATGAATATCCATATGATCACAACATTATCTTCAAGAGGAACCCTAGAGTATTATTCAAGACATTCCTTAGAGAGAGAAACCATTTATGTGAAACATAGATAATGGTGATCATATCAATCTCTATGGAGCCTAACCATAGGATAGTAATACAATCATTTCCAAATGAGAGAGACCATCCATATCAATCCTAGCTTTAATTACTTAGGAATAAATTACCACCATTGAACTAAAGTATTAGGAGGTAAACCATTTCATCTCGAAGGGGTGAGATAACCAAATACCAAATGGAATAAGACCATGTCCCCGAGTTAAAGAAATAAGGATAAGATTAATTCAATTAAGCTAGTCAATTGAATCCTTAGTTGAGATACCTAAAGAAATATTAGCAGTACACCATAAACCCTAGAATAACTATACCTATATGTAAGAGCTCAACTTATGGTGTTATACTCAAGATAGTTGAGACAACACTTAAATGTAAGGGAGAGAACTATCCATATGTCCTGATGATTAAATCATCATTCCTTAAGTAGCTAGAACTATAAGTTATTATCTCAGGCATTCTCCTAGGATATAAATTATTGAGGTAACCATATCCATTCATGATAATATAAGAAAGAAACTATATCTAGTTGATCAAGACAATACTTAATCTTGGGAGTGAGAAACCTAATTCTTGAGAGATAACTTAGGAAGCCAAACCTTGATCATTATAAATTGTGTAGTGATCATAAACCCTAAGAACTTGAAGTAGAGGATATAAGCACATAAGAAAAACTTAGAGTTAAAGCCTATAATTTATATGGTGAGAAACCATTCATCATTATAACCAAAGTTAGCTATAAAAAGAAATATAGCTACTTTAGTTACTTTAACAATAGATTAAGGATATAATAGAAATCTATTGGTATATGATAAAGCCAATTCTCAAGTCCTTAGTAATTAAAGGAGAACAGAAACAATTAAGCAACTAACCATATTACCTTGGTTAGGGGAGATTAAACCCTAGCAAATGCAATATGATGTCATCTCAACTCTACAAACTAGAAGTATATCTCAATCCTAGTTTATGCATCACTATGGTGATCATAATATAAACCTAGGCCATAATTGAGATTCAAACCAATTGCCATTAGGTAAATATCATTAGAACCCTAGTATGGCACATTAATAAAATCTTAAGCTACAATTATTAAACCTGGGAAAACTCTTGTGATACATCTTATAATTAAAACCATAAGTGTGATTATCAACCACTTATCTATATAATTAAGACCCAACCTTGAGGAGAGTAATATCTACCCTAGGTATTTCAAAGTGTTAATAGACCATAACACTAATGTTAATTTTGATATGGGTTATCATCGAACCTACAAAACCCTAATAAAATATTGCTCACATGAAATAACATGCAAGTGATTAATTCCTCAAATAGGACATAAGACATAACAACAACTTCAGAAATACCTTGAGAAGAAAGTATCAACTCTTATATTTCTAAATTAAATTGAATTCATATTAAAAAGGAAATCAAAGTGAAAAAAATAATAATAATTCATGTCTAATTGCTATTTTGAATAAATCACCAATATGCAATATAATCTAATACAAAATAATTGTTTCAAATGAAATATTGGTGTAATAATCATTGCACCAGATCTTAAAAAAATTAACAATTGAAAGATCTGCAAAAATAAATAAAATTCCAATATGAATTTAAATGGATAAATATAAAACAGGGAAATAAAAAAACAGAAAAGAAAAATAGGAGAAAGACTTACCTAGCCGAGCAGCCCAGTAGGAGCCCATCAGCACGAGCCCACCTAGCAGCCCATACCTCTTCGTCTAAATATCTCGGGACGAAGTCGTCCTCATCCTCTCAGTGAGCTGGAGAGCAGCACAACGCCGTGAAGCTCTTCTCCCTCGCGCTGGCAGCCTCCCCTTGCTCGACGATGTGACGAGGATCGCTTCTGGCGCCATATAAAAACCCTAGACGAACCCTAGGCGTTCTCTTCTTCCTCGCTGTCCCATTTTCCTCCACACCGAAACCCTGGACCTCACCGGTGACCTTCATCGCCGGCGATGGAAGCCTTCCCGAGCCAAGCTTAGGCACCGAAATCGACGCCGGCGAGATCATCTTCTCCGACACCGGCGACACCAAATTCCGGCGAACTAAACCTTCCCCATCCTCGCTGACCATCTCGACGGAACCACGGTGAGCTTGCGCTTCTATTGATACCTAGATTGCATCAATCCGTGGTGCGTAGCTCCATAGAGCTACTTGGCCGGAGTTGAACCACCGCGGCCATGCTCGCTGGCGATGCTCCGGTGGTCGAATCGAGCAACCAACCCCACCATCGGACTCAGTGAGTTGTCGGGGTCCGGAAAATGCTAGTTTCACGTCTCAGTAGTCCAAAAATCGGCGTCGCCCTCGTTGGTTGACTCGCCGACGGCGAGTTGACCGGCGAGGTGAGGTGGCAGTGGGGTCCAAACACTGGTATGACCCAGTCAACTGCCAACGAGGCAGCTGACTCAGCCAGACCCCACATGTCCGTGACTGAGGGTAAGTTTAGGGCGGTAGTTTTAGTAATTTTCGTTTTATTTCAATTCTATAAATTGCTAAAACTTTAAATGAATATAGAAAATTCATTATAATTCCAAAAAATACAAATGAGATATCAAAATTCTTAGAAAAGTAAACTCTATCAAATAAAAATATAATATAAAATTTTTATTTTTAATAAAAATTTAATTGTTTTAAACTTAATAATTAAGCCTTTTCTTTTATTCTTAATTGAATTAAAAATTCAATAATTAGGAAAACTTTCCAAATTAAATAAAAACCAGTAAATAAATAAAGAAAACCTTAAAACTAATTTTCTTTATTTGTTAATTGATTAAATCCTTATTAGAGGGATTTAAACCCTGATTAATAATTACCTTAATTATTAATTCATTAAAAATAATAAAAAGCCCCAATGTAATATTATTTTTTTATTTCAAAGTTATTAATAACTTCCACTTTATAATAAAGTTATTAATCATAGAACTATATGGTAATTAGGAAGCCCTAATTCCTTATTGAATGATATTACAACCCTATCATTTCATGTGAAACCCAAAACCCTAATTCAATTTGGAACCTTAGCTCCATTACTTCATATGAACCCTAAATGGTTTCCAAACCTAAACCCCAAGTTAAAATGTGATCATGTTACTTCAATAGTAGACATAGAACCATTATAGCAATTAAATATTTGCCATGACCACATAAAATGTAGAAACCCTATCACTACTAAATTAGCATCTCATATGTTCATTGATACGTCTCAAACGTATCCATAATTTCTTATGTTCCATGCTACTTTTATGACAATACTCACATGTTTTATACACACTTTATGTCATTATTATGCATTTTCCGGCACTAACCTATTGACGAGATGCCGAAGAGCCAGTTGCTCTTTTATGTTGTTTTTTGTTTCAGAAATTCTACAAAGGAAATATTCTCGGAATTGGACGAAATCAACGCCCAGGGTCTTATTTTTCCACGAAGCTTCCAGAAGACCGAAGGGGATACGAAGTGGGGCCACGAGGTGGCCAGACCATAGGCCGGCGCGGCCAAAGGGGGGCCCGCGCCGCCCTATGGTGTGGGGCCCCCGCGCCGCCTCCAACCTTACCCTTCCGCCTACTTAAAGCCTTCGTCACGAAACCCCCTGTACCGAGAGCCACGATACAGAAAACCTTCCAGAGACGCCGCCGTTGCCAATCCCATCTCGGGGGATTCAGGAGATCGCCTCCGGCACCCTGCCGGAGAGGGGAATCATCTCCCGGAGGACTCTTCATCGCCATGATCGCCTCCGGATTGATGTGTGAGTAGTTCACCCCTGGACTATGGGTCCATAGCGGTAGCTAGATGGTTGTCTTCTCCTCATTGTGCTATCATATTAGATCTTGTGAGCTGCCTATCATGATCAAGATCATCTATTTGTAATGCTACATGTTGTGTTTGTTGGGATCCGATGAATATGGAATACTATGTCAAGTTGATTATCAATCTATCATATGTGTTGTTTATGTTCTTGCATGCTCTCCGTTGCTAGTAGAGGCTCCGGCCAAGTTGATACTTGTAACTCCAAGAGGGAGTATTTATGCTCGATAGTGGGTTCATGCCTCCATTGAATGCGGGACGAGTGACGGAAAGTTCTAAGGTTGTGGATGTCTTGTTGCCACTAGGGATAAAACATCAATGCTTTGTCTAAGGATATTTGTGTTGATTACATTACGCACCATACTTAATGCAATTGTCTGTTGTTTGCAACTTAATACTGGAAGGGGTGCGGATGCTAACCCGAAGGTGGACATTTTAGGCATAGATGCATGCTGGATAGCGGTCTATGTACTTTGTCATAATGCCCTGATTAAATCTCATAGTAGTCATCGTGATATGTATGTGCATTGTTATGCCCTCTCTATTTGTCAATTGCCCAACTGTAATTTGTTCACCCAACATGCTATTTATCTTATGGGAGAGACACCACTAGTGAACTGTGGACCCCGGTCCATTCTTTACATCTGAAATACAATCTACTTGCAATACTTGTTCTTTACTTGTTCTTCGCAAACAAACATCATCTTCCACACTATACGGTTAATCCTTTGTTTACGGCAAGCCGGTGAGATTGACAACCTCATCGTTACGTTGGGGCAAAGTACTTTGATTGTGTTGTGCGGGTTCCACGTTGGCGTCGGAATCCACGGTGTTGCGCCGCACTACACTCCGCCACCAACAACCTTCACGTGTTCCTTGACTCCTACTGGTTCGATAACCTTGGTTTCTTACTGAGGGAAAACTTGCTACTGTACGCATCACACCTTCCTCTTGGGGTTCCCAACGGACGTGTGTCAACTGCACGCATCATTCATCTTAAAAACCTAATGATCAAATAAGACCAACCTTAATTCCTATTACCAAGGTCACCATCTTTAACTAACCATATTAAGCATCACACCTTGGTGATGAATCCTCATAGCAACTATGTCCAATGTTTTATCTTACATACCATACTCCACTAAACCCTACTAGTGTTGGATAATTATGAACCATCCTATTTAGGAGCCAATTATTCCTTACTTAATAGAACCAACAGTAAAACCTAGACCACCTCAACCCTAATTGCTATACTTCTTACTATTTAAGAAGTATGTTCTTCAAAAGTTATTCTTTAGAAGAAAATAGGGAGTAGACATCAACCCTACTTATAAGGATCCATGAACCCTAGCTAACTATCACCAACAAGGTATACCAACCTTGATAGCACCTATATATAATAAATTGCTTATGATCTGCTTCACTAAAACCATATGATCTCTAGCTATTGATGAATCCAACTCTGTTGTGATCCATCTAAGACTTACTCTAACAACTAGTTGCAATCATAGGAAACCATAGAACCTCACAAACCCAATTGTCATACTTGTTCTTTATTAAAGAATATGTTCTTCAAAAGTAATTCTTTTGAAGTATATAACAAGTAATCATCAACCATGCACTACATGACTTAAAATTGACAACTGCTCTTCATTTATTTTACAATTACTATGCCCTGGTGTGTTTGATTGTTATTATACATTCTACTACTTGTTTATAATACCAAGTAATCAAACCTCAATAAGAACCTTGTTTGTGAACCATCTAAAAGTGCAACACACCCTAAACCAAGCATTACAACTCACTAATCCTCAATCATCGGGGTTAGGTCACGTTTAGAGCGATTGCATCTCATATTTCTGCATTATTGCATCCTTGCCAATCTTTTAAACATCGTCTTACCGGACGATGATGCTATTTCAGAATTTGGAGTTATTGCGTATCGAAGACCCTGCCTGCATAATCTTGCAGTCAAGAAAGGCAAGTTCATCGCTTGCTCATGTCATTTGATTATTTTTATCAAATTACTTGCAAAGTACTATGCTTATCACTCTTGCATGAAAATCAAAAGAACTATTTTCATAATTATGAATATGACTATGTGGTTGGCAATGGAACTATGGTATGTGTTGATATGGTGGAGGTTCCATTGCAAGGGTTTATATCCATCTAGGATTAAACAACAAATGTCGTCCGGTGATTCTTGTGCCGTAAAACTCGTGTTAACCATAAGATCTGGAATGGGACGGACTAGTCAATTGTATTTCCACCTCTCGTACATCAACGGATGCGCTTACCGTAGCAGTTGTGTCTGGCAGAACAACTTGAGGGTGGGGATCCCACTCTAATTCCCCACGGTAATGCAGTGCATACCGTAGCAGTTGTGTCTTGCGGAGCAACTTGAGGGTGGGGATCCCACTCTAATTCCCCACGGTAATGCGGTCTATGATGGGTTGCATCTACCGGCGAAGGAGTATATGGTTAGATCCCAGAACTGTTGTCGCGGTCGGGGGCCATCCTTAATTGGAGTAAGTACACCAGCGAGGACCCAGGGTCGGGGTTTGCATCAAAGGGTGGGTGTGCGAGGTAGCGGAGGAATATGATTGGCTATGACCTTATACTGGGCCTCACACCAAAGGAAGTGTGGACGGGGAAATTGCCCGGTTGGCACCAAGGTTAAGATCTCTTATGGGTAAAGCAACACACCTCTGCAGAGTGTAATGAATCGTGACCAGTCACTCCATGTTCTGGGTTTTGGAACTGCGAACGCTGCCGGAAAGGAACTTCATGAAGTTCTAGTAAACCGGTGAAGGCTGACGGACATAGTTCTTCTGAATAAAAGCAACCTTTTGAAGAAATGATTATGAAAACCTGCATTGGTATTAGACTTTCTGGTCTAATGCCGTAGCTAGTGCATTAAACACCTCTTTCCTATAATGAACTTGTTGAGTACGCTCGTACTCATCCCACTCTTAAATCCCCTGCTTAGATATGGAGGCATCGAAGGAGGATCTACAGTGCAACTCGAGGGCCGAGGAGTCAATAACTACTTCAAGGGACAAGACCCTATCAGATGAGTCAAACACTACCTCCAACAAGGAGAAAACCTAGATTAGCAATAGAAGGGAACTAGCTTCCTAAACTTAGCTCCTATTTAGCTAGAATCTATTTATAGCCTCTGTAGCTAGTTAAATACTCCACAAATAGAGTTCGTGTTAGGATTAGACTACGAGTCGTTCTTCTGGAGTTTATTTGCAGTTTTACCTCATTGTAAAGTAGGAGGCTGTGATGATCTTATGTAACAGAGTCTGTGTGTAATTGTATAGACATACCTTGGACCCGCATATGTTTCTGTTGTACCACTCTGAGCGATATAATACTAGTGGAACGGTGTTTCATTGGTGTTATATCAGACTTGCATACTACACCATGCAGTGGTATGCCGGGTCACCACATATGGGCTGAGGACGAAAGAGTGGGGCAGCCAGGCCAGGGCGTGGTCCGGACTGCCCCGGGAAGGATCGTGGCACCGCCTCTCCTTAGCCAGACGCGTAGGGAGTGGGGTCAGGTGAGCCTAACAAGACATGTTAGGACCTGCGTGGGGAGCAGGCGAGGCGCCTGCGCCCCTATGCGTCACCATGGCGCGGACCGGCAGAGGCCGGCGGGAGTGACAACTCGCTGCCCGAGCTGTCACGCCACCATCAAGTACGTCGGCACGCAGCCCGTGGCCGTCCATTGGCCGCTCGCGCCCCCCACCTGTCCTTCGTCCGTGTGGCTCCATCCGATTGAGCCCGGGAAAGCTCTTGGGCAGTGCTTGCACTAGCAGTTGTGGCAATCCAGGGAGATATAAGAAGGAAGACAAGAGAGAGGAGAGAGAGAGAGAGAGGAAAATAAGAGCACAAAGGGGACCATTGATGACCCACAAGTATAGGGGATCACAACAGTCTTCGAGGGAAGTAAAACCTAAATTTATTGATTCGACACAAGAGGAGCCAAAGAATATGTATAAGCTTTAACAGATGAGTTGTCAATTCAGATGCACCTGGAAATAGACTTGCTCGCAAGAGTTTATTAGTAGTAACCGTTTTATAGCAGTAGCAGTAGTGAAGTAACAACAGTAATGAAATAAAAACAGCAGCAGCGGTGATTGCAGTAGACAGCAGGATTAAAGAACTGTAGGCATAGGTATGGATGAACGGGCGCCGCATGAGTAAGATAATTCATATAATAAGCAAGACATGGGCATTTGCAGGTAACAATGATAAAAGATCCAAGTATAAAGTAACCATAGGTGTGTGTTCCTATTTAGTCGTACGTGCTCGCAAGGAGAAACTTGCACGACATCTTTTGTCCTACCAGCCCGTTTGCAGCGGGGCCTCAAGGAAATCTACTGGTAATTAAGGTGCTCCTTTTAATAGAGCACCGGAGCAAAACATTAACACTCATGAACACATGTGATCCTCACATCATAGCCATCCCCTCCGGTTATCCCAATTTCTGTCACTTTGGGGTCTCGGGTTCGAGACAACGATATGTGTATACAACTTGCAGGTAAGATCAAAACCAATAATTATCCTCATGAATCAATAACGTGCTCAAATCTGAGATCATAGCACTCGGGTCCAATGTGACAAGCATTAAGCATAATAAATTGCAACAATGTCAAAAATACTAATAGCCGATACTAGGCACTATGCCCCTAACAATCTTATAGCTATTACATGAATGATCTCATCCAATCCCTACCATCCCCTACATCCTACAACGGGGTAATTAGTCACACATGGATGGGGAAATCATGGACGGTTGATGGAGAGGCGTCGGCGAGGATGATGGCGATGATCTCCTCAAATTCCCCGTCCCGGCAGGGTGCCAGAACGGAGTTTCTGGTTCCCGGATTGGGGTTTCTGGTGGCGGCGGAGCAGCGGAACCCTTTCTGGAAAAACTTCGAACCCCCCTTTGTTTCCAGGTCAGATGCTTTTATATAGCCAGGAGGAGAGGCCGAGGGGGCTCCCGAGGCGGCCACACCACCCCTAGGCACGACCAGGGTGGCCCGCTCCTAGGCATGGTATGGGCCCTCCGTGGCTCTTGTCCGTCTCGTCTTCTGGCTCCGTGAGTCTTCGTGTAAAATATGGACTTTGCGATATTTTCCGGGAATTTTCCTGAAAATTGGATTTCTGCACAAAAACGAGACACCAAAGCAATTCAGCTGAAAACAACGTTAGTCCATGTTAGTTGTATTCAAAACACATAAATTAGAGGGAAACAACAACAACAAAAGTATTCGGGAAAGTATATACGTTTTGGACGTATCAACTCCCCCAAGCTTAGCTTATTGCTTGTTCTCAATTAATTCAGTGACAACTGAGTGCGATAAAAGAAACTTTCACGATCCTATTTGCTTCATATGATATATATATTCTCACTATATGATCAAGCACTTAGGCAATTTATAATAAGAAGTATGCAACTAAGGCTACTCAATAGTCATGCAAGCTATGAAAATATACCAACACAATAATAAGCAAGATGAAACATAAGTATCTACAGGATTGCAATGCTCATAATATGATATGATAAAGTGGTATCTCGCTTGCCCTTATTTGTGGAGCAAAACATAAATGCCAAGGCACCTCTGAAGTCCAAGAGAAGACTAAAAGTAAAAATATCGAAAGATACAAGTATCACAGTTATACCACAATTAATCTTATTCCGGGACAAGCATATTACACTAAGAATGATAGCTATGCTTTCGAGAAGATGTTTAAAGAAAGGATGGTGACTCAACATAAAAAAATAAAAGATTGGCCCTACGCAGAGGGAAGCAAGATTACTCATGTGCTAGAGCTTTTTATTTTGAATAAAATAGAGGTGTTGAAAATATATTTTGAGAGGTATGTATGTGTATGTCAACAACTGGTATCAAATGATTTATCATCCTTTCATGTTTAAAGGCTTCAAGAGCGGCTCCCATAGAGAGAATAATAAAGTTCATCTTCTCATTTGTTTAAACAAGCTAAGTTCATGATTTCTCAAGTACATAGTGTTAGGAGATTTTGGTTATTGGTTTAATTTATATTTAGTGGGTCGGCACCCGGGCATGCTCTTTTTTTGCAATATTAAGGACTAGCAGATTGTGCATGCTAGTAAAAGTGTGAAGCCATAATAAACATGAAAGAGATGATAAAGCATTCAACACTTTCTCATGAGCTAAAACAAAACACAAAATAGGTAATAATATTTGGAAGGTTTTAAAGGTAGCACACAAGCAATTCACTTTGGAGTGGCGGTGAAATACCACATATAGGTATGTATGGTGGACACAGTTGGCAAACTTCGGTTTTTGGGAGTTGGATGCACGAGTAGAGCTCATACTCAGTACAAGTGAAGACTAGCAATAGACTGAGAAGCGACAATCAAGAAAGCAGTAACTGTCATAATCATGCTTGCGATAGAACAAAATTAGCAGAAGCATAAAAGTAATACAAGAACTCCAAGGCAAAATAAATCATCGAGGCCTAAATGACTTTTATTTAGTCTTATACATGCGTGAGCATGTGCCAAGTCGATTTAATGAAACATTCAGAGGAGGATACAACAATGTCATACCATTTTATGAATAGAGCAATGCAAGCAAACATCTATATAAGATATTACCTACTATTAGCAAATTGGAACTAATCATCAGAGAGCAAAAACTACTAAGCATCATTAAATAACATACACATTACACGAACAAACTAATAATATCCACATAAATGAGTATATGTACAAAAAGGAAAACAAATAGAGTTCATACCAGCCTCTCACCACATCTCAAATTGTCATAGATCATCATTATTATCCTTCACTTGTGTGGATTGACTAATATGAAATGATAACCAAGCTCCAATGGAGTCACGGAAGACTGTTGAACTCTGCAGTAAACTTTACAAAACCAAAGAAGAACAACAAATATTTTTTGGGTTTTTGATTTTGAATCATCAAACAAAGCAAAATATTTTTGGATTTTTGAATAGCAAACCATAACTAGAAAATGAAATAAACTAAAACTTAGAAACTAAAGAACCAAATAAAGAGAAACAACAGAAATATTTTTGCTCTTTTTGTGTTTTGGAAAGTAGAAACAAAACAAGAACAACAAAAGAAAGAAAACGAACATAGATATACAAATGCAAATAGTGGCAGAATTCTGCCAACACAGAACAGGAGGCAAAGATTGATTTTTTTGAAAATATTCTGTTGCTCAAATCGAGAAGTGCAAAACTACTGAAAGTTAGATAATAATCTGGGGCATATGCTCAAACATTATCAGCTCAATACGACGTTTTCGCTGGGAATACGAATTTCTTTGGTGACAGCACAGAATCTGTTTCGGGATAGCAACTTCCCCAAATCTTACCTCCCTCCTATTAGAGGCTATCCTTGGCACAAAAATGAAATAAAAAGGATAAAGAGAGGTTATTACAGAGGTAACAACTTCCAAAATTCTATAAAAGAGAAAATACAGAAATAAACTAAACAAGAACAATAACAAAAGAAAGTGAAACATGGATACACAAAGTTCTGACGTAATATAATGTATCAATGAGGGAGATGTCGGTATACCTCCCCCCAAGCTAAGGCTTTTTGCCTAAGTGGAGATCAATCTCAGGAGGGGCAAGAAGTGACGCCTCCATAATACGACGAAGAAGCACCTTCGTCCTAATATGAACTCGAGGTCGCCCCGGTGTAATGCAGGACATAGTCATTAGTGGCTGCCTCCTCCTCCTAGTGCTGCCCATGGAACCCAAGCAGACGCAGCTGCTCGTCGAACTCCTCCTTTGAGCGCGACCACGGCCTCCTGCGAATATTAAACAAACTAGGTTGCGGCGGGGGAACTTCCCTTTCATCTCCATCAGTAAATAACATTCTATAAACTAGACCTTATGCACAAGAGTCAGCAATAATAAATTTATGGACTTTCATAGAAGGAAGATCAAGTCTCTGCGGTGCCAAAAATACATCATTTGGATCAACAGGAAGATCCAAAGCAGCTATAATACGTGCAGTAATAATTCCTCCATAGATGGGTCATGTATCAGCTAAGCGACGAGCAATGAGAGCACCAAGGTTGTACTTATTACCATTATTGAGCGCAGTAGCTAGAAAAGCCAAATGATAATGTGAAATATTACTAGTATTTTCCCTACCAAGAATACTAGTGGCAAGATAATAAGCAAAGTATCGAATGGCTGGGAGTTGAATGTTCCTTATCTTTCCACGCTGGCCTATGCGGTAATCATCATTTGTCACCTCTCGGTAGAGCTCCAGCAAATCAGGGGTCGGTATTTGATCTTCTTCGCTATCCCAAACATAGCAATACCTATGATACCACAAAATCTTGACAAGGTCATGGTAATAGGCCTATTATAGATTCTAAATTCAACATATGGCCTGAAGACAGAGTTATGAAAGGAAAAAACTCTCAACAAAATTCTTAGTGAGCAAAACATATTGGTCACTCTCATCATTCGTATATGTAGTCAACGGATGAAGCTCGGTGATCAGGGGGGTACGTGAGCACCCCCTAACTGGCTGCCACGTGTCTAACACCGTTTACTTTCCGTGAGAACAAAATTGGAGAGAAAGAAATCCCCAATCTCCCAAATCCCGGCTACAGGAGAAGCGGAGTTCCAAATCGAGTCTACTGGCTCCAAGAACCCGACCATGGCGGCCCAAATCGAATCTGCGGGAGCTCGAGGGGGAGGCCATGGCGGACGAGCATCTCCACGGCGATGGCAGGGCTGGTCGGCACGCCGTACTACGTCGCGCCAGAGGTGGTCGCCTGGAGGGAGTACGGCGAGAAGGTGGACGTGTGGAGCGCCGGGGTGGTGCTGTACATGATGCTCTCCGGGACCGTCCCCTTCTACGGCGCCACCGCGCCCGAGATCTTCGAGGCCGTGCTCCGCGGCACCCTGCGCTTCCCGCCCGCGCGTTCGCGAACATCTCGCCTGAGGCCAAGGACCTCCTGCGCCGCATGCTCTGCAGGGACGTCTCCCGGAGGCTCTCCGCCGAGCAAGTCCTCAGGCATCCGTGGGTTGTGAGCCGTGGCGGCAATGCGGTGGCGGACTGAAGCCGATCGACACGCCACGGCATGCGCTCCCTCCACCTGTAGATAGATCTTCAGTCTTTTACCCTGTTAATTTCTGGCTAGCCACGCCACGCCATGCGCCGAGCAGTGCTGGTGCCAGAGTTTGGTAGATGAAAGTGCTAGTTTGGTAGATGTGAACCTGTGAAGTCCTTGTACATGATTCCGTGGCCCAAATCGAGACGAGCTCGCGCACGCGGCAGCAGCAGCAACCATGAAGAGCTTGGCCACGGACGAGCGGGTATCCTCGACGCGCACTTCATCGACGAGGGCTCCGAGTGGCGCACCTTCAGCACCGACGCCGCCGCCGGCGGCGACGACCGCGACCCCAGCCGCGTCGGCTGCACGGGCGACCCCTTCCTCGATGCCAAGCTCTCCACCGGTGCCCAGGAGCGTCCGGGCGGGGCGACGACATTTAGCGCCCAGGGACGACATGCGGCGCGCCTCTGGCGGTGGTAGGCGGAGGTAGGAGATGCGATTTGGTGTTCGGGGTTCCGTGGGGAATTTCACGGCCGTTTGATGGCCGTGAGTATCTACTCGCGGATATCCAATCTAAAAGCAAATCTAACGGTGTCTAGGGGGTGCTCACGTACCCCCCTGATCACCAAATCCACTCTCGTGTAGTCAAACCAACCCTGCTAACAAGGAGCAAGAAATCCTCATAGATCCCTGCATCTCTCATAAAGTTAGTACAAGGGAAAGTAGATGGATGTGCATCTCCATCATCCCTCTCACCAATGCTTGGTGCAATAAGATCTTCATTATAGGATGGCCTAAATTGAGCATGTTGATCTTGAAGGCCTTGTTGACCTTGGTGCTTCTCTCTCAAAGATTTCTCCATAGGTATGATTATCCATCCTTCTTCTTCGATATTTTTAGCAAATCTCATAAAAATGATTTAAAGACAAACAAATGAAGGAGAACACTATACAGACTTGTAAGAGGACTAAACATGCGTTAAAAAAACTTATCTAAGCATAATAGAAGCATGCAAGCTCACTTAACATGTCACCTATAGAAGCAAAATACTCAAGAAATACTCCACTAAAAAAATTCTACTTGGATAATCGGAGGAGTCACATACCGGAGAGAAAATGCTCCATATCTCAGCAGGAAAGATGGGCTGAGCAAGGAGATCGAAAATCATGAGCAAGAACAACAAGAACACGAGTTTGAGAAATATTGGTGTGTTTTTTGGGAGAGAGAGTGGAATGGCAGGTTGAGGAGTAAGTGGAGGGCCAGGGGCCCCACACCATGCCTGGGCGTGGACAGGGTGTGCCTGCGCCTCCACATGGTGTGGTGGCCTTCTGGGTCCCCCTGGGTTGCCCCAGGTGCCTCTCTGCCCCTTTTTATGCGTAAATTTTTTGTAGAAGTTTTTGGAATTTTTCGAGAAACTTTATTTTTGGAAAATTTCTATAATTTGAATAATGAATCTAACACAGGAAAAAAATTATGGAATGGTGACAAAGAAACTCAAAACCAAGTCTACAGAAATTCTAAAACATTCTAATATGAAATTAATCAGTGGTACATAGGTGAAAACATAGTTTCATTCATTCAAAATAACTTTGTTAACAAGGTTGATCAAGTCTTGTTACCAAAACAATTTTGTATGAAACAAAACTTTGCATTTCACTAAATGATTATGTTACCTCAATCTTGATAGGCATAATCCCAATCATGACAATATCATTCTCTTTCTTTGGCATTGGCATAGGCAAATGGAATTTCCCAATCTGGATGGTCTCAATGTTAATAATTGAATTTAGACCATATTTTCTATGAATCTTCTTGGGAAAATAAACTGTGTGCTCCTTGTCATTAACATTAAAAGTTACTTTCCCTTGGTTGCAATCAATAGCAGCCCCTGCAGTATTAAGAAAAGGTCTCCCAATAATAATAGACATATTATCATCTTCAGGCATTTCCAGCACAACAAAGTCAGTTAATATCATACAATTATGAGCCACTTGAACATGAACATCCTCACATATCCAACATGAATAGTAGTAGACTTATCAGCCATTTGCAAGGATATATCAGTTTCTAGATCAAGTCTTCTATAGAGATAAAAAGGCATAACACTAACTCTTGCTCCCAAGTCACACAAAGCAGTTTTAACATAATTATTTTTGATGGAGCATGGAATAGTGGGTATACTGGATCTCCAAGCTTCTTTGGAACCTTGCCATTAAAAGAATAATTAGCAAGCATAGTGGAGATTTCCTCATTAGGAATCTTCCTTTTATTAGAGACAATATCTTTCATATATTTTGAGTAAGGAGGCAGTTTAATAGCATCAGTTAAAGGAATTTGCAAAAATAAATGTTTCATTCATTCGCAGAACTTGTTATAGTGTTCTTCTTCCTTTGATTTTTGTTTCATATCAGGAAAATGCATTTGGTTTTGCTCCCAAGGTTCTCTCTCACTACCATGTTTATTAGCAATGAAATCTTCCTTAGTGTACTTTGTATTCTTAGTATGCTTTTCAGGATCCTCTTCAATTTCTTCATCAAAAGTATCATTTTTATCATTACCACTTTAAGTTTCAGCATCAGAGATAGATATACTATCAGGATCTTTAGCAGGTTCAGAAGATTCTACAAAAATATTATGTTTCTTCTTCTTTTTCTTAGACTAAGTCCTAATATCATTAGCTCGTTGAGAATCTTGTTCAATTCTTTTTGGATGTCCCTCAGGATATAAAGGATCCTGAGTAGAAGCACCACTTCTAGTGCTTATTTCATAAGCATGTTTTCCCCTAGAAGCATTAAGTAGCAAATCTTTTTACACTTTAGTGAGCTGATCAATTTGAGTTTGAACCATATGGAAATGTTTAATAAGCATTCTAACATCATTAGAGATTCTTTCCATAATATCATGCAAATAATTGATATCTCTATAATTTTCCAATATATGATTTTGCACTCTCTTATTAAAGTTATCTGGCTTAACAATATAATTATGAAATTCATCTAAGCATTGATCAGGAGGTTTGGAGTAGGGAATACCTCTATTATCAAAACATTGGAGAGAGTGTACCTCAATAGTGGAAGGACGAGGAATCGGCTTACATAATTCTTCTATAGTTGGTAGATTCTTCACATCTTCATATTTAATACCCTTCTCCTTAAGAGATTTCTTGGCTTCCCTCATCACTTCATCATTTAATTCAATAATTCCCCTTTTCTTCGGTGTTGGTGTTGGCTCATGTATAGTCCAATCATCATAATTTTGGCTTATTTTGGCTAATAATTCCTCAGCTTCAGCAGGAGTTCTTTTCCTGAAAACACAACCAGCACAACTATCCAGGTATGTCCTAGATTCAACCGTTAGTCTATTATAGAATATACCAAGGAGTTCATTTTTAGCTAATGTATGTCTAGGTAGTGCTCTAATTAAAGAACAAAACCTTACCAAGATTCAGGCAATTTCTCTCCTTCTACCTGCACAAAGTCAAAGATTTTATGCAAAGCAGCGTGTTGAGCACTACCAAGGAAATATTTCTGAAAGAAAGCATTCACCAAACCAATATGACTATCAATAGATCCAGGAGACAGATTATCATACCAAATTTTAGCTACACCTTTCAAAGAGAAAGGGAAAATTTTAGTGATAAAGTAAGTGTGTTTCTTAATATCAGCAGAGAATAAATTGCTCAAAGCAGAGAGTTCATTCATATATTTCATAGCAATTTCATTTTCAGTACCACAAAAAGGTTCCTTTTCAACAATAGATATATAAGATAAATCCAGAGAGAAATCATAATCCTCATCTCTAATGTTTATGGGAGATGTGGCAAACTTAGCATCAGGAGACAGTTTATATCTAACAGCTCGTCTTGCAAAAGACTTTTAATAGCACTTGCATCTCTAGTAGGATGATATTCTTCAATGAAGTCATCATCAAGTTCAATATAAGTTTCATCAATGTCATCACCAGAACACCCTCTAGACTCAGGTGAACTAATGGGTGTAACAATATTTTCATTAGGAATTTCAGTGTTTTCAATTTATTTAGCTCTAGCAATTGTAGTGTCTAGGAAAGGACCTAATGAACCACTCTTATCAAGCACAATAGAAGCATCATCAAAATTATCAGAAGCATTTTTCAGATTCAGCAGAAGTAGCAGTATGTGTAGCATGTGCATGTGGTGGAGTAAAAAGCTTACTCATCACATATGGCGAATCAAGAGCAACAGAGGTGTTCAGAGTCGTACCTCTTCTTGTAGTGGATGGCAATATAGGGAATTTCCGTTCACAATCTTTCCCCATAACAAATAAATTACGGAGAACAATATCACCTTCAAGTGGGCTTATAAATAAAGCTATCCCCCCGGCAACGGCGCCACAAATTTTTTTTTTGATGACCCACAAGTATAGGGGATCGCAACAGTCTTCGAGGGAAGTAAAACCCAAATTTATTGATTGGACGCAAGGGGAGCCAAAGAATATTTATAAGCTTTAACAGATGAGTTGTCAATTCACCTGCACCTGGAAATAGACTTGCTCGCAACAGATTACCAGTAGTAACAGTTTTATAGCAGTAGCAGTAGTGAAGTAACAATAGTAATGAAATAAAAACAGCAGTAGCGGTGATTGCAGTAGACACCAGGATTAAAATACTGTAGGCATAGGGATGGATGAACGGGCACCGCATGAATAAGATAATTCATATAATAAGCAAGACATGGGCATTTGCAGGTGACAATGATAAAAGCATGCAAGTATAAAGTAACCATAGGCGTGTGTTCCTATTTATTCGCACGTCATCTTTTGTCCTACCAGGCCGTTTCCAGCGGGCCTCAAGGGAATCTACTGGTAATTAAGGTACTCCTTTTAATAGAGCACTGAAGCAAAGCGTTAACACTCCGTGAACACACGTGATCCTCACCTCATAGCCATCCCCTCTGGTTATCCCAATTTCTGTCAGTTTGGGGCCTCGGGTTTTGGACAACGATATGTGTATACAACTTGCAGGTAAGATCAAAAACAATAATTATCCTCATGAATCAATAACATGTTCAAATATGATATCATGGCACTCGGGACCAAAGCAAGCATTAAGCATAACAAGTTTCAACAATGTCAAAAATACTAATAACGGATACTAGGTACTATGCCCCTAACAATCTTATAGCTATTACATGAATGATTGATACGTCTCCAACG